>NC_090392.1:13402775-13704757 GCF_036365525.1 Heterodontus francisci | reverse complement strand
ATGTGGTATTGGGTATCAGTGTCTGTCTTTGTTACTTGTTGTCAGTGCATGTCTTTGTTACTTGCTGTAAGTGTGTGTCTGTGTTGCTGGGTATCAGTGTATGTCTTTGTTACTTCGTGTAAGTGTATGTCTTTGTTACTTGGTGTAAGTGTATGTGCTTGTGACTTGGTGTAAGTGTATGTATTTGTTACTTGGTGTCAGTGTATGTGTTTGTTACTGGGTGTCAGTGTATGTCTTAGTTACTTGGTGTAAGTGTATGTCAAAATACTTGGTGTCAGTGTATGTCTTTGTTACTTGGTGTCAGTGTATGTCTGTGTTACTTGTTGTAAGTGTATGTCTTTGTTACTGGTGTCAGTGTATGTCTTTGTTACTTGGTGTCCGTGTGTGTCTGTGTTACTGGGTGTCAGTGTATGTCTTTGTTACTGGGTGTCAGTGCATGTCTTTGTTACTTGGTGTCAATGTATGTCTTTGATACTTTGTTTAATTATGTTTCTGTGTATCTGTGCATGTCTGTGTTACTGGGGGTCAGTGTGTGTCTGTGTTACTCGGGGTCAGTGTATGTTTCTAACTGGGTGTTAGTGTGTGTCTGTGTTACTGGGCATCAGTGTATGTCTTTGTTACTTGGTGTAAGTGTATGTCTTTGTTACTTGGTGTAAGTGTGTGTTTGTGTTACTGGGTATCAGTGTATGTCTTTGTTACTTGGTGTCAGTGTATGTCTTTGTTACTTCGTGTCAGGGTATGTCTTTGTTACTTGGTGTAAGTGTGTGTCTTTGTTAATTGGTTTATGATTATGATTTTGATTATGATTAGAGATACAGCACTGAAACAGGCCCTTCGGCCCACCGAGTCTGTGCCGAACATCAACCACCCATTTATACTAATCCCACACTAATCCCATATTCCTACCAAACATCCCCACCTGTGTGTGTCTTTGTTACTTGGTGTCAGTGTATGTCTTTGTTACTTGGTGTCAGTGTATGTCTGTGTTACTTGTTGTAAGTGTAAGTCTTTGTTACTGGGTGTCAGTGTATGTCTTTGAGACTTGGTTTAATTGTGTTTCTGTGTTACTGGGTATCTGTGCATGTCTGTGTTACTGGGGGTCAGTGTGTGTCTGTGTTACTCGGGCTCAGTGTATGTTTCTAACTGGGTGTTAGTGTGTGTCTGTGTTACTGGGTATCAGTGTATGTCTTTGTTAGTTGGTGTAAGTGTATGTCTTTGTTACTTGGTGTCAGTGTATGTCAAAATACATGGTGTAAGTGTGTGTCTGTGTTACTCGGGCTCAGTGTATGTTTCTAACTGGGTGTTAGTGTGTGTCTGTGTTACTGGGTATCAGTGTATGTCTTTGTTACTTGGTGTAAGTGTGTGTTTGTGTTACTTGGTGTAAGTGTGTGTCTGTGTCACTGGGTATCAGTGTATGTCTTTGTTACTTGGTGTTAGTGTATGTGTTTGTGACTTGGTGTAAGTGTATGTCAAAATCCTTGGTGTAAGTGTATGTCTTTGTTACTTGGTGTCAGTGTATGTCTTTGTTACTTGCTGTAAGTGTGTGTCTGTGTTACTGCGTATCAGTGTGTGTCTTTGTTACTTGGTGTAAGTGTATGTCTTTGTTACTTGGTGTCAGTGTATGTGTTTGTGACTTGGTGTAAGTGTATGTCTTTGTTACTTGGTGTCAGTGTATGTCTTTGTTACTTGGTGTAATTGTCTGTCTTTGTTACTTGGCGTAAGTGTGTGTCTTTGTTACTTGGTGTCAGTGCATGTCTTTGTTACTTGGTGTCAGTGTATGTCTGTGTTACTTGGTGTAAGTGTATGTCTTTGTTACTTGGTGTAAGTGTGTGTCTGTGTTGCTGGGTATCAGTGTCTACCTTTGTTACTTGGTGTAAGTGTGCGTCTGTGTTACTGGGTATCAGTGTATGTCTTTGATACTTGGTTTCAGTGTATGTCTTTGATACTTGGCGTAATTGTGTGTCTCTTAGTTACTGGGTATCAGTGTATGTCTGTGTTACTGGGTGTCAGTGTGTGACTGTGTTACTCGGGGTCAGTGTGTGTTTCTAACTGGGTGTAAGTGTATGTCTTTGTTACTTGGTGTAAGTGTGTGTCTGTGTTACTGGGTATCAGTGTCTGTCTTTGTTACTTGGTGTCACTGTATGTCTTTGTTACTTGGTGTAAGTGTGTGTCTGCGTTACTGGGTATCAGTGCATGTCTGTGTTACTGGGGGTCAGTGTGTGTCTGAGTTACTGGGGGTCAGTGTGTGTCTTTGCTACTTGGTGTAAGTGTATGTCTTTGTTACCTGGTGTCAGTGTATGTGTTTGTGACTTGGTGTCATTGTATGTCTTTGTTCCTGGGTGTCAGTGTATGTCTTTGTTACTTGGTGTAAGTGTATGTCAAAATCCTTGGTTTAAGTGTATGTCTTTGTTACTTGGTGTCAGTGTATGTCTTTGTTACTTGCTGTAAGTGTGTGTCTGTGTTACTGGGTATCAGTGTATGTCTGTGTTACTGGGGGTCAGTGTGTGTCTGTGTTACTGGGGGTCAGTGTGTGTCTTTGTTACTTGGTGTAAGTGTATGTGCTTGTGACTTGGTGTAAGTGTATGTCTTTGTTACTTGGTGTCAGTGTATGTGTTTGTGACTTGGTGTCATTGTATGTCTTTGTTACTTGGTGTCAGTGTATGTCTTAGTTACTTGGTGTAAGTGTATGTCAAAATACTTTGTGTCAGTGTATGTCTTTGTTACTTGGTGTCAGTGTATGTCTGTGTTACTTGTTGTAAGTGTATGTCTTTGTTACTGGGTGTCAGTGTATGTCTTTGATACTTGGTTTAATTGTGTTTCTGTGTTACTGGGTATCTGTGCATGTCTGTGTTACTGGGGGTCAGTGTGTGTCTGTGTTACTCGGGGTCAGTGTATGTTTCTAACTGGGTGTTAGTGTGTGTCTGTGTTACTGGGTATCAGTGTATGTCTTTGTTACTTGGTGCAAGTGTATGTCTTTGTCACTTGGTGTCAGTGTATGTCAAAATACTTGGTGTAAGTGTGTGTCTGTGTTACTGGGTATCAGTGTATGTCTTTGTTACTTGGTGTAAGTGTGTGTTTGTGTTACTTGGTGTAAGTGTGTGTCTGTGTTACTGGGTATCAGTGTATGTCTTTGTTACTTGGTGTCAGTGTATGTGTTTGTGACTTGGTGTAGGTGTATGTCAAAATCCTTGGTGTAAGGGTATGTCTTTGTTACTTGGTGTCAGTGTATGTCTTTGTTACTTGCTGTAAGTGTGTGTCTGTGTTACTGGGTATCAGTGTGTGTCTGTGTTACTGGGGGTCAGTGTGTGTCTGTGTTACTGGGGGTCAGTGTGTGTCTTTGTTACTTGGTGTAAGTGTATGTCAAAATACTTGGTGTCAGTGTATGTCTTTGTTACTTGGTGTAATTGTCTGTCTTTGTTACTTGGCATAAGTGTGTGTCTTTGTTACTTGGTGTCAGTGTCTGTCTTTGTTACTTGGTGTCAGTGTATGTCTGTGTTACTTGGTGTATGTGTATGTCTTTGTTACTTGGTATAAGTGTGTGTCTGTGTTACTGGGTATCAGTGTATGTCTTTATTACTTGGTGTAAGTGTATGTCTTTGTTACTTGGTGTCAGTGTATGTCAAAATACTTGGTGTAAGTGTGTGTCTGTGTTACTGGGTATCAGTGTATGTCTTTGTTACTTGGTGTAAGTGTGTGTTTGTGTTACTTGGTGTAAGTGTGTGTCTGTGTTACTGGGTATCAGTGTATGTCTTTGTTACTTGGTGTCAGTGTATGTGTTTGTGACTTGGTGTAGGTGTATGTCAAAATCCTTGGTGTAAGGGTATGTCTTTGTTACTTGGTGTCAGTGTATGTCTTTGTTACTTGCTGTAAGTGTGTGTCTGTGTTACTGGGTATCAGTGTGTGTCTGTGTTACTGGGGGTCAGTGTGTGTCTGTGTTACTGGGGGTCAGTGTGTGTCTTTGTTACTTGGTGTAAGTGTATGTCTTTGTTACTTGGTGTAAATGTATGTCTTTGTTACTTGGTGTCAGTGTATGTGTTTGTGACTTGGTGTAAGTTTATGTCTTTGTTACTTGGTGTCAGTGTATGTGTTTGTGACTTGGTGTCATTGTATGTCTTTGTTACTGGGTGTCAGTGTATGTCTTAGTTACTTGGTGCAAGTGTATGTCAAAATACTTGGTGTCAGTGTATGTCTTTGTTACTTGGTGTAATTGTCTGTCTTTGTTACTTGGCATAAGTGTGTGTCTTTGTTACTTGGTGTCAGTGTCTGTCTTTGTTACTTGGTGTCAGTGTATGTCTGTGTAACTTGGTGTATGTGTATGTCTTTGTTACTTGGTATAAGTGTGTGTCTGTGTTGCTGGGTATCAGTGTCTACCTTTGTTACTTGGTGTAAGTGTGCGTCTGTGTTACTGGGTATCAGTGTATGTCTTTGATACTTGGTTTCAGTGTATGTCTTTGATACTTGGCGTAATTGTGTGTCTGTGTTACTGGGTATCAGTGTATGTCTGTGTTACTGGGTGTCAGTGTGTGACTGTGTTACTGGGGGTCAGTGTGTGTTACTGGGTGTAAGTGTATGTCTTTGTTAGTTGGTGTAAGTGTGTGTCTGTGTTACTGGGTATCAGTGTCTGTCTTTGTTACTTGGTGTCACTGTATGTCTTTGTTACTTGGTGTAAGTGTGTGTCTGCGTTACTGGGTATCAGTGTGTGTCTGTGTTACTGGGGGTCAGTGATTGTCTGTGTTACTGGGGGTCAGTGTGTGTCTTTGCTACTTGGTGTAAGTGTATGTCTTTGTTACCTGGTGTCAGTGTCTGTGTTTGTGACCTTGTGTCATTGTATGTCTTTGTTCCTGGGTGTCAGTGTATGTCTTTGTTACTTGGTGTGAGTGTATGTCAAAATCCTTGGTGTAAGTGTATGTCTTTGTTACTTGGTGTCAGTGTATGTCTTTGTTACTTGCTGTAAGTGTGTGTCTGTGTTACTGGGTATCAGTGGATGTCTGTGTTACTGGGTGTCAGTGTGTGTCTGGGTTACTGGGGGTCAGTGTGTGTCTTTGTTACTTGGTGTAAGTGTATGTCTTTGTTACTTGGTGTCAGTGTATGTGTTTGTGACTTGGTGTAAGTGTATGTCTTTGTTACTTGGTGTCAGTATATGTGTTTGTGACTTGGTGTCATTGTATGTCTTTGTTACTGGGTGTCAGTGTATGTCTTAGTTACTTGGTGTAAGTGTATGTCAAAATACTTGGTGTCAGTGTATGTCTTTGTTACTTGGCGTAAGTGTGTGTCTTTGTTACTTGGTGTCAGTGTATGTCTTTGTTACTTGGTGTCAGTGTTTGTCTGTGTTACTTGTTGGAAGTGTATGTCTGTGTTACTGGGTGTCAGTGTATGTCTTTGTTACTTGGTGTCCGTGTGTGTCTGTGTTACTGGGTGTCAGTGTATGTCTTTGTTACTGGCTGTCAGCGCATGTCTTTGTTACTTGGTGTCAGTGTATGTCTTTGATACTTGGTTTAATTGTGTTTCTGTGTTACTGGGTATCTGTGCATGTCTGTGTTACTGGGGGTCAGTGTGTGTCTGTGTTACTCGGGGTCAGTGTATGTTTCTAACTGGGTGTAAGTGTGTGTTTGTGTTACCTGGTGTAAGTGTGTGTCTGTGTTACTGGGTATCAGTGTATGTCTTTGTTACTTGGTGTCAGTGTATGTCAAAATACTTGGTGAAAGTGTATGTCTTTGTTACTTGGTGTAAGTGTATGTCTTTGTTACTTCGTGTCAGGGTATGTCTTTGTTACTTGGTGTAAGTGTGTGTCTTTGTTAATTGGTTTATGATTATGATTTTGATTATGATTATGATTAGAGATACAGCACTGAAACAGGCCCTTCGACCCACCGAGTCTGTGCCGAACATCAACCACCCATTTATACTAATCCCACACTAATCCCATATTCCTACCAAACATCCCCACCTGTCCCTATATTTCCCTACCACCTACCTATACTAGTGACAATTTATAATGGCCAATTTACCTACCAACCTGCAAGTCTTTTGGCTTGTGGGAGGAAACCGGAGCACCCGGAGAAAACCCACGCAGACACAGGGAGAACTTGCAAACTCCAATCGAACCCGGGTCCCTGGAGCTGTGAGGCTGCGGTGCTAACCACTGCGCCACTGTGCCGCTCATGCGGCAGTGTGTGCCGGTGTTCCTGGGTGTCAGACTATGTCTTTGTTACTTGGTGTAAGTGTATGTCTTTGTTATTTGGTGTCATTGTATGTGTTTGTGACTTGGTGTCACTGTATGTCTTTGTTACGTGGTGTAAGTGTATGTCAAAATACTTGGTGTAAGTGTATGTCTGTGTTTCTTGGTGTAAGTGTATGTCTTTGTTACTTGGTGTAAGTGTGTGTCTGTGTTACTGGGTATCAGTGTCTGCCTTTGTTACTTGGTGTAAGTGTGCGTCTGTGTTACTGGGTATCAGTGTATGTCTTTGATACTTGGTTTCAGTGTATGTCTTTGATACTTGGCGTAATTGTGTGTCTGTGTTACTGGGTATCAGTGTATGTCTGTGTTACTGGGTGTCAGTGTGTGACTGTGTTACTGGGGGTCTGTGCATGTATTTGTGACTTGGTGTCAGTGTATGTCTTTGTTACTTGGTGTAAGTGTGTGTCTTTGTTACTTCCTGTCAGGGTATGTCTTTGTTACTTGGTGTAAGTGTTTGTCTTTGTTAATTGGTATCAGTGTGCGCCGGTGTTCCTGGGTGTCAGAGTATGTCTTTGTTACTTGGTGTAAGTGTATGTCTTTGTTACTTGGTGTCATTGTATGTGTTTGTGACTTGGTGTCAGTGGATGTCTTTGTTACTGGGTGTCACTGTATGTCTTTGTTACTTGGTGTAAGTGTGTGTCTGTGTTACTCGGTATCAGTGTCTGTCTTTGTTACTTGGTGCAAGTGTATGTCTGTGTTACTTGGTGAAAGTGTGTGTCTGTGTTACTGGGTATCAGTGTATGTCTTTGTTACTTGGTGTCAGTGTATGTCTGTGTTACTTGGTGAAAGTGTGTGTCTGTGTTACTGGGTGTCAGTGTGTGTCTTTGTGACTTGGTGTCCGTGTATGTCTTTGTTACTTGGTGTAAGTATGTGTCTGTGTTACTGGGTATCAGTGTATGTCTTTGTTACTTGATGTCAGTGTATGTCAAAATACTTGGTGTAAGTGTATGTCTTTGTTACTTTGTGTCAGTGTATGTCTTTGTTACTTGGTGTAAGTGTGTGTCTTTGTTACTTCGTGTCAGTGTATGTCTGTGTTCCTGGGTGTCAGTGTATGTCTTTGTTACTTGGTGTAAGTTTATGTCTTTGTTACTTGGTGTCATTGTATGTGTTTGTGACTTGGTGTCAGTGGATGTCTTTGTTACTGGGTGTCACTGTATGTCTTTGTTACTTGGTGTAAGTGAATTTCTGTGTTACTGGGTATCAGTGAGTGTCTGTGTTACTGGGTATCAGTGAGTGTCTGTGTTACTGTGGGTCAGTTTGTGTCTGTGTTACTGGGTATCAGTGTATGTCTTTGTTACTTGGTGTCAGTGTATGTCTTTGATACTTGGTGTAATTGTGTGTCTGTGTTACTGTGTATCAGTGTATGTCTGTGTTACTGGGAGTCAGTGTGTGTCTGTGTTACTGGGGATCAGTGTGGGTTTTTAACTGGGTGTCAGTGTGTGCCTGTGTTACTGGGTATCAGAGTATGTCTTTGTTACTTGGTGTAAGTGTATGTCTTTGTTACTTGGTGTCAGTGTATGTGTTTGTGACTTGGTGTCATTATATGTCTTTGTTTCTGGGTGTCAATGTATGTCTGTGTTACTTGGTGTAAGCGTGTGTCTTTGTTATTTGTTGTCCGTGTGTGTCTGTGTTACTGGGTGTCAGTGTATGTCTTTGTTCCTGGGTGTCAGTGTATGTCTTTGTTACTTGGTGTCAGTGTATGTCTGTGTTACTTGCTGTAAGTGTATGTCTTTGTTACTTGGTGTCAAAGTATGACTTTGTTACTTGGTGTCAGTGTATGTCTGTGTTACTGGGCGTCAGTGTATGTCTGTGTTATTTGGTGTTGGTGTGTGTCTGTGTTACTGGGTGTCAGTGTATGTCTTTGTTACTTGGTGTAAGTTTATGTCTTTGTTACTTGGTGTAAGTATGTGTCTGTGTTTCTGGGTATCAGTGTATGTCTTTGTTACTTGGTGTCAGTGTATGTCAAAATACTTGGTGTAAGTGTATGTCTTTGTTACTTGGTGTCAGTGTATGTCTTTGTTACTTGGTGTAAGTGTGTGTCTTTGTTACTTCGTGTCAGTGTATGTCTGTGTTCCTGGGTGTCAGTGTATGTCTTTGTTACTTGGTGTAAGTTTATGTCTTTGTTACTTGGTGTCATTGTATGTGTTTGTGACTTGGTGTCAGTGGATGTCTTTGTTACTGGGTGTCAGTGTATGTCTTTGTTACTTGGTGTAAGTGTGTGTCTTTGTTACTTCGTGTCAGTGTATGTCTGTGTTACCGGGTATCAGTGTATGTCTGTGTTACTTGGTGTCAGTGTGTGTCTGTGTTACTGGGGGTCAGTGTGTGTCTGTGTTACTGGATATCAGTGTATCTCTGTGTTACTGGGGGTCAGTGTGTGTCTGTGTTACTGGGGGTCAGTGTGTCTTTTTATCTGGGTGTCAGTGTGTGTCTGTGTTACTGGGTATCAGTGTATGTCTTTGTTACTTGGTGTAAGTGTATGTCTTTGTTACTTGGTGTCAGTGTATGTGTTTTTGACTTGGTGTCATTATATGTCTTTGTTTCTGGGTGTCAATGTATGTCTTTGTTACTTGGTGTAAGTGTATGTCAAAATACTTGGTGTAAGTGTATGTCTTTGTTACTTGCTGTAATTGTCTGTCTTTGTTACTTGGTGTAAGTATATGTCTTTGTTACTTGCTGTAATTGTCTGTCTTTGTTACTTGGTGTAAGTATATGTCTTTGTTACTTGGTGTAAGTGTATGTCTTTGTTTCTTGGTGTCAGTCTATGTCTGTGTTACTTGGTGTAAGTGTGTGTCTTTGTTACTTGGTGTCAGTGTATGTCTTTGTTACTTGGTATAAGTGCGTGTTTGTATTACTTGGTGTAGGTGTGTGTCTGTGTTACTTGGTGCCAGTGTATGTCTTTGTTACTGGGTGTCAGTGTATGTCTTTGTTACTTGGTGTCAATGTATGTCTGTGATACTTGGTGTAAGTGTGTGCCTGTGTTACTGGGTATCAGTGTATGTATTTGTTACTTGGTGTCATTGTATGTCTGTGTTATTTGGTGTAAGTGTGTGTCTGTGTTACTGGGTGTCAGTGTGTGTCTGTGTTACTTGGTGGAAGTGTGTATCTTTGTTACTTGGTGTCCGTGTGTGTCGGTGTTACTGGGTGTCAGTTTATGTCTTTGTTACTGGGTGTCAGTGTATGTCTTTGTTACTTGGTGTAAGTGTGTGTCTGTGTTACTGGGTATCAGTGTCTGTCTTTGTTACTTTGTGTAAGTGTTTGTCTGTGTTACTGGGTATCAGTGTATGTCTCTGTTACTTGGTGTCAGTGTATGTCTGTGTTACTTGGTGTAAGTGTGTGTCTGTGTTCCTGGGTGTCATTGTATTTCTTTGTTACTTGCTGTAAGTGTATGTCTTTGTTACTTGGTGTCATTCTATGTGTTTGTGACTTGGTGTCAGTGGATGTCTTTGTTACTGGGTGTCACTGTATGTCTTTTTTACTTGGTGTAAGTGTATTTCTGTGTTACTTGGTGTAAGTGTATATCTTTATTACTTGGTGTAAGTGTGTGTCTGTGTTACTGGGTATCAGTGTCTGTCTTTGTTACTTGGTGTAAGTGTGCGTCTGTGTTACTGGGTATCAGTGTATGTCTGTGTTACTTGGCGTCAGTGTATGTCTTTGATACTTGGTGTAATTGTGTGTCTTTGTTACTGGGTATCAGTGTATGTCTGTGTTACTGGGGGTCAGTGTTTGTCTGTGTTACTGGGGGTCAGTGTGTGTTTTTAACTGGGTGTCAGTGTGTGTCTGTGTTCCTGGGTATCAGTGTGTGTCTTTGTTACTTGGTGTCAGTGTATGTCTTTGTTACTTGGTGTCAGTGTATGTGTTTGTGACTTGGTGTCATGATATGTCTTTGTTACTGGGTGTCAATGTGTGTCTTTGTTACTTGGTGTAAGTGTATGTCAACATACTTGGTGCAAGTGTATGTCTTTGTTACTTGGTGTCAGTGTATGTCTTTGTTACTTGGTGTCAGTGTATGTCTTTGCTACTTGGTGCAAGTGTATGTCTTTGTTACTTGGTGTCATTCTATGTCTGTGTTACTTGGTGCAAGTGTGTGTCTTTGTTACTTGGTGAAAGTGTATGTCTTTGTTACGTGGTATAAGTGCGTGTTTGTCTTACTTGGTGTAAGAGTGTGTCTGTGTTACATGGTGCCAGTGTATGTCTTTGTTCCTGGGTGTCAGTGTATGTCTTTGTTACTTGACGTCAGTGTATGTCTGTGTTACTAGATGCAAGTGTGTGTCTTTGTTATTTGTTGTCCGTGTGTGTCTGTGTTACTGGGTGTCAGTGTATGTCTTTGTTCCTGGGTGTCAGTGTATGTCTTTGTTACTTAATGTCAGTGTATGTCTATGTTACTTGGTGTAAGCGTGTGTCTTTGTTACTTGCTGTATGTGTATGTCTTTGTTACTTGGTGTCAAAGTATGACTTTGTTACTTGGTGTCAGTGTATGTCTGTGTTACTGGGCGTCAGTGTATGACTGTGTTATTTGGTGTTGGTGTGTGTCTGTGTTACTGGGTGTCAGTGTATGTCTTTGTTACTTGGTGTAAGTTTATGTCTTTGTTACTTGGTGTAAGTATGTGTCTGTGTTACTGGGTATCAGTGTATGTCTTTGTTACTTGGTGTCAGTGTATGTCAAAATACTTGGTGTAAGTGTATGTCTTTGTTACTTGGTGTCAGTGTATGTCTTTGTTACTTGGTGCAAGTGTGTGTCTTTGTTACTTCGTGTCAGTGTATGTCTGTTTTCCTGGGTGTCAGTGCATGTCTTTGTTACTTGGTGTAAGTTTATGTCTTTGTTACTTGGTGTCATTGTATGTGTTTGTGACTTGGTGTCAGTGGATGTCTTTGTTACTGGGTGTCACTGTATGTCTTTGTTACTTGTTGTCCGTGATTGTCAAAATACTTGGTGTAAGTGAATTTCTGATTTACTGGGTATCAGTGTATGTCTGTGTTACTGGGGGTCAGTGTGTGTCTGTGTTACTGGGGGTCAGTGTGTGTCTGTGTTACTGGGTATCAGTGTATGTCTTTGTTACTTGGTGTCAGTGTATGTCTTTGATACTTGGTGTAATTGTGTGTCTGTGTTACTGGGTATCAGTGTATGTCTGTGTTCCTGGGGGTCAGTATGTGTCTGTGTTACTGGGGGTCAGTGTGTGTTTTTAACTGGGTATCAGTGTATGTCTTTGTTACTTGGTGTAAGTGTATGTCTTTGTTACTTGGTGTCAGTGTATGTGTTTGTGACTTGGTGTCATTATATGTCTTTGTTTCTGGGTGTCAATGTATGTCTTTGTTACTTGGTGTAAGTGTATGTCAAAATTCCTGGTGTAAGTGTATGTCTTTGTTACTTGGTGTAATTGTCTGTGTCTGTGTTACTTGGTGTAAGTGTGTGTCTTTGTTACTTGGTGTCAGTGTATGTCTTTGTTACTTGGTGTCCGTGTTTGTCTGTGTTACTTGGTGTCAGTGTATGTCTTTGTTACTGGGTGTCAGTGTGTGTCTTTGTTACTTGGTGTAAGTGTGTGTTTTTGTTACTTGGTGTCCGTGTGTGTCTGTGTTACTTGGTGTCAGTGTATGTCTTTGTTACTGGGTATCAGTGTATGTCTTTGTTACTTGGTGTCAGTGTATGTCTTTGTTACTGGGTGTCAGTGTGTGTCTTTGTTACTTGGTGTAAGTGTGTGTTTTTGTTACTTGGTGTCCGTGTGTGTCTGTGTTACTTGGTGAAAGTGTATGTCTTTGTTACTTGGTGTACTTGTCTGTCTTTGTTACGTGGTGTCAGTGTATGTCTGTGTTACTTGGTGTAAGTGCATGTCAGTGCTACTTGCTGTAAGTGTATGTCTTTGTTACTTGGTGTCAGTCTATGTCTGTGTTACTTGGTGTAAGTGTGTGTCTTTGTTACTTGGTGTCAGTGTATGTCTTTGTTACTTGGTGTCCGTGTGTGTCTGTGTTACTTGGTGTCAGTGTATGTCTTTGTTACTGGGTGTCAGTGTGTGTCTTTGTTACTTGGTGTAAGTGTGTGTTTTTGTTACTTGGTGTCCGTGTGTGTCTGTGTTACTTGGTGTCAGTGTATGTCTTTGTTACTGGGTGTCAGTGTATGTCTTTGTTACTTGGTGTCAGTGTATGTCTGTGTTACTTGGTGTAAGTGTATGTCTTTGTTACTTGATGTAAGTGTATGTCTTTGTTGCTTGGTGTCAGTGTATGTCTTTGTTACTTGGTGTCAGTGTATGTCTGTGATACTTGGTGTAAGTGTGTGCCTGTGTTACTGGGTATCAGTGTATGTCTTTGTTACTTGGTGTCATTGTATGTCTGTGTTATTTGGTGTAAGTGTGTGTCTGTGTTACTGGGTGTCAGTGTGTGTCTGTGTTACTTGGTGGAAGTGTGTATCTTTGTTACTTTGTGTCCGTGTGTGTCGGTGTTACTGGGTGTCAGTGTATGCCTTTGTTACTTGGTGTAAGTGTGTGTCTGTGTTACTGGGTATCAGTGTCTGTCTTTGAAACTTGGTGTAAGTGTGTGTCTGTGTTACTGGGTATCAGTGTATGTCTTTGTTACTTGGTGTCAGTGTATGTCTGTGTTACTTGGTGTAAGTGTGTGTCTGTGTCCCTGGGTGTCATTGTATTTCTTTGTTACTTGCTGTAAGTGTATGTCTTTGTTACTTGGTGTCATTCTATGTGTTTGTGACTTGGTGTCAGTGGATGTCTGTGTTACTGGGCGTCAGTGTATGACTGTGTTATTTGGTGTTGGTGTGTGTCTGTGTTACTGGGTGTCAGTGTATGTCTTTGTTACTTGGTGTAAGTTTATGTCTTTGTTACTTGGTGTAAGTATGTGTCTGTGTTACTGGGTATCAGTGTATGTCTTTGTTACTTGGTGTCAGTGTATGTCAAAATACTTGGTGTAAGTGTATGTCTTTGTTACTTGGTGTCAGTGTATGTCTTTGTTACTTGGTGCAAGTGTGTGTCTTTGTTACTTCGTGTCAGTGTATGTCTGTTTTCCTGGGTGTCAGTGCATGTCTTTGTTACTTGGTGTAAGTTTATGTCTTTGTTACTTGGTGTCATTGTATGTGTTTGTGACTTGGTGTCAGTGGATGTCTTTGTTACTGGGTGTCACTGTATGTCTTTGTTACTTGTTGTCCGTGATTGTCAAAATACTTGGTGTAAGTGAATTTCTGTGTTACTGGGTATCAGTGTATGTCTGTGTTACTGGGGGTCAGTGTGTGTCTGTGTTACTGGGGGTCAGTGTGTGTCTGTGTTACTGGGTATCAGTGTATGTCTTTGTTACTTGGTGTCAGTGTATGTCTTTGATACTTGGTGTAATTGTGTGTCTGTGTTACTGGGTATCAGTGTATGTCTGTGTTCCTGGGGGTCAGTATGTGTCTGTGTTACTGGGGGTCAGTGTGTGTTTTTAACTGGGTATCAGTGTATGTCTTTGTTACTTGGTGTAAGTGTATGTCTTTGTTACTTGGTGTCAGTGTATGTGTTTGTGACTTGGTGTCATTATATGTCTTTGTTTCTGGGTGTCAATGTATGTCTTTGTTACTTGGTGTAGGTGTATGTCAAAATTCCTGGTGTAAGTGTATGTCTTTGTTACTTGGTGTAATTGTCTGTGTCTGTGTTACTTGGTGTAAGTGTGTGTCTTTGTTACTTGGTGTCAGTGTATGTCTTTGTTACTTGGTGTCCGTGTGTGTCTGTGTTACTTGGTGTCAGTGTATGTCTTTGTTACTGGGTGTCAGTGTGTGTCTTTGTTACTTGGTGTAAGTGTGTGTTTTTGTTACTTGGTGTCCGTGTGTGTCTGTGTTACTTGGTGTCAGTGTATGTCTTTGTTACTGGGTGTCAGTGTATGTCTTTGTTACTTGGTGTCAGTGTATGTCTTTGTTACTGGGTGTCAGTGTGTGTCTTTGTTACTTGGTGTAAGTGTGTGTTTTTGTTACTTGGTGTCCGTGTGTGTCTGTGTTACTTGGTGAAAGTGTATGTCTTTGTTACTTGGTGTACTTGTCTGTCTTTGTTACGTGGTGTCAGTGTATGTCTGTGTTACTTGGTGTAAGTGCATGTCAGTGCTACTTGCTGTCAGTGTATGTCTTTGTTACTTGGTGTCAGTCTATGTCTGTGTTACTTGGTGTAAGTGTGTGTCTTTGTTACTTGGTGTCAGTGTATGTCTTTGTTACTTGGTGTCCGTGTGTGTCTGTGTTACTTGGTGTCAGTGTATGTCTTTGTTACTGGGTGTCAGTGTGTGTCTTTGTTACTTGGTGTAAGTGTGTGTTTTTGTTACTTGGTGTCTGTGTGTGTCTGTGTTACTTGGTGTCAGTGTATGTCTTTGTTACTGGGTGTCAGTGTATGTCTTTGTTACTTGGTGTCAGTGTATGTCTGTGTTACTTGGTGTAAGTGTATGTCTTTGTTACTTGATGTAAGTGTATGTCTTTGTTGCTTGGTGTCAGTGTATGTCTTTGTTACTTGGTGTCAGTGTATGTCTGTGATACTTGGTGTAAGTGTGTGCCTGTGTTACTGGGTATCAGTGTATGTCTTTGTTACTTGGTGTCATTGTATGTCTGTGTTATTTGGTGTAAGTGTGTGTCTGTGTTACTGGGTGTCAGTGTGTGTCTGTGTTACTTGGTGGAAGTGTGTATCTTTGTTACTTTGTGTCCGTGTGTGTCGGTGTTACTGGGTGTCAGTGTATGTCTTTGTTACTTGGTGTAAGTGTGTGTCTGTGTTACTGGGTATCAGTGTCTGTCTTTGAAACTTGGTGTAAGTGTGTGTCTGTGTTACTGGGTATCAGTGTATGTCTTTGTTACTTGGTGTCAGTGTATGTCTGTGTTACTTGGTGTAAGTGTGTGTCTGTGTCCCTGGGTGTCATTGTATTTCTTTGTTACTTGCTGTAAGTGTATGTCTTTGTTACTTGGTGTCATTCTATGTGTTTGTGACTTGGTGTCAGTGGATGTCTTTGTTACTGGGTGTCACTGTATGTCTTTGTTACTTGGTGTAAGTGTATTTCTGTGTTACTTGGTGTAAGTGAAGATCTTTATTACTTGGTGTAAGTGTGCGTCTGTGTTACTTGGCGTCAGTGTATGTCTTTGATACTTGGTGTAATTGTGTGTCTGTGTTACTGGGGGTCAGTGTTTGTCTGTGTTACTGGGGGTTAGTGTGTGTTTTTAACTGGGTGTCAGTGTGAGTCTGTGTTCCTGGGTATCAGTGTATGTCTTTGTTACTTGGTGTCAGTGTATGTGTTTGTGACTTGGTGTCATTATATGTCTTTGTTACTGGGTGACAATGTGTGTCTTTGTTACTTGGTGTAAGTGTATGTCAAAATACTTGGTGTAAGTGTATGTCTTTGTTACTTGGTGTAATTGTCTGTCTTTGTTTCTTGGTGTAAGGAAATGTCTTTGTTACTTGGTGTCAGTGTATGTCTTTGTTACTTGGTGTCAGTTTATGTCTGTGCTGCTTGCTGTAAGTGTATGTCTTTGTTACTTGGTGTCATTCTATGTCTGTGTTACTTGGTGTGAGTGTGTGTCTTTGTTACTTGGTGACAGTGTATGTCTTTGTTACGTGGTATAAGTGCGTGTTTGTGTTACTTGGTGTAAGTGTGTGTCTGTGTTACATGGTGTCAGTGTATGTCTTTGTTCCTGGGTGTCAGTGTATGTCTTTGTTCCTGGGTGTCATTGTATGTCTTTGTTACTTGGTGTCAGTGTATGTCTGTGTTACTTGGTGTCAAGGTATGACTTTGTTACTTGGTGTCAGTGTATGTCTGTGTTACTGGGCGTCAGTGTATGTCTGTGTTGTTTGGTGTTGGTGTGTGTCTGTGTTACTGTGTGTCAGTGTGTGTCTGTGTTACTTGGTGTAAGTGTGTGTCATTGTTACTTGGTCTCCGTGTATGTCTGTGTTGGTGTGTGTCAGTGTATGACTTTGTTACTTGGTGTAAGTGTGTGTCTGTGTTACTGGGTATCAGTGTCTGTCTTTGTTACTTGGTGTAAGTGTGTGTTTTTGTTACTTGGTGTCTGTGTGTGTCTGTGTTACTTGGTGTCAGTGTATGTCTTTGTTACTGGGTGTCAGTGTATGTCTTTGTTACTTGGTGTCAGTGTATGTCTGTGTTACTTGGTGTAAGTGTATGTCTTTGTTACTTGATGTAAGTGTATGTCTTTGTTGCTTGGTGTCAGTGTATGTCTTTGTTACTTGGTGTCAGTGTATGTCTGTGATACTTGGTGTAAGTGTGTGCCTGTGTTACTGGGTATCAGTGTATGTCTTTGTTACTTGGTGTCATTGTATGTCTGTGTTATTTGGTGTAAGTGTGTGTCTGTGTTACTGGGTGTCAGTGTGTGTCTGTGTTACTTGGTGGAAGTGTGTATCTTTGTTACTTTGTGTCCGTGTGTGTCGGTGTTACTGGGTGTCAGTGTATGTCTTTGTTACTTGGTGTAAGTGTGTGTCTGTGTTACTGGGTATCAGTGTCTGTCTTTGAAACTTGGTGTAAGTGTGTGTCTGTGTTACTGGGTATCAGTGTATGTCTTTGTTACTTGGTGTCAGTGTATGTCTGTGTTACTTGGTGTAAGTGTGTGTCTGTGTCCCTGGGTGTCATTGTATTTCTTTGTTACTTGCTGTAAGTGTATGTCTTTGTTACTTGGTGTCATTCTATGTGTTTGTGACTTGGTGTCAGTGGATGTCTTTGTTACTGGGTGTCACTGTATGTCTTTGTTACTTGGTGTAAGTGTATTTCTGTGTTACTTGGTGTAAGTGAAGATCTTTATTACTTGGTGTAAGTGTGCGTCTGTGTTACTTGGCGTCAGTGTATGTCTTTGATACTTGGTGTAATTGTGTGTCTGTGTTACTGGGGGTCAGTGTTTGTCTGTGTTACTGGGGGTTAGTGTGTGTTTTTAACTGGGTGTCAGTGTGAGTCTGTGTTCCTGGGTATCAGTGTATGTCTTTGTTACTTGGTGTCAGTGTATGTGTTTGTGACTTGGTGTCATTATATGTCTTTGTTACTGGGTGACAATGTGTGTCTTTGTTACTTGGTGTAAGTGTATGTCAAAATACTTGGTGTAAGTGTATGTCTTTGTTACTTGGTGTAATTGTCTGTCTTTGTTTCTTGGTGTAAGGAAATGTCTTTGTTACTTGGTGTCAGTGTATGTCTTTGTTACTTGGTGTCAGTTTATGTCTGTGCTGCTTGCTGTAAGTGTATGTCTTTGTTACTTGGTGTCATTCTATGTCTGTGTTACTTGGTGTGAGTGTGTGTCTTTGTTACTTGGTGACAGTGTATGTCTTTGTTACGTGGTATAAGTGCGTGTTTGTGTTACTTGGTGTAAGTGTGTGTCTGTGTTACATGGTGTCAGTGTATGTCTTTGTTCCTGGGTGTCAGTGTATGTCTTTGTTCCTGGGTGTCAGTGTATGTCTTTGTTACTTGGTGTCAGTGTATGTCTGTGTTACTTGGTGTCAAGGTATGACTTTGTTACTTGGTGTCAGTGTATGTCTGTGTTACTGGGCGTCAGTGTATGTCTGTGTTGTTTGGTGTTGGTGTGTGTCTGTGTTACTGTGTGTCAGTGTGTGTCTGTGTTACTTGGTGTAAGTGTGTGTCATTGTTACTTGGTCTCCGTGTATGTCTGTGTTGGTGTGTGTCAGTGTATGACTTTGTTACTTGGTGTAAGTGTGTGTCTGTATTACTGGGTATCAGTGTCTGTCTTTGTTACTTGGTGTAATAGTGTGTCTGTGTTCCTGGGTGTCAGTGTGTGTCTTTGTGACTTGGTGTCAGTGTATGTCTTTGTTACTTGGTGAAAGTGTGTGTCTGTGTTACTGGGTATCAGTGTATGTCTTTGTTACTTGGTGTCAGTGTATGTCAAAATACTTGGTGTAAGTTTATGTCTTTGTTACTTGGTGTCAGTGTGTTTCTGTGTTACTGGGTATCAGAGTATGTCTTTGTGACTTGGTATCAGTGTATGTCTTTGTGACTTGGTGTCAGTCTATGTCTTTGTTACTGGGTGTCAGTGTGTGTCTGTGTTACTGGGTATCAGTGGATGTCTTAGTTACTTGTTGTCAGTGTATGTCTTTGTTACTTGGTTTCAGTGTATGTGTTTGTGACTTGGTGTCATTATATGTCTTTGTTACTGGGTGTCAATGTATGTCTTTGTTAATTGGTGTAAGTGTATGTCAAAATACTTGGTGTAAGTGTATGTCTTTGTTACTTGGTGTAATTGTCTGTCTTTGTTACTTGGTGTAAGTGCAATTCTTTGTTACTTGGTGTCAGTGTATGTCTTTGTTACTTGGTGTCATTCTGTGTCTGGGTTACTTGGTGTAAGTGTGAGTCTTTTTTATTGGTGACAGTGTCTGTCATTGTTACGTGGTATAAGTGCGTGTTTGTGTTACTTGGTGCCAGTGTGTGTCTTTTTTACTGGGTGCCAGTGTGTGTCTGTGTTACTGGGTATCAGTTTCTGTCCTTGTTACTTGGTGTAAGAGTGCGTTTGTGATACTGGGTGTCAGTGTATGTCTTTGTTACTTGGTGTCAGTTTCTGTCTGTGTTCCTGGGTATCAGTGCATGTCTGTGTTACTGGGGGTCAGTGTGTGTCTGTGTTACTGGGGGTCAGTGTGTGTTTCTGACTGGGTGTCAGTGTATGTCTTTGTTACTTGGTGTAAGTGTTTGTCTGTGTTATTGGGTATCAGTGTCTGTCTTTGTTACTTCGAGTCAGTGTATGTCTTTGTTACTTGCTGTAAGTGTGCGTCTGTGTTACTGGGTATCAGTGGATGTCTTTGTTACTTGGTGTCAGTGTATGTCTTTGATACTTGGTGTAATTGTGTGTCTGTGTTACTGGGTATCAGTGTATGTCTGTGTTACTGGGGGTCAGTGTGTGTCTCTGTTACTGGCGGTCAGTGTGTGTTTCTAACTGGAAGTCAGTGTATGCCTTTGGTACTTGGTGTTAGTGTGAGTATGTGGTATTGGGTATCAGTGTCTGTCTTTGTTACTTGGTGTCAGTGTATGTCTTTGTTACTTGCTGTAAGTGTGTGTCTGTGTTACTGGGTATCAGTGTCTGTCTGTTACTGGGGGTCAGTGTGTGTCTGTGTTACTGGGGGTCAGTGTGTGTCTTTGTTACTTGGTGTAAGTATATGTCTTTGTTACTTGGTGTCAGTGTATGTGTTTGTGACTTGGTGTAAGTGTATGTCTTTGTTACCGGGTGTCAGTGTATGACTTTGTTACATGGTGTCAGTGTATTTCTTTGTTACTTGGTGTCATTGTATGTGTTTGTGACTTGGTGTCAGTGGATGTCTTTGTTACTGGGTGTCATTGTATGTCTTTGTTACTTGGTGTAAGTGTATGTCAAAATACTTGGTGTAAGTGTATGTCTGTGTTTCTTGGTGTAAGTGTATGTCTTTGTTACTTGGTGTAAGTGTGTGTCTGTGTTACTGGGTATCAGTGTCTGCCTTTGTTACTTGGTGTAACTGTGCGTCTGTGCTATTGGGTATCAGTGTATGTCTTTGATACTTGGTTTCAGTGTATGTCTTTGATACTTGGCGTAATTGTGTGTCTGTGTTACTGGGTATCAGTGTATGTCTGTGTTACTGGGTGTCAGTGTGTGACTGTGTTACTGGGGGTCAGTGTGTGTCTTTGCTACTTGGTGTAAGTGTATGTCTGTGTTACTGGGTATCAGTGTCTGTCTTTGTTACTTGGTGTCAGTGTATGTCTTTGTTACTTGGTGTAAGTGTGTGTCTGTGTTACTGGGTATCAGTGCATGTCTGTGTTACTGGGGGTCAGTGTGTGTCTGTGTTACTGGGGTTCAGTGTGTGTCTTTGCTACTTGGTGTAAGTGTATGTCTTTGTTACCTGGTGTCAGTGTATGTGTTTGTGACTTGGTGTCATTGTATGTCTTTGTTCCTGGGTGTCAGTGTATGTCTTTGTTACTTGGTGTAAGTGTATGTCAAAATCCTTGGCGTAAGTGTATGTCTTTGTTACTTGGTGTAATTGTCTGTCTTGTTACTTGGCGTAAGTGTATGTCTTTGTTACTTCGTGTCAGTGTATGTCTTTGTTACTGGGTGTCAGTGTAAGTCTTTGTTACTTGGTGCAAGTGTATGTCAAAATACTTGGTGCAATTGTGTGTCTGTGTTACTTGGTGTAAGTGTGTGTGTTTGTTACTTGGTGTCCGGGTGTCTCTGTGTTACTGGGTGTCAGTGTATGTCTTTGTTACTGGGTGTCAGTGTATGTCTTTGTTACTTGGTGTAAGTGTATGGCTTTGTTACTTGGTGTCATTGTATGTGTTTGTGACTTGGTGTCAATGGATGTCTTTTTACTGGGTGTCACTGTGTGTCTGTGTTACTTGGTGTAAGTGTATGTCTTTGTTACTTGGTGTAAGTGTTTGTCTGTGTTACTGGGTATCAGTTTCTGTCCTTGTTACTTGGTGCAAGTGTGCATCAGTGTTACTGGGTATCGGTGTATGTCTTTGTTACTTGGTGTCAGTGTATGTCTTTGATACTTGGTGTAATTGTGTGTCTGTGTTACTGGGTATCAGTGTATGTCTGTGTTACTGGGGGTCAGTTTGTGTCTGTGTTACTGGGGGTCAGTGTGTGTCTCTAACTGGGTGTGAGTGTATTTCTTTGTTACTTGGTGTAAGTGTGTGTCTGTGTTATTGGGTATCAGTGTCTGTCTTTGTTACTTGGTGTCAGTGTGTGTCTTTGTTACTTGGTGTAAGTGTGTGTCTGTGTTACTGGGTATCAGTGTGTGTCTGTGTTACTGGGGGTCAGTGTGTGTCTGTGTTACTGGGGGTCAGTGTGTATCTTTGTTACTTGGTGTAAGTGTATGTCAAAATACTTGGTGTCACTGTATGTCTTTGTTACTTGGAGTAATTGTCTGTCTTTGTTACTTGGTGTCATTGTATGTCTTTGTTACTGGGTGTCAGTGTGTGTCTTTGTTACTTGGTGTAAGTGTATGTCAAAATACTTGGTGTCAGTGTATGTCTTTGTTACTTGGAGTAATTGTCTGTCTTTGTTACTTGGCGTAAGTGTGTGTCTTTGTTACTTGGTGTCAGTGTATGTCTTTGTTACTTGGTGTCAGTGTTTGTCTGTGTTACTTGTTGTAAGTGTATGTCTTTGTTACTGGGTGTCAGTGTATGTCTTTGTTACTTGGTGTCCGTGTGTGTCTGTGTTACTGGGTGTCAGTGTATGTCTTTGTTACTGGGTGTCAGTGTATGTCTTTGTTACTTGGTGTAATTGTGTGTCTGTGTTACTGGGTATCAGTGGATGTCTTTGTTACTTGTTGTCAGTGTATGTCTTTGTTGCTTGGTGTCAGTGTATGTGTTTGTGACTTGGTGTCGTTATATGTCTTTGTTACTGGGTGTCAATGTCTGTCTTTGTTACTTGGTGTAAGTGTATGTCAAAATACTTGGAGTAAGTGTATGTCTTTGTTACTTGGTGTCAGTGTCTGTCTTTGTTAATTGGTGTCAGTGGATGTCTGTGCTACTTGGTGTAAGTGTATGTCTTTGTTACTTGGTGTCATTCTGTGTCTGTGTTACTTGGTGTAAGTGTGTGTCTTTGTTATTGGTGACAGTGTATGTCTTTGTTCCGTGGTATAAGTGCGTGTTTGTGTTACTTGGTGTAAGTGTGTGTCTGTGTTACTTGGTGCCAGTGTATGTCTTTGTTACTGGGTGTCCGTGTGTGTCTGTGTTACTGGGTGTCAGTGTATGTCTTTGTTCCTGGGTGTCAGTGCATGTCTTTGTTACTTGGTGTCAGTGTATGTCTGTGTTACTTGGTGTAAGTGTGTGTCTTTGTTACTTGGTGTCAGTGTATGTCTTTGTTACTTGGTGTCAGTGTATGACTTTGTTACTTGGTGTCAGTGTATGTTTGTGTTACTAGGGGAACAGATAGGAGGTTCTGTGGGAACGAGAGAGACTCACGGTTGGTGTGTTGCCTCCCAGGTGCCAGGGTACGTGATGTCTCCGATCGTGTTTTTGGGATCCTTAAGGGGGAGGGGGAGCACCCCCAAGTCGTGGTCCACATAGGCACCAACGACATAGGTAGGAAGAGAGATGGGGATTTAAGGCAGAAATTCAGGGAGCTAGGGTGGAAGCTTAGAGCGAGAACAACCAGAGTTGTTATCTCTGGGTTGTTGCCTGTGCCACGTGCTAGCGAAGAGAGGAATAGGGAGAGAGAGGAATTGAACACGTGGCTGCAGGGATGGTGTAGGAGGGAGGGTTTTGGTTTCCTGGATAATTGGGGCTCTTTCTGGGGTAGGTGGGACCTCTACAAACAGGATGGTCTTCACCTGAACCAGAGGGGTACCAATATCCTGGGGGGGAGATTTGTTAGTGCTCTTCGGGGGGGTTTAAACTAAATCAGCAGGGGAATGGGAACCTAAATTGCAGTGCCAGTGTACAGGCTGTTGAGAGTAGTGAGGTAGGGGATAAGGTTACAGGGACACAAGAGGGCACTGGCAAGCAAGAACTTGGTTTAAAGTGTGTCTACTTCAACGCCAGGAGCATCCGGAATAAGGTGGGTGAGCTTGCAGCATGGGTTGGTACCTGGGATCCTGATGTTGTGGCCATTTCGGAGACATGGGTAGAGCAGGGGCAGGAATGGATGTTGCAGGTTCCGGGATTTAGATGTTTCAGAAAGAACAGAGAAGAGGGTAAAAGAGGGGGGGGTGTGGCATTGTTAATCAAGGAAAGTATTACAGCGGCAGAAAGGACGTTTGAGGACTCGTCTACTGAGGTAGTCTGGGCCGAGGTTAGAAACAGGAGAGGAGAGGTCACCCTGTTGGGAGTTTTCTATAGACCTCCGAATAGTTCCAGAGATGTAGAGGAAAGGATAGCGAAGATGATTCTCGACAGGAGCGAGAGTAACAGGGTAGTGGTTATGGGGGACTTTAACTTTCCAAATATTGACTGGAAATACTATAGTTCGAGTACTTTAGATGGGTCTGTTTTTGTCCAGTGTGTGCAGGAGGGTTTTCTGACACAGTATGTGGACAGGCCAACCAGGGGCGATGCCACATTGGATTTGGTACTGGGTAATGAACCCGGCCAGGTGTTTGATTTAGATGTAGGTGAGCACTTTGGCGATAGTGATCACAATTCGGTTAGGTTTACCTTAGCGATGGGCAGGGACAGGTATATACCAGAGGGCAAGAATTATAGCTGGGGGAAAGGAAATTATGACGCGATTAGGCAAGATTTAGGATGTGTAGGATGGGGAAGGAAACTGCAGGGGATGGGCACAAACGAAATGTGGAGCTTATTCAAGGAGCAGCTAATGCGTGTCCTTGATAAGTATGTACCTGTCAGGCAGGGAGGAAGTTGTCGAGCAAGGGAGCCGTGGTTTACTCAAGAAGTTGAAGCGCTTGTCAAGAGGAAGAGGGCGGCTTATGTTAGGATGAGACGTGAAGGCTCAGTTAGGGCGCTTGTGAGTTACAAGCTAGCCAGGAAGGATCTAACGGGAGGGCTAAGAAGAGCAAGGAGAGGACACGAGAAGTCATTGGCGGATAGGATCAAAGAAAACCCTAAGGCTTTCTATAGGTATATCAGGAATAAACGAATGATAAGAGTTAGAACAGGGCCAATCAAGGATAGTAGTGGGAAGTTGTGTGCGGAATCAGAGGAGATAGGGGAAGCGTTAAATGAATATTTTTCATCAGTATTTACAGTAGAGAAAGAAAATGTTGCCGAGGAGATTACTGAGATACAGCCTACTAGGCTAGATGGGATTGAGATTCACAAGGAGGAGGTGTTAGCAATTTTGGAAAGAGTGAAAATAGATAAGTCCCCTGGCCAGATGGGATTTATCCTAGGATTCTCTGGGAAGCCAGGGAGGAGATTGCAGAGCCGTTGTTGTTGATCTTTAAGTCGTCATTGTCGACAGGAGTAGTGCCGGAGGACTGGAGGATAGCAAATGTTGTCCCCTTGTTCAAGAAGGGGAGTAGAGACAGCCCTGGTAATTATAGACCTGTGAGCCTTACTTCGGTTGTGGGTAAAATGTTGGAAAAGGTTATAAGAGACAGGATTTATAATCATCTTGAAAAGAATAAGTTCATTTGCGATAGTCAGCACGGTTTTGTGAAAGGTAGGTCGTGCCTCACAAACCTTATTGAGTTTTTCGAGAAGGTGACCAAACAGGTGGATGAGGGTAAAGTCGTGGATGTGGTGTATATGGATTTCAGTAAGGCGTTTGATAAGGTTCCCCACGGTAGGCTATTGCAGAAAATACGCAAGTATGGGGTTGAAGGTGATTTAGAGCTTTGGATCAGAAATTGGCTAGCTGAAAGAAGACAGAGGGTGGTGGTTGATGGCAAATGCTCATCCTGGAGTTTAGTTACTAGTGGTGTACCGCAAGGTTCTGTTTTGGGGCCACTGCTGTTAGTCATTTTTATAAACGACCTGGATGAGGGTGTAGAAGGGTGGGTTAGTAAATTTGCGGATGGCACGAAGGTCGGTGGAGTTGTGGATAGTGTCGAAGGGTGGTGTAGGGTACAGAGGGACATAGATAGGCTGCAGAGCTGGGCTGAGAGATGGCAAATGGAGTTTAATGCGGAGAAGTGTGACGTGATTCACTTTGGAAGGAGTAACAGCAATGCAGAGTACTGGGCTAATGGGAAGATTCTTGGTAGTGTAGATGAGCAGAGAGATCTTGGTATCCAGGTACATAAATCCCTGAAAGTTGCTACCCAGGTTAATAGGGCTGTTAAGAAGGCATATGGTGTGTTAGCCTTTATTAGTAGGGGGATCGAGTTTCAGAGCCACGGGGTCATGATGCAGCTGTACAAAACTCTGGTGAGGCCGCACCTGGAGTATTGCGTGCAGTTCTGGTCACCGCATTATAGGAAGGATGTCGAAGCTTTGGAAAGGGTGCAGAGGAGATTTACTAGGATGTTGCCTGGTATGGAAGGAAGGTCTTACGAGGAAAGGCTGAGGGACTTGGGGTTGTTTTCGTTAGAGAGAAGGAGGAGGAGAGGTGACTTAATAGAGACATACAAGATAATCAGAGGGTTAGATAGGGTGGATAGTGAGAGTCTTTTTCCTCGGATGAGGATGGCAAACACGAGGGGACATAGCTTTAAGTTGAGGGGTGAAAGATATAGGACAGATGTCAGAGGTAGTTTCTTTACGCAGAGAGTAGTAGGGGCGTGGAACGCCCTGCCTGCAACAGTAGTAGACTCGCCAACTTTAAGGGCATTTAAGTGGTCATTGGATAGACATATGGATGTAAATGGAATAGTGTAGGTCAGATGGTCGGCGCAACATAGAGGGCCGAAGGGCCTGTACTGCGCTGTAATATTCTAATTCTAATTCTAATTCTCTAATTCTAATTGGTGTAAGTGTGTGCCTGTGTTACTGGGTATCAGTGTATGTCTTTGTTACTTGGTGTCAGTGTGTGTCTGTGTTACTTGGTGTAAGTGTGTGTCTTTGTTACTTTGTGTCCGTGTCTGTCTGTGTTACTGGGTGTCAGTGTATGTCTTTGTTAGTATGTGTCAGTGTATGTCTTTGTTACTTGGTGTAAGTGTGTGTCTGTGTTACTGGGTATCAGTGTCTGTCTTAGTTACTTGGTGTAATTGTGTGTCTGTGTTACTGGGTATTAGTGTATGTCTGTGTTACTGGGGGTCAGTTTGTGTCTGTGTTACTGGGGGTCAGTGTGTGTCTCTAACTGGGTGTCAGTGTATTTCTTTGTTACTTGGTGTAAGTGTGTGTCTGTGTTATTGGGTATCAGTGTCTGTCTTTGTTACTTGGTGTCAGTGTATGTCTTTGTTACTTGGTGTAAGTGTGTGTCTGTGTTACTGGGTATCAGTGTGTGTCTGTGTTACTGGGGGTCAGTGTGTGTCTTTGTTACTTGGTGTAAGTGTATGTCTTTGTTACTTGGTGTAAGTGTATGTGTTTGTGACTTGGTGTCATTGTCTGTCTTTGTTACAGGGTGTCAGTGTGTGTCTTTGTTACTTGGTGTAAGTGCATGTCAAAATACTTGGTGTCAGTGTATGTCTTTGTTACTTGGAGTAATTGTCTGTCTTTGTTACTTGGCGTAAGTGTGTGTCTTTGTTACTTGGTGTCAGTGTATGTCTTTGTTACTTGGTGTCAGTGTTTGTCTGTGTTACTTGTTGTAAGTGTATGTCTTTGTTACTGGGTGTCAGTGTATGTCTTTGTTACTTGGTGTCCGTGTGTGTCTGTGTTACTGGGTGTCAGTGTATGTCTTTGTTACTGGGTGTCAGTGTATGTCTTTGTTACTTGCTGTCAGTGTATGTCTTTGATACTTGGTGTAATTGTGTGTCTGTGTTACTGGGTATCAGTGGATGTCTTTGTTACTTGTTGTCAGTGTATGTCTTTGTTGATTGGTGTCAGTGTATGTGTTTGTGACTTGGTGTCGTTATATGTCTTTGTTACTGGGTGTCAATGTCTGTCTTTGTTACTTGGTGCAAGTGTATGTCAAAATACTTGGTGTAAGTGTATGTCTTTGCTACTTGGAGTAATTGTATGTCTTTGTTACTTGGTGTCAGTGGATGTCTGTGCTACTTGGTGTAAGTGTATGTCTTTGTTACTTGGTGTCATTCTGTGTCTGTGTTACTTGGTGTAAGTGTGTGTCTTTGTTATTGGTGACAGTGTATGTCTTTGTTACGTGGTATAAGTGCGTGTTTGTGTTACTTGGTGTAAGTGTGTGTCTGTGTTACTTGGTGCCAGTGTATGTATTTGTTACTGGGTGTCCGTGTGTGTCTGTGTTACTGGGTGTCAGTGTACGTCTTTGTTCCTGGGTGTCAGTGCATGTCTTTGTGACTTGGTGTCAGTGTATGTCTGTGTTACTTGGTGTAAGTGTGTGTCTTTGTTACTTGGTGTAAGTGTATGTCTTTGTTACTTGGTGTCAGTGTATGACTTTGTTGCTTGGTGTCAGTGTATGTTTGTGTTACTTGGTGTAAGTGTGTGACTGTGTTATTGGGTATCAGTGTTTGTCTTTGTTACTTGGTGTCAGTGTGTGTCTGTGTTACTTGGTGTAAGTGTGTGTCTTTGTTACTTTGTGTCCGTGTCTGTCTGTGTTACTGGGTGTCAGTGTATGTCTTTGTTAGTATGTGTCAGTGTATGTCTTTGTTACTTGGTGTAAGTGTGTGTCTGTGTTAATGGGTATCAGTGTCTGTCTTTGTTACTTGGTGTAAGTGTGTGTCTGTGTTCCTGGGTATCAGTGTATGTCTTTGTGACTTGGTGTCAGTGCATGTCTTTGTTACTTGGTGTCAGTGTGTGTCTTTGTGACTTGGTGTCAGTGTATGTCTTTGTTATTTGGTGTAAGTGTGTGTCTGTGTTACTGTGTATCAGTGTATGTCTTTGTTACTTGGTGTCATTCTATGTCTGTGTTCCTTGGTGTAAGTGTGTGTCTTTGTTACTTGGTGACAGTGCATGTCTTTGTTCCGTGGTATAAGTGCTTGTTTGTGTTACTTGGTGTAAGTGTGTGTCTGTGTTACATGGTGCCAGTGTATGTCTTTGTTACTGGGTGTCAGTGTGTGTCTGTGTTACTTGGTGCAAGTGTGTGTCTTTGTTATTTGTTGTCCGTGTGTGTCTGTGTTACTGGGTGTCAGTGTATGTCTTTGTTCCTGGGTGTCAGTGTATGTCTTTGCTTCTTGGTGTAAGTGTTTGTCTGTGTTACTTGGTGTAAGTGTGTGTCTTTGTTACTTGGTGTAAGTGTATGTCTTTGTTACTTGGTGTCAGTGTATGACATTGTTACTTGGTGTCATTGTATGTCTGTGTTATTGGGCGTCAGTGTATGTCTGTGTTATTTGGTGTTGGTGTGTGTCTGTGTTACTGGGTGTCAGTGTGTGTCTGTGTTACTTGGTGTAAGTGTGTGTCTTTGTTACTTGGTGTCAGTGTGTGTCTTTGTGACTTGGTGTCAGTGCATGTCTTTGTTACTGGGTGAAAGTGTGTGTCTGTGTTACTGGGTATCAGTGCCTGTTTTTGTTACTTGGTGTTTTTGTGTGTCTGTGTTCCTGGGTGTCAGTGTGTGTCTTTGTGACTTGGTGTCAGTGTATGTCTTTGTTACTTGGTGAAAGTGTGTGTCTGTGTTACTGGGTATCATTGGATGTCTTTGTTACTTGGTGTCAGTGTATGTCAGAATACTTGGTGTAAGTGTATGTCTTTGTTACTTGGTGTCAGTCTATGTCTTTGTTACTGGGTGTCAATGTGTGTCTGTGTTACTTGGTGTCAGTGTATGTCTTTGTTACTGGGTGTCAGTGTGTGTCTGTGTTACTGGGTATCAGTGTATGTCTTTGTTACTTGGTGTCAGTGTATGTCAAAATACTTGGTGCCAGTGTATGTATTTGTTACTTGGTGTAATTGTCTGTCTTTGCTACTTGGCGTAAGTGTATGTCTATGTTACTGGGTGTCAGTGTGTGTCTGTGTTACTGGGTATCAGTGTATGTCTTTGTTACTTGGTGTCAGTGTATGTCAAAATACTTGGTGCCAGTGTATGTATTTGTTACTTGGTGTAATTGTCTGTCTTTGTTACTTGGCGTAAGTGTATGCCTTTGTTACTTCGTGTCAGTGTATGTCTTTGTTACTGGGTGTCAGTGTATGTATTTGTTACTTGGTGCAAGTGTATGTGAAAATACTTGGTGTAATTGTGTGTCTGTGTTACTTGGTGTAAGTGTGTGTGTTTGTTACTTGGTGTCCGGGTGTCTCTGTGTTTCTGGCTGTCAGTGTATGTCTTTGTTACTGGGTGTCAGTGTATGTCTTTGTTACTTGGTGTAAGTGGATGGCTTTGTTACTTGGTGTCATTGTATGTGTTTGTGACTTGGTGTCAATGGATGTCTTTTTACTGGGTGTCACTGTATGTCTGTGTTACTTGGTGTAAGTGTATGTCTTTGTTACTTGGTGTAAGTGTTTGTCTGTGTTACTGGGTATCAGTGTCTGTCCTTGTTACTTTGTGTAAGTGTGCGTCTGTGTTAATGGGTATCGGTGTATGTGTTTGTTACTTGGTGTCAGTGTATTTCTTTGATACTTGGTGTAATTGTGTGTCTGTGTTACTGGGTATCAGTGTATGTCTGTGTTACTGGGGGTCAGTTTGTGTCTGTGTTACTGGGGTTCAGTGTGTGTCTCTAACTGGGTGTCAGTGTATTTCTTTGTTACTTGGTGTAAGTGTGTGTCTGTGTTATTGGGTATCAGTGTCTGTCTTTGTTACTTGGTGTCAGTGTATGTCTTTGTTACCTGGTGGAAGTGTGTGTCTGTGTTACTGGGTATCAGTGTATGTCTGTGTTACTGGGGGTCAGTGTGTGTCTGTGTTACTGGGGGTCAGTGTGTATCTTTGTTACTTGGTGTAAGTGTATGTCTTTGTTACTTGGTGTAAGTGTATGTGTTTGTGACTTGGTGTCATTGTATGTCTTTGTTACTGGGTATCAGTGTCTGTCTTTGTTACTTGGTGTCAGTGTATGTCTTTGTTACCTGGTGGAAGTGTGTGTCTGTGTTACTGGGTATCAGTGTATGTCTGTGTTACTGGGGGTCAGTGTGTGTCTGTGTTACTGGGGGTCAGTGTGTATCTTTGTTACTTGGTGTAAGTGTATGTCTTTGTTACTTGGTGTAAGTGTATGTGTTTGTGACTTGGTGTCATTGTATGTCTTTGTTACTGGGTGTCAGTGTGTGTCTTTGTTACTTGGTGTAAGTGTATGTCAAAATACTTGGTGTCAGTGTATGTCTTTGTTACTTGGAGTAATTGTCTGTCTTTGTTACTTGGCGTAAGTGTGTGTCTTTGTTGCTTGGTGTCAGTGTATGTCTTTGTTACTTGGTGTCAGTGTTTGTCTGTGTTACTTGTTGTAAGTGTATGTCTTTGTTACTGGGTGTCAGTGTATGTCTTTGTTACTTGGTGTCCGTGTGTGTCTGTGTTACTGGGTGTCAGTGTATGTCTTTGTTACTGGGTGTCAGTGTATGTCTTTGATACTTGGTGTAATTGTGTGTCTGTGTTACTGGGTATCAGTGGATGTCTTTGTTACTTGTTGTCAGTGTATGTCTTTGTTACTTGGTGTCAGTGTATGTGTTTGTGACTTGGTGTCGTTATATGTCTTTGTTACTGGGTGTCAATGTCTGTCTTTGTTACTTGTTGTAAGTGTATGTCAAAATACTTGGTGGAAGTGAATGTCTTTGTTACTTGGTGTCAGTGTATGTCTTTGTTACTTGGTGTCAGTGGATGTCTGTGCTACTTGGTGTAAGTGTATGTCTTTGTTACTTGGTGTCATTCTGTGTCTGTGTTACTTGGTGTAAGTGTGTGTCTTTGTTATTGGTGACAGTGTATGTCTTTGCTACGTGGTATAAGTGCGTTTTTTTATGTTACTTGGTGTAAGTGTGTGTCTGTGTTACTTGGTGCCAGTGTATGTCTTTGTTACTGGGTGTCAGTGTGTGTCTGTGTTACTTGGTGTAAGTGTGTGTCTTTGTTACTTGGTGTCCGTGTGTGTCTGTGTTACTGGGTGTCAGTGTATGTCTTTGTTCCTGGGTGTCAGTGCATGTCTTTGTTACTTGGTGTCAGTGTATGTCTGTGTTACTTGGTGTAAGTGTGTGTCTTTGTTACTTCGTGTAAGTGTATGTCTGTGTTACTTGCTGTAAGTGTGTGCCTGTGTTACTGGGTATCAGTGTATGTCTTTGTTCCTGGGTGTCAGAGTATGTCTTTGTTACTTGGTGTCAGTGTATGTCTGTGTTACTTGGTGCAAGTGTGTGTCTTTGTTACTTGGTGTAAGTGTATGTCTTTGTTACTTGGTGTCAGTGTATGACTTTGTTATTGGTGTCAGTGTATGTCTGTGTTATTTGGTGTTGGTGTGTGTCTGTGTTACTGGGTGTCAGTGTGTGTCTGTGTTACTTGGTGTAAGTGTGTGTATTTGTTACTTGGTGTCAGTGTGTGTCTTTGTGACTTGGTGTCAGTGTATGTCTTTGTTACTTGGTGAAAGTGTGTGTCTGTGTTACTGGGTATCAGTGTCTGTCTTTGTTACTTGGTGTAAGTGTGTGTCTGTGTTCCTGGGTGTCAGTGTGTGTCTTTGTGACTTGGTGTCAGTGTGTGTCTTTGTTACTTGGTGGAAATGTCTGTCTTTGTTACTTGGTGAAAGTGTGTGTCTGTGTTACTGGGTATCAGTGTAAGTCTTTGTTACTTGGTGTCAGTGTATGTCAAAATACTTGGTGCAAGTGTATGTCTTTGTTCCTGGGTGTCAGTGCATGTCTTTGTGACTTGGTGTCAGTGTATGTCTGTGTTACTTGGTGTAAGTGTGTGTCTTTGTTACTTGGTGTAAGTGTATGTCTTTGTTACTTGGTGTCAGTGTATGACTTTGTTACTTGGTGTCAGTGTATGTTTGTGTTACTTGGTGTAAGTGTGTGCCTGTGTTACTGGGTATCAGTGTTTGTCTTTGTTACTTGGTGTCAGTGTGTGTCTGTGTTACTTGGTGTAAGTGTGTGTCTTTGTTACTTTGTGTCCGTGTCTGTCTGTGTTACTGGGTGTCAGTGTATGTCTTTGTTAGTATGTGTCAGTGTATGTCTTTGTTACTTGGTGTAAGTGTGTGTCTGTGTTACTGGGTATCAGTGTATGTCTTTGTGACTTGGTGTCAGTGCATGTCTTTGTTACTGGGTGTCAGTGTGTGTCTTTGTGACTTGGTGTCAGTGTATGTCTTTGTTATTTGGTGTAAGTGTGTGTCTGTGTTACTATGTATCAGTGTATGTCTTTGTTACTTGGTGTCATTCTATGTCTGTGTTACTTGGTGTAAGTGTGTGTCTTTGTTACTTGGTGACAGTGTATGTCTTTGTTCCGTGGTATAAGTGCGTGTTTGTGTTACTTGGTGTAAGTGTGTGTCTGTGTTACATGGTGCCAGTGTATGTCTTTGTTACTGGGTGTCAGTGTGTGTCTGTGTTACTTGGTGCAAGTGTGTGTCTTTGTTATTTGTTGTCCGTGTGTGTCTGTGTTACTGGGTGTCAGTGTATGTCTTTGTTTCTTGGTGTAGGTGTATGTCTGTGTTACTTGGAGTAAGTGTGTGTCTTTGTTACTTGGTGTAAGTGTGTGTCTTTGTTACTTGGTGTAAGTGTATGTCTTTGTTACTTGGTGTCAGTGTATGACTTTGTTACTTGGTGTCATTGTATGTCTGTGTTATTGGGCGTCAGTGTATGTCTGTGTTATTTGGTGTTGGTGTGTGTCTGTGTTACTGGGTGTCATTGTGTGTCTGTGTTACTTGGTGTAAGTGTGTGTCTTTGTTACTTGGTGTCAGTGTGTGTCTTTGTGACTTGGTGTCAGTGTATGTCTTTGTTACTTGGTGAAAGTGTGTGTCTGTGTTACTGGGTATCAGTGTCTTTCTTTGTTACTTGGTGTAAGTGTGTGTCTGTGTTCCTGGGTGTCAGTGTGTGTCTTTGTGACTTGGTGTCAGTGTATGTCTTTGTTACTTGGTGAAAGTGTGTGTCTGTGTTACTGGGTATCATTGGATGTCTTTGTTACTTGGTGTCAGTGTATGTCAGAATACTTGGTGTAAGTGTATGTATTTGTTACTTGGTGTCAGTCTATGTCTTTGTTACTGGGTGTCAATGTGTGTCTGTGTTACTTGGTGTCAGTGTATGTCTTTGTTACTGGGTGTCAGTGTGTGTCTGTGTTACTGGGTATCAGTGTATGTCTTTGTTACTTGGTGTCAGTGTATGTCAAAATACTTGGTGCCAGTGTATGTATTTGTTTCTTGGTGTAATTGTCTGTCTTTGTTACTTGGCGTAAGTGTATGTCTTTGTTACTGGGTGTCAGTGTGTGTCTGTGTTACTTGGTGTCAATGTATGTCTTTGTTACTGGGTGTCAGTTTGTGTCTGTGTTACTGGGTATCAGTGTATGTCTTTGTTACTTGGTGTCAGTGTATGTCAAAATCCTTGGTGTAAGTGTATGTCTTTGTTACTGTGTGTCAGTGTGTGTCTGTCTTACTTGGTGTAAGTGTGTGTCTTTGTTACTTGGTGTCCGTGTGTGTCATTGTTGCTGGGTGTCAGTGCGTGTCTTTTTTACTGGGTGTCAGTGTATGTCTTTGTTCCTTGGTGTAAGTGCGTGTCTGTGTTACTGGGTATCAGTGTCCGTCTTTGTTACTTGGTGTAAGTGTGTGTCTGTGTTACTGGGTATCAGTGCATGTCTTTGTTACTTGGTGACAGTGTATGTCTGTGTTACTTGGTGTAAGTGTGTGCCTGTGTTACTGGGTATCAGTGTATGTTTTGTGACTTGGTATCAGTGTATGTCTTTGTTACTTGGTGTCAGTGTATGTCAAAATACTTGGTGTAAGTGTATGTCTTTGTTACTTGGTGGAATTGTCTGTCTTTTTTTCTTGGTGTAAGTGTATGTCTTTGTTACTTGGTGTCAGTGGATGTCTTTGTTACTTGGTGTCAGTGTATGTCTGTGTTACTTGGTGTAAGTGTGTGTCTTTCTTACTTGGTGTAAGTGTATGTCTTTGTTACTTGGTGTCAGTGTAAGTCTTTGTTACTTGGTGTCATTGTGTGTCTGTGTTACTGGGTATCAATGTATGTTTTTGTGACTTGGTATCAGAGTATGTCTTTGTTACTGGGTGTCAGCGTGTGTCTGTGTTACTGGGTATCAGTGTATGTCTTTGTGACTTGGTATCAGTGTATGTCTTCGTTGCTGGGTGTCAGTGTGTGTCTGTGTTACTGGGTATCAGTGTATGTCTTTGTTACTTGGTGTCAGTGTATGTCAAAATCCTTGGTGTAAGTGTATGTCTTTGTTACTGTGTGTCAGTGTGTGTCTGTCTTACTTGGTGTAAGTGTGTGTCTTTGTTACTTGGTGTCCGTGTGTGTCATTGTTGCTGGGTGTCAGTGCGTGTCTTTTTTACTGGGTGTCAGTGTATGTCTTTGTTCCTTGGTGTAAGTGCGTGTCTGTGTTACTGGGTATCAGTGTCCGTCTTTGTTACTTGGTGTAAGTGTGTGTCTGTGTTACTGGGTATCAGTGCATGTCTTTGTTACTTGGTGACAGTGTATGTCTGTGTTACTTGGTGTAAGTGTGTGCCTGTGTTACTGGGTATCAGTGTATGTTTTGTGACTTGGTATCAGTGTATGTCTTTGTTACTTGGTGTCAGTGTATGTCAAAATACTTGGTGTAAGTGTATGTCTTTGTTACTTGGTGGAATTGTCTGTCTTTTTTTCTTGGTGTAAGTGTATGTCTTTGTTACTTGGTGTCAGTGGATGTCTTTGTTACTTGGTGTCAGTGTATGTCTGTGTTACTTGGTGTAAGTGTGTGTCTTTCTTACTTGGTGTAAGTGTATGTCTTTGTTACTTGGTGTCAGTGTAAGTCTTTGTTACTTGGTGTCATTGTGTGTCTGTGTTACTGGGTATCAATGTATGTTTTTGTGACTTGGTATCAGAGTATGTCTTTGTTACTGGGTGTCAGCGTGTGTCTGTGTTACTGGGTATCAGTGTATGTCTTTGTGACTTGGTATCAGTGTATGTCTTCGTTGCTGGGTGTCAGTGTGTGTCTGTGTTACTGGGTATCAGTGTATGTCTTTGTTACTTGGTGTCAGTGTATGTCTGTGTTGCTTGGTGTAAGTGTGTGTCTGTGTTACTGGGTGTCAGTGTGTGTCTGTGTTACTTGGTGTAATTGTGTGTCTTTGTTACTTGGTGTCCGTGTGTGTCTGTGTTACTGGGTGTCAGTGTATGTCTTTGTTCCTGGGTGTCAGTTTATGTCTTTGTTACTTGGTGTAAGTGTGTGTCTGTGTTACTGGGTATCAGTGTCTGTCTTTGTTACTTGGTGTAAGTGTGTGTCTGTGTTACTGGGTATCAGTGTCTGTCTTTGTTACTTGGTGTCAGTGTATGTCTGTGTTACTTGGTGTAAGTGTGTGTCTGTGTTACTGGGTATCAGTGTGTGTCTGTGCTACTGGGTATCAGTGTATGTCTTTGTGACTTGGTATCAGTGTATGTCTTTGTTACTGGGTGTCAGTGTGTGTCTTTGTGACTTGGTGTCTGTGTATGTCTTTGTTACTTGGTGTCAGTGTGTGTCTGTGTTCCTGGGTATCAGTGTATGTCTTTGTGACTTGGTGTCAGTGTATGTCTTTGTTCCTGGGTGTCAGTGTGTTTCTTTGTGACTTGGTGTCAGTGTATCTCTGTGTTACTTGGTGTAAGTCTGTGTCTTTGTTACTTGGTGACCGTGTTTGCCTGTGTTACTGGGTATCAGTGTGTGTCTGTGTTTCTTGGTGCAAGTCTGTGTCTTTGTTACTTGGTGTCAGTGAGTGTCTTTGTTACTGGGTGTAAGTGTGTGTCTGTGTTACTGGGTGTCAGTGTGTGTCTGTGTTACTTGGCGTAAGTGTATGTATTTGTTACTTGGTGTAATTTTCTGTCTTGTTACTTGGCGTAAGTGTATGTCTTTGTTACTTCGTGTCAGTGTATGTCTTTGTTACTGGGTGTCAGTGTAAGTCTTTGTTACTTGGTGCAAGTGTATGTCAAAATACTTGGTGCAATTGTGTGTCTGTGTTACTTGGTGTAAGTGTGTGTGTTTGTTACTTGGTGTCCGGGTGTCTCTGTGTTACTGGGTGTCAGTGTATGTCTTTGTTACTGGGTGTCAGTGTATGTCTTTGTTACTTGGTGTAAGTGTATGGCTTTGTTACTGGGTGTCATTGTATGTGTTTGTGACTTGGTGTCAATGGATGTCTTTTTACTGGGTGTCACTGTGTGTCTGTGTTACTTGGTGTAAGTGTATGTCTTTGTTACTTGGTGTAAGTGTTTGTCTGTGTTACTGGGTATCAGTGTCTGTCCTTGTTACTTGGTGCAAGTGTGCGTCTGTGTTACTGGGTATCGGTGTATGTCTTTGTTACTTGGTGTCAGTGTATGTCTTTGATACTTGGTGTAATTGTGTGTCTGTGTTACTGGGTATCAGTGTATGTCTGTGTTACTGGGGGTCAGTTTGTGTCTGTGTTACTGGGGGTCAGTGTGTGTCTCTAACTGGGTGTGAGTGTATTTCTTTGTTACTTGGTGTAAGTGTGTGTCTGTGTTATTGGGTATCAGTGTCTGTCTTTGTTACTTGGTGTCAGTGTATGTCTTTGTTATCTGGTGTAAGTGTGTGTCTGTGTTACTGGGTATCAGTGTGTGTCTGTGTTACTGGGGGTCAGTGTGTGCCTGTGTTACTGGGGGTCAGTGTGTGTCTTTGTTACTTGGTGTAAGTGTATGTCAAAATACTTGGTGTCAGTGTATGTCTTTGTTACTTGGAGTAATTGTCTGTCTTTGTTACTTGGCGTAAGTGTGTGGCTTTGTTACTTGGTGTCAGTGTATGTCTTTGTTACTTGGTGTCAGTGTTTGTCTGTGTTACTTGTTGTAAGTGTATGTCTTTGTTACTGGGTGTCAGTGTATGTCTTTGTTACTTGGTGTCCGTGTGTGTCTGTGTTACTGGGTGTCAGTGTATGTCTTTGTTACTGGGTGTCATTATATGTCTTTGTTACTTGGTGTAATTGTGTGTCTGTGTTACTGGGTATCAGTGGATGTCTTTGTTACTTGTTGTCAGTGTATGTCTTTGTTGCTTGGTGTCAGTGTATGTGTTTGTGACTTGGTGTCGTTATATGTCTTTGTTACTGGGTGTCAATGTCTGTCTTTGTTACTTGGTGTAAGTGTATGTCAAAATACTTGGAGTAAGTGTATGTCTTTGTTACTTGGTGTCAGTGTATGTCTTTGTTATCTGGTGTAAGTGTGTGTCTGTGTTACTGGGTATCAGTGTGTGTCTGTGTTACTGGGGGTCAGTGTGTGCCTGTGTTACTGGGGGTCAGTGTGTGTCTTTGTTACTTGGTGTAAGTGTATGTCAAAATACTTGGTGTCAGTGTATGTCTTTGTTACTTGGAGTAATTGTCTGTCTTTGTTACTTGGCGTAAGTGTGTGTCTTTGTTACTTGGTGTCAGTGTATGTCTTTGTTACTTGGTGTCAGTGTTTGTCTGTGTTACTTGTTGTAAGTGTCTGTCTTTGTTACTGGGTGTCAGTGTATGTCTTTGTTACTTGGTGTCCGTGTGTGTCTGTGTTACTGGGTGTCAGTGTATGTCTTTGTTACTTGGTGTAATTGTGTGTCTGTGTTACTGGGTATCAGTGGATGTCTTTGTTACTTGTTGTCAGTGTATGTCTTTGTTGCTTGGTGTCAGTGTATGTGTTTGTGACTTGGTGTCGTTATATGTCTTTGTTACTGGGTGTCAATGTCTGTCTTTGTTACTTGGTGTAAGTGTATGTCAAAATACTTGGAGTAAGTGTATGTCTTTGTTACTTGGTGTCAGTGTATGTCTTTGTTAATTGGTGTCAGTGGATGTCTGTGCTACTTGGTGTAAGTGTATGTCTTTGTTACTTGGTGTCATTCTGTGTCTGTGTTACTTGGTGTAAGTGTGTGTCTTTGTTATTGGTGACAGTGTATGTCTTTGTTCCGTGGTATAAGTGCGTGTTTGTGTTACTTGGTGTAAGTGTGTGTCTGTGTTACTTGGTGCCAGTGTATGTCTTTGTTACTGGGTGTCCGTGTGTGTCTGTGTTACTGGGTGTCAGTGTATGTCTTTGTTCCTGGGTGTCAGTGCATGTCTTTGTTACTTGGTGTCAGTGTATGTCTGTGTTACTTGGTGTAAGTGTGTGTCTTTGTTACTTGGTGTAAGTGTATGTCTTTGTTACTTGGTGTCAGTGTATGACTTTGTTACTTGGTGTCAGTGTATGTTTGTGTTACTAGGGGAACAGATAGGAGGTTCTGTGGGAACGAGAGAGACTCACGGTTGGTGTGTTGCCTCCCAGGTGCCAGGGTACGTGTTGTCTCCGATCGTGTTTTTGGGATCCTTAAGGGGTTGGGGGAGCACCCCCAAGTCGTGGTCCACATAGGCACCAACGACATAGGTAGGAAGAGAGATGGGGATTTAAGGCAGAAATTCAGGGAGCTAGGGTGGAAGCTTAGAGCGAGAACAACCAGAGTTGTTATCTCTGGGTTGTTGCCTGTGCCACGTGCTAGCGAAGAGAGGAATAGGGAGAGAGAGGAATTGAACACGTGGCTGCAGGGATGGTGTAGGAGGGAGGGTTTTGGTTTCCTGGCTAATTGGGGCTCTTTCTGGGGTAGGTGGGACCTCTACAAACAGGATGGTCTTCACCTGAACCAGAGGGGTACCAATATCCTGGGGGGGAGATTTGTTAGTGCTCTTCGGGGGGGTTTAAACTAAATCAGCAGGGGAATGGGAACCTAAATTGCAGTGCCAGTGTACAGGCTGTTGAGAGTAGTGAGGTAGGGGATAAGGTTACAGGGACACAAGAGGGCACTGGCAAGCAAGAACTTGGTTTAAAGTGTGTCTACTTCAACGCCAGGAGCATCCGGAATAAGGTGGGTGAGCTTGCAGCATGGGTTGGTACCTGGGATCCTGATGTTGTGGCCATTTCGGAGACATGGGTAGAGCAGGGGCAGGAATGGATGTTGCAGGTTCCGGGATTTAGATGTTTCAGAAAGAACAGAGAAGAGGGTAAAAGGGGGGGGGGGGGTGTGGCATTGTTACTCAAGGAAAGTATTACAGCGGCAGAAAGGACGTTTGAGGACTCGTCTACTGAGGTAGTCTGGGCCGAGGTTAGAAACAGGAGAGGAGAGGTCACCCTGTTGGGAGTTTTCTATAGACCTCCGAATAGTTCCAGAGATGTAGAGGAAAGGATAGCGAAGATGATTCTCGACAGGAGCGAGAGGAACAGGGTAGTGGTTATGGGGGACTTTAACTTTCCAAATATTGACTGGAAATACTATAGTTCGAGTACTTTAGATGGGTCTGTTTTTGTCCAGTGTGTGCAGGAGGGTTTTCTGACACAGTATGTGGACAGGCCAACCAGGGGCGATGCCACATTGGATTTGGTACTGGGTAATGAACCCGGCCAGGTGTTTGATTTAGATGTAGGTGAGCACTTTGGCGATAGTGATCACAATTCGGTTAGGTTTACCTTAGCGATGGGCAGGGACAGGTATATACCAGAGGGCAAGAATTATAGCTGGGGGAAAGGAAATTATGACGCGATTAGGCAAGATTTAGGATGTGTAGGATGGGGAAGGAAACTGCAGGGGATGGGCACAAACGAAATGTGGAGCTTATTCAAGGAGCAGCTAATGCGTGTCCTTGATAAGTATGTACCTGTCAGGCAGGGAGGAAGTTGTCGAGCAAGGGAGCCGTGGTTTACTCAAGAAGTTGAAGCGCTTGTCAAGAGGAAGAGGGCGGCTTATGTTAGGATGAGACGTGAAGGCTCAGTTAGGGCGCTTGAGAGTTACAAGCTAGCCAGGAAGGATCTAAAGGGAGGGCTAAGAAGAGCAAGGAGAGGACACGAGAAGTCATTGGCGGATAGGATCAAAGAAAACCCTAAGGCTTTCTATAGGTATATCAGGAATAAACGAATGATAAGAGTTAGAACAGGGCCAATCAAGGATAGTAGTGGGAAGTTGTGTGCGGAATCAGAGGAGATAGGGGAAGCGTTAAATTAATATTTTTCATCAGTATTTACAGTAGAGAAAGAAAATGTTGCCGAGGAGATTACTGAGATACAGCCTACTAGGCTAGATGGGATTGAGATTCACAAGGAGGAGGTGTTAGCAATTTTGGAAAGAGTGAAAATAGATAAGTCCCCTGGGCCAGATGGGATTTATCCTAGGATTCTCTGGGAAGCCAGGGAGGAGATTGCAGAGCCGTTGTTGTTGATCTTTAAGTCGTCATTGTCGACAGGAGTAGTGCCGGAGGACTGGAGGATAGCAAATGTTGTCCCCTTGTTCAAGAAGGGGAGTAGAGACAGCCCTGGTAATTATAGACCTGTGAGCCTTACTTCGGTTGTGGGTAAAATGTTGGAAAAGGTTATAAGAGACAGGATTTATAATCATCTTGAAAAGAATAAGTTCATTTGCGATAGTCAGCACGGTTTTGTGAAAGGTAGGTCGTGCCTCACAAACCTTATTGAGTTTTTCGAGAAGGTGACCAAACAGGTGGATGAGGGTAAAGCCGTGGATGTGGTGTATATGGATTTCAGTAAGGCGTTTGATAAGGTTCCCCACGGTAGGCTATTGCAGAAAATACGCAAGTATGGGGTTGAAGGTGATTTAGAGCTTTGGATCAGAAATTGGCTAGCTGAAAGAAGACAGAGGGCGGTGGTTGATGGCAAATGCTCATCCTGGAGTTTAGTTACTAGTGGTGTACCGCAAGGTTCTGTTTTGGGGCCACTGCTGTTTGTCATTTTTATAAACGACCTGGATGAGGGTGTAGAAGGGTGGGTTAGTAAATTTGCGGATGGCACGAAGGTCGGTGGAGTTGTGGATAGTGTCGAAGGGTGGTGTAGGGTACAGAGGGCATAGATAGGCTGCAGAGCTGGGCTGAGAGATGGCAAATGGAGTTTAATGCGGAGAAGTGTGACGTGATTCACTTTGGAAGGAGTAACAGCAATACAGAGTACTGGGCTAATGGGAAGATTCTTGGTAGTGTAGATGAGCAGAGAGATCTTGGTATCCAGGTACATAAATCCCTGAAAGTTGCTACCCAGGTTAATAGGGCTGTTAAGAAGGCATATGGTGTGTTAGCCTTTATTAGTAGGGGGATCGAGTTTCAGAGCCACGGGGTCATGATGCAGCTGTACAAAACTCTGGTGAGGCCGCACCTGGAGTATTGCGTACAGTTCTGGTCACCGCATTATAGGAAGGATGTCGAAGCTTTGGAAAGGGTGCAGAGGAGATTTACTAGGATGTTGCCTGGTATGGAAGGAAGGTCTTACGAGGAAAGGCTGAGGGACTTGGGGTTGTTTTCGTTAGAGAGAAGGAGGAGGAGAGGTGACTTAATAGAGACATACAAGATAATCAGAGGGTTAGATAGGGTGGATAGTGAGAGTCTTTTTCCTCGGATGAGGATGGCAAACACGAGGGGACATAGCTTTAAGTTGAGGGGTGAAAGATATAGGACAGATGTCAGAGGTAGTTTCTTTACGCAGAGAGTAGTAGGGGCGTGGAACGCCCTGCCTGCAACAGTAGTAGACTCGCCAACTTTAAGGGCATTTAAGTGGTCATTGGATAGACATATGGATGTAAATGGAATAGTGTAGGTCAGATGATCGGCGCAACATCGAGGGTCGAAGGGCCTGTACTGCGCTGTAATATTCTAATTCTAATTCTAATCCTCTAATTCTAATTGGTGTTAGTGTGTGCCTGTGTTACTGGGTATCAGTGTATGTCTTTGTTACTTGGTGTCAGTGTGTGTCTGTGTTACTTGGTGTAAGTGTGTGTCTTTGTTACTTTGTGTCCGTGTCTGTCTGTGTTACTGGGTGTCAGTGTATGTCTTTGTTAGTATGTGTCAGTGTATGTCTTTGTTACTTGGTGTAAGTGTGTGTCTGTGTTACTGGGTATCAGTGTCTGTCTTAGTTACTTGGTGTAATTGTGTGTCTGTGTTACTGGGTATTAGTGTATGTCTGTGTTACTGGGGGTCAGTTTGTGTCTGTGTTACTGGGGGTCAGTGTGTGTCTCTAACTGGGTGTCAGTGTATTTCTTTGTTACTTGGTGTAAGTGTGTGTCTGTGTTATTGGGTATCAGTGTCTGTCTTTGTTAGTTGGTGTCAGTGTATGTCTTTGTTACTTGGTGTAAGTGTGTGTCTGTGTTACTGGGTATCAGTGTGTGTCTGTGTTACTGGGGGTCAGTGTGTGTCTTTGTTACTTGGTGTAAGTGTATGTCTTTGTTACTTGGTGTAAGTGTATGTGTTTGTGACTTGGTGTCATTGTCTGTCTTTGTTACTGGGTGTCAGTGTGTGTCTTTGTTACTTGGTGTAAGTGCATGTCAAAATACTTGGTGTCAGTGTATGTCTTTGTTACTTGGAGTAATTGTCTGTCTTTGTTACTTGGCGTAAGTGTGTGTCTTTGTTACTTGGTGTCAGTGTATGTCTTTGTTACTTGGTGTCAGTGTTTGTCTGTGTTACTTGTTGTAAGTGTATGTCTTTGTTACTGGGTGTCAGTGTATGTCTTTGTTACTTGGTGTCCGTGTGTGTCTGTGTTACTGGGTGTCAGTGTATGTCTTTGTTACTGGGTGTCAGTGTATGTCTTTGTTACTTGCTGTCAGTGTATGTCTTTGATACTTGGTGTAATTGTGTGTCTGTGTTACTGGGTATCAGTGGATGTCTTTGTTACTTGTTGTCAGTGCATGTCTTTGTTGCTTGGTGTCAGTGTATGTGTTTGTGACTTGGTGTCGTTATATGTCTTTGTTACTGGGTGCCAATGTCTGTCTTTGTTACTTGGTGTAAGTGTATGTCAAAATATTTGGTGTAAGTGTATGTCTTTGTTACTTGGTGTCAGTGTATGTCTTTGTTACTTGGTGTCAGTGGATGTCTGTGCTACTTGGTGTAAGTGTATGTCTTTGTTACTTGGTGTCATTCTGTGTCTGTGTTACTTGGTGTAAGTGTGTGTCTTTGTTATTGGTGACAGTGTATGTCTTTGTTACGTGGTATAAGTGCGTGTTTGTGTTACTTGGTGTAAGTGTGTGTATGTGTTACTTGGTGCCAGTGCATGTATTTGTTACTGGGTGTCCGTGTGTGTCTGTGTTACTGGGTGTCAGTGTACGTCTTTGTTCCTGGGTGTCAGTGCATGTCTTTGTGACTTGGTGTCAGTGTATGTCTGTGTTACTTGGTGTAAGTGTGTGTCTTTGTTACTTGGTGTAAGTGTATGTCTTTGTTACTTGGTGTCAGTGTATGACTTTGTTGCTTGGTGTCAGTGTATGTTTGTGTTACTTGGTGTAAGTGTGTGCCTGTGTTACTGGGTATCAGTGTTTGTCTTTGTTACTTGGTGTCAGTGTGTGTCTGTGTTACTTGGTGTAAGTGTGTGTCTTTGTTACTTTGTGTCCGTGTCTGTCTGTGTTACTGGGTGTCAGTGTATGTCTTTGTTAGTATGTGTCAGTGTATGTCTTTGTTACTTGGTGTAAGTGTGTGTCTGTGATAATGGGTATCAGCGTCTGTCTTTGTTACTTGGTGTAAGTGTGTGTCTGTGTTCCTGGGTATCAGTGTATGTCTTTGTGACTTGGTGTCAGTGCATGTCTTTGTTACTGGGTGTCAGTGTGTGTCTTTGTGACTTGGTGTCAGTGTATGTCTTTGTTATTTGGTGTAAGTGTGTGTCTGTGTTACTGTGTATCAGTGTATGTCTTTGTTACTTGGTGTCATTCTCTGTCTGTGTTACTTGGTGTAAGTGTGTGTCTTTGTTACTTGGTGACAGTGTATGTCTTTGTTCCGTGGTATAAGTGCTTGTTTGTGTTACTTGGTGTAAGTGTGTGTCTGTGTTACATGGTGCCAGTGTATGTCTTTGTTACTGGGTGTCAGTGTGTGTCTGTGTTACTTGGTGCAAGTGTGTGTCTTTGTTATTTGTTGTCCGTGTGTGTCTGTGTTACTGGGTGTCAGTGTATGTCTTTGTTTCTGGGTGTCAGTGTATGTCTTTGTTTCTTGGTGTAAGTGTTTGTCTGTGTTACTTGGTGTAAGTGTGTGTCTTTGTTACTTGGTGTAAGTGTATGTCTTTGTTACTTGGTGTCAGTGTATGACTTTGTTACTTGGTGTCATTGTATGTCTGTGTTATTGGGCGTCAGTGTATGTCTGTGTTATTTGGTGTTGCTGTGTGTCTGTGTTACTGGGTGTCAGTGTGTGTCTGTGTTACTTGGTGTAAGTGTGTGTCTTTGTTACTTGGTGTCAGTGTGTGTCTTTGTGACTTGGTGTCAGTGCATGTCTTTGTTACTGGGTGAAAGTGTGTGTCTGTGTTACTGGGTATCAGTGCCTGTCTTTGTTACTTGGTGTAAGTGTGTGTCTGTGTTCCTGGGTGTCAGTGTGTGTCTTTGTGACTTGGTGTCAGTGTATGTCTTTGTTACTTGGTGAAAGTGTGTGTCTGTGTTACTGGGTATCATTGGATGTCTTTGTTACTTGGTGTCAGTCTATGTCTTTGTTACTGGGTGTCAATGTGTGTCTGTGTTACTTGGTGTCAGTGTATGTCTTTGTTACTGGGTGTCAGTGTGTGTCTGTGTTACTGGGTATCAGTGTATGTCTTTGTTACTTGGTGTCAGTGTATGTCAAAATACTTGGTGCCAGTGTATGTATTTGTTACTTGGTGTAATTGTCTGTCTTTGCTACTTGGCGTAAGTGTATGTCTTTGTTACTGGGTGTCAGTGTGTGTCTGTGTTACTTGGTGTCAGTGTATGTCTTTGTTACTGGGTGTCAGTGTGTGTCTGTGTTACTGGGTATCAGTGTATGTCTTTGTTACTTGGTGTCAGTGTATGTCAAAATACTTGGTGCCAGTGTATGTATTTGTTACTTGGTGTAATTGTCTGTCTTTGTTACTTGGCGTAAGTGTATGCCTTTGTTACTTCGTGTCAGTGTATGTCTTTGTTACTGGGTGTCAGTGTATGTATTTGTTACTTGGTGCAAGTGTATGTGAAAATACTTGGTGTAATTGTGTGTCTGTGTTACTTGGTGTAAGTGTGTGTGTTTGTTACTTGGTGTCCGGGTGTCTCTGTGTTTCTGGGTGTCAGTGTATGTCTTTGTTACTGGGTGTCAGTGTATGTCTTTGTTACTTGGTGTAAGTGGATGGCTTTGTTACTTGGTGTCATTGTATGTGTTTGTGACTTGGTGTCAATGGATGTCTTTTTACTGGGTGTCACTGTATGTCTGTGTTACTTGGTGTAAGTGTATGTCTTTGTTACTTGGTGTAAGTGTTTGTCTGTGTTACTGGGTATCAGTGTCTGTCCTTGTTACTTTGTGTAAGTGTGCGTCTGTGTTACTGGGTATCGGTGTATGTGTTTGTTACTTGGTGTCAGTGTATTTCTTTGATACTTGGTGTAATTGTGTGTCTGTGTTACTGGGTATCAGTGTATGTCTGTGTTACTGGGGGTCAGTTTGTGTCTGTGTTACTGGGGTTCAGTGTGTGTCTCTAACTGGGTGTCAGTGTATTTCTTTGTTACTTGGTGTAAGTGTGTGTCTGTGTTATTGGGTATCAGTGTCTGTCTTTGTTACTTGGTGTCAGTGTATGTCTTTGTTACCTGGTGGAAGTGTGTGTCTGTGTTACTGGGTATCAGTGTATGTCTGTGTTACTGGGGGTCAGTGTGTGTCTGTGTTACTGGGGGTCAGTGTGTATCTTTGTTACTTGGTGTAAGTGTATGTCTTTGTTACTTGGTGTAAGTGTATGTGTTTGTGACTTGGTGTCATTGTATGTCTTTGTTACTGGGTGTCAGTTTGTGTCTTTGTTACTTGGTGTAAGTGTATGTCAAAATACTTGGTGTCAGTGTATGTCTTTGTTACTTGGAGTAATTGTCTGTCTTTGTTACTTGGCGTAAGTGTGTGTCTTTGTTGCTTGGTGTCAGTGTATGTCTTTGTTACTTGGTGTCAGTGTTTGTCTGTGTTACTTGTTGTAAGTGTATGTCTTTGTTACTGGGTGTCAGTGTATGTCTTTGTTACTTGGTTTCCGTGTGTGTCTGTGTTACTGGGTGTCAGTGTATGTCTTTGTTACTGGGTGTCAGTGTATGTCTTTGTTACTTGGTGTCAGTGTATGTCTTTGATACTTGGTGTAATTGTGTGTCTGTGTTACTGGGTATCAGTGGATGTCTTTGTTACTTGTTGTCAGTGTATGTCTTTGTTACTTGGTGTCAGTGTATGTGTTTGTGACTTGGTGTCGTTATATGTCTTTGTTACTGGGTGTCAATGTATGTCTTTGTTACTTGTTGTAAGTGTATGTCAAAATACTTGGTGTAAGTGAATGTCTTTGTTACTTGGTGTCAGTGTATGTCTTTGCTACTTGGTGTCAGTGGATGTCTGTGCTACTTGGTGTAAGTGTATGTCTTTGTTACTTGGTGTCATTCTGTGTCTGTGTTACTTGGTGTAAGTGTGTGTCTTTGTTATTGGTGACAGTGTATGTCTTTGCTACGTGGTATAAGTGCGTTTTTTATGTTACTTGGTGTAAGTGTGTGTCTGTGTTACTTGGTGCCAGTGTATGTCTTTGTTACTGGGTGTCAGTGTGTGTCTGTGTTACTTGGTGTAAGTGTGTGTCTTTGTTACTTGGTGTCCGTGTGTGTCTGTGTTACTGGGTGTCAGTGTATGTCTTTGTTCCTGGGTGTCAGTGCATGTCTTTGTTACTTGGTGTCAGTGTATGTCTGTGTTACTTGGTGTAAGTGTGTGTCTTTGTTACTTCGTGTAAGTGTATGTCTTTGTTACTTGGTGTCAGTGTATGACTTTGTTACTTGGTGTCAGTGTATGTCTGTGTTACTTGCTGTAGGTGTGTGCCTGTGTTACTGGGTATCAGTGTATGTCTTTGTTCCTGGGTGTCAGTGTATGTCTTTGTTACTTGGTGTCAGTGTATGTCTGTGTTACTTGGTGTAAGTGTGAGTCTTTGTTACTTGGTGTAAGTGTATGTCTTTGTTACTTGGTGTCAGTGTATGACTTTGTTATTGGTGTCAGTGTATGTCTGTGTTATTTGGTGTTGGTGTGTGTCTGTGTTACTGGGTGTCAGTGTGTGTCTTTGTTACTTGGTGTAAGTGTGTGTATTTGTTACTTGGTGTCAGTGTGTGTCTTTGTGACTTGGTGTCAGTGTATGTCTTTGTTACTTGGTGAAAGTGTGTGTCTGTGTTACTGGGTATCAGTGTCTGTCTTTGTTACTTGGTGTAAGTGTGTGTCTGTGTTCCTGGGTGTCAGTGTGTGTCTTTGTGACTTGGTGTCAGTGTATGTCTTTGTTACTTGGTGGAATTGTCTGTCTTTGTTACTTGGTGAAAGTGTGTGTCTGTGTTACTGGGTATCAGTGTAAGTCTTTGTTACTTGGTGTCAGTGTATGTCAAAATACTTGGTGCAAGTGTATGTCTTTGTTCCTGGGTGTCAGTGCATGTCTTTGTGACTTGGTGTCAGTGTATGTCTGTGTTACTTGGTGTAAGTGTGTGTCTTTGTTACTTGGTGTAAGTGTATGTCTTTGTTACTTGGTGTCAGTGTATGACTTTGTTACTTGGTGTCAGTGTATGTTTGTGTTACTTGGTGTCATTCTATGTCTGTGTTACTTGGTGTAAGTGTGTGTCTTTGTTACTTGGTGTCAGTGTGTGTCTGTGTTACTTGGTATAAGTGTGTGTCTTTGTTACTTTGTGTCCGTGTCTGTCTGTGTTACTGGGTGTCAGTGTATGTCTTTGTTAGTATGTGTCAGTGTATGTCTTTGTTACTTGGTGTAAGTGTGTGTCTGTGTTACTGGGTATCAGTGTCTGTCTTTGTTACTTGGTGTAAGTGTGTGTCTGTGTTCCTGGGTATCAGTGTATGTCTTTGTGACTTGGTGTCAGTGCATGTCTTTGTTACTGGGTGTCAGTGTGTGTCTTTGTGACTTGGTGTCAGTGTATGTCTTTGTTATTTGGTGTAAGTGTGTGTCTGTGTTACTATGTATCAGTGTATGTCTTTGTTACTTGGTGTCATTCTATGTCTGTGTTACTTGGTGCAAGTGTGTGTCTTTGTTACTTGGTGACAGTGTATGTCTTTGTTCCGTGGTATAAGTGCGTGTTTGTGTTACTTGGTGTAAGTGTGTGTCTGTGTTACATGGTGCCAGTGTATGTCTTTGTTACTGGGTGTCAGTGTGTGTCTGTGTTACTTGGTGCAAGTGTGTGTCTTTGTTATTTGTTGTCCGTGTGTGTCTGTGTTACTGGGTGTCAGTGTATGTCTTTGTTCCTGGGTGTCAGTGTATGTCTTAGTTTCTTGGTGTAATTGTGTGTCTGTGTTACTGGGTATCAGTGGATGTCTTTGTTACTTGTTGTCAGTGTATGTCTTTGTTGCTTGGTGTCAGTGTATGTGTTTGTGACTTGGTGTCGTTATATGTCTTTGTTACTGGGTGTCAATGTCTGTCTTTGTTACTTGGTGTAAGTGTATGTCAAAATATTTGGTGTAAGTGTATGTCTTTGTTACTTGGTGTCACTGTATGTCTTTGTTACTTGGTGTCAGTGGATGTCTGTGCTACTTGGTGTAAGTGTATGTCTTTGTTACTTGGTGTCATTCTGTGTCTGTGTTACTTGGTGTAAGTGTGTGTCTTTGTTATTGGTGACAGTGTATGTCTTTGTTACGTGGTATAAGTGCGTGTTTGTGTTACTTGGTGTAAGTGTGTGTCTGTGTTACTTGGTGCCAGTGTATGTATTTGTTACTGGGTGTCCGTGTGTGTCTGTGTTACTGGGTGTCAGTGTACGTCTTTGTTCCTGGGTGTCAGTGCATGTCTTTGTGACTTGGTGTCAGTGTATGTCTGTGTTACTTGGTGTAAGTGTGTGTCTTTGTTACTTGGTGTAAGTGTATGTCTTTGTTACTTGGTGTCAGTGTATGACTTTGTTGCTTGGTGTCAGTGTATGTTTGTGTTACTTGGTGTAAGTGTGTGCCTGTGTTACTGGGTATCAGTGTTTATCTTTGTTACTTGGTGTCAGTGTGTGTCTGTGTTACTTGGTGTAAGTGTGTGTCTTTGTTACTTTGTGTCCGTGTCTGTCTGTGTTACTGGGTGTCAGTGTATGTCTTTGTTAGTATGTGTCAGTGTATGTCTTTGTTACTTGGTGTAAGTGTGTGTCTGTGTTAATGGGTATCAGTGTCTGTCTTTGTTACTTGGTGTAAGTGTGTGTCTGTGTTCCTGGGTATCAGTGTATGTCTTTGTGACTTGGTGTCAGTGCATGTCTTTGTTACTGGGTGTCAGTGTGTGTCTTTGTGACTTGGTGTCAGTGTATGTCTTTGTTATTTGGTGTAAGTGTGTGTCTGTGTTACTGTGTATCAGTGTATGTCTTTGTTACTTGGTGTCATTCTCTGTCTGTGTTACTTGGTGTAAGTGTGTGTCTTTGTTACTTGGTGACAGTGTATGTCTTTGTTCCGTGGTATAAGTGCTTGTTTGTGTTACTTGGTGTAAGTGTGTGTCTGTGTTACATGGTGCCAGTGTATGTCTTTGTTACTGGGTGTCAGTGTGTGTCTGTGTTACTTGGTGCAAGTGTGTGTCTTTGTTATTTGTTGTCCGTGTGTGTCTGTGTTACTGGGTGTCAGTGTATGTCTTTGTTCCTGGGTGTCAGTGTATGTCTTTGTTTCTTGGTGTAAGTGTTTGTCTGTGTTACTTGGTGTAAGTGTGTGTCTTTGTTACTTGGTGTAAGTGTATGTCTTTGTTACTTGGTGTCAGTGTATGACTTTGTTACTTGGTGTCATTGTATGTCTGTGTTATTGGGCGTCAGTGTATGTCTGTGTTATTTGGTGTTGGTGTGTGTCTGTGTTACTGGGTGTCAGTGTGTGTCTGTGTTACTTGGTGTAAGTGTGTGTCTTTGTTACTTGGTGTCAGTGTGTGTCTTTGTGACTTGGTGTCAGTGCATGTCTTTGTTACTGGGTGAAAGTGTGTGTCTGTGTTACTGGGTATCAGTGCCTGTCTTTGTTACTTGGTGTTTTTGTGTGTCTGTGTTCCTGGGTGTCAGTGTGTGTCTTTGTGACTTGGTGTCAGTGTATGTCTTTGTTACTTGGTGAAAGTGTGTGTCTGTGTTACTGGGTATCATTGGATGTCTTTGTTACTTGGTGTCAGTGTATGTCAGAATACTTGGTGTAAGTGTATGTCTTTGTTACTTGGTGTCAGTCTATGTCTTTGTTACTGGGTGTCAATGTGTGTCTGTGTTACTTGGTGTCAGTGTATGTCTTTGTTACTGGGTGTCAGTGTGTGTCTGTGTTACTGGGTATCAGTGTATGTCTTTGTTACTTGGTGTCAGTGTATGTCAAAATACTTGGTGCCAGTGTATGTATTTGTTACTTGGTGTAATTGTCTGTCTTTGCTACTTGGCGTAAGTGTATGTCTTTGTTACTGGGTGTCAGTGTGTGTCTGTGTTACTTGGTGTCAGTGTATGTCTTTGTTACTGGGTGTCAGTGTGTGTCTGTGTTACTGGGTATCAGTGTATGTCTTTGTTACTTGGTGTCAGTGTATGTCAAAATACTTGGTGCCAGTGTATGTATTTGTTACTTGGTGTAATTGTCTGTCTTTGTTACTTGGCGTAAGTGTAAGCCTTTGTTACTTCGTGTCAGTGTATGTCTTTGTTACTGGGTGTCAGTGTATGTATTTGTTACTTGGTGCAAGTGTATGTGAAAATACTTGGTGTAATTGTGTGTCTGTGTTACTTGGTGTAAGTGTGTGTGTTTGTTACTTGGTGTCCGGGTGTCTCTGTGTTTCTGGGTGTCAGTGCATGTCTTTGTTACTGGGTGTCAGTGTATGTCTTTGTTACTTGGTGTAAGTGGATGGCTTTGTTACTTGGTGTCATTGTATGTGTTTGTGACTTGGTGTCAATGGATGTCTTTTTACTGGGTGTCACTGTATGTCTGTGTTACTTGGTGTAAGTGTATGTCTTTGTTACTTGGTGTAAGTGTTTGTCTGTGTTACTGGGTATCAGTGTCTGTCCTTGTTACTTTGTGTAAGTGTGCGTCTGTGTTACTGGGTATCGGTGTATGTGTTTGTTACTTGGTGTCAGTGTATTTCTTTGATACTTGGTGTAATTGTGTGTCTGTGTTACTGGGTATCAGTGTATGTCTGTGTTACTGGGGGTCAGTTTGCGTCTGTGTTACTGGGGTTCAGTGTGTGTCTCTAACTGGGTGACAGTGTATTTCTTTGTTACTTGGTGTTAGTGTGTGTCTGTGTTATTGGGTATCAGTGTCTGTCTTTGTTACTTGGTGTCAGTCTATGTCTTTGTTACCTGGTGGAAGTGTGTGTCTGTGTTACTGGGTATCAGTGTATGTCTGTGTTACTGGGGGTCAGTGTGTGTCTGTGTTACTGGGGGTCAGTGTGTATCTTTGTTACTTGGTGTAAGTGTATGTCTTTGTTACTTGGTGTAAGTGTATGTGTTTGTGACTTGGTGTCATTGTATGTCTTTGTTACTGGGTGTCAGTGTATGTCTTTGTTACTTGGAGTAATTGTCTGTCTTTGTTACTTGGCGTAAGTGTGTGTCTTTGTTGCTTGGTGTCAGTGTATGTCTTTGTTACTTGGTGTCAGTGTTTGTCTGTGTTACTTGTTGTAAGTGTATGTCTTTGTTACTGGGTGTCAGTGTATGTCTTTGTTACTTGGTGTCCGTGTGTGTCTGTGTTACTGGGTGTCAGTGTATGTCTTTGTTACTTGGTGTCAGTGTATGTCTTTGATACTTGGTGTAATTGTGTGTCTGTGTTACTGGGTATCAGTGGATGTCTTTGTTACTTGTTGTCAGTGTATGTCTTTGTTACTTGGTGTCAGTGTATGTGTTTGTGACTTGGTGTCGTTATATGTCTTTGTTACTGGGTGTCAATGTATGTCTTTGTTACTTGTTGTAAGTGTATGTCAAAATACTTGGTGTAAGTGAATGTCTTTGTTACTTGGTGTCAGTGTATGTCTTTGCTACTTGGTGTCAGTGGATGTCTGTGCTACTTGGTGTAAGTGTATGTCTTTGTTACTTGGTGTCATTCTGTGTCTGTGTTACTTGGTGTAAGTGTGTGTCTTTGTTATTGGTGACAGTGTATGTCTTTGCTACGTGGTATAAGTGCGTTTTTTTATGTTACTTGGTGTAAGTGTGTGTCTGTGTTACTTGGTGCCAGTGTATGTCTTTGTTACTGGGTGTCAGTGTGTGTCTGTGTTACTTGGTGTAAGTGTGTGTCTTTGTTACTTGGTGTCCGTGTGTGTCTGTGTTACTGGGTGTCAGTGTATGTCTTTGTTCCTGGGTGTCAGTGCATGTCTTTGTTACTTGGTGTCAGTGTATGTCTGTGTTACTTGGTGTAAGTGTGTGTCTTTGTTACTTCGTGTAAGTGTATGTCTTTGTTACTTGGTGTCAGTGTATGACTTTGTTACTTGGTGTCAGTGTATGTCTGTGTTACTTGCTGTAAGTGTGTGCCTGTGTTACTGGGTATCAGTGTATGTCTTTGTTCCTGGGTGTCAGTGTATGTCTTTGTTACTTGGTGTCAGTGTATGTCTGTGTTACTTGGTGTAAGTGTGTGTCTTTGTTACTTGGTGTAAGTGTATGTCTTTGTTACTTGGTGTCAGTGTATGACTTTGTTATTGGTGTCAGTGTATGTCTGTGTTATTTGGTGTTGGTGTGTGTCTGTGTTACTGGGTGTCAGTGTGTGTCTGTGTTACTTGGCGTAAGTGTGTGTATTTGTTACTTGGTGTCAGTGTGTGTCTTTGTGACTTGGTGTCAGTGTATGTCTTTGTTACTTGGTGAAAGTGTGTGTCTGTGTTACTGGGTATCAGTGTCTGTCTTTGTTACTTGGTGTAAGTGTGTGTCTGTGTTCCTGGGTGTCAGTGTGTGTCTTTGTGACTTGGTGTCAGTGTATGTCTTTGTTACTTGGTGGAATTGTCTGTCTTTGTTACTTGGTGAAAGTGTGTGTCTGTGTTACTGGGTATCAGTGTAAGTCTTTGTTACTTGGTGTCAGTGTATGTCAAAATACTTGGTGCAAGTGTATGTCTTTGTTCCTGGGTGTCAGTGCATGTCTTTGTGACTTGGTGTCAGTGTATGTCTGTGTTACTTGGTGTAAGTGTGTGTCTTTGTTACTTGGTGTAAGTGTATTTCTTTGTTACTTGGTGTCAGTGTATGACTTTGTTACTTGGTGTCAGTGTATGTTTGTGTTACTTGGTGTAAGTGTGTGCCTGTGTTACTGGGTATCAGTGTTTGTCTTTGTTACTTGGTGTCAGTGTGTGTCTGTGTTACTTGGTGTAAGTGTGTGTCTTTGTTACTTTGTGTCCGTGTCTGTCTGTGTTACTGGGTGTCAGTGTATGTCTTTGTTAGTATGTGTCAGTGTATGTCTTTGTTACTTGGTGTAAGTGAGTGTCTGTGTTACTGGGTATCAGTGTCTGTCTTTGTTACTTGGTGTAAGTGTGTGTCTGTGTTCCTGGGTATCAGTGTATGTCTTTGTGACTTGGTGTCAGTGCATGTCTTTGTTACTGGGTGTCAGTGTGTGTCTTTGTGACTTGGTGTCAGTGTATGTCTTTGTTATTTGGTGTAAGTGTGTGTCTGTGTTACTATGTATCAGTGTATGTCTTTGTTACTTGGTGTCATTCTATGTCTGTGTTACTTGGTGTAAGTGTGTGTCTTTGTTACTTGGTGACAGTGTATGTCTTTGTTCCGTGGTATAAGTGCGTGTTTGTGTTACTTGGTGTAAGTGTGTGTCTGTGTTACATGGTGCCAGTGTATGTCTTTGTTACTGGGTGTCAGTGTGTGTCTGTGTTACTTGGTGCAAGTGTGTGTCTTTGTTATTTGTTGTCCGTGTGTGTCTGTGTTACTGGGTGTCAGTGTATGTCTTTGTTCCTGGGTGTCAGTGTATGTCTTTGTTTCTTGGTGTAAGTGTATGTCTGTGTTAATTGGTGTAAGTGTGTGTCTTTGTTACTTGGTGTAAGTGTATGTCTTTGTTACTTGGTGTCAGTGTATGACTTTGTTACTTGGTGTCATTGTATGTCTGTGTTATTGGGCGTCAGTGTATGTCTGTGTTATTTGGTGTTGGTGTGTGTCTGTGTTACTGGGTGTCATTGTGTGTCTGTGTTACTTGGTGTAAGTGTGTGTCTTTGTTACTTGGTGTCAGTGTGTGTCTTTGTGACTTGGTGTCAGTGTATGTCTTTGTTACTTGGTGAAAGTGTGTGTCTGTGTTACTGGGTATCAGTGTCTGTCTTTGTTACTTGGTGTAATTGTGTGTCTGTCTTCCTGGGTGTCAGTGTGTGTCTTTGTGACTTGGTGTCAGTGTATGTCTTTGTTACTTGGTGAAAGTGTGTGTCTGTGTTACTGGGTATCATTGGATGTCTTTGTTACTTGGTGTCAGTGTATGTCAGAATACTTGGTGTAAGTGTATGTATTTGTTACTTGGTGTCAGTCGATGTCTTTGTTACTGGGTGTCAATGTGTGTCTGTATTACTTGGTGTCAGTGTATGTCTTTGTTACTGGGTGTCAGTGTGTGTCTGTGTTACTGGGTATCAGTGTATGTCTTTGTTACTTGGTGTCAGTGTATGTCAAAATACTTGGTGCCAGTGTATGTATTTGTTACTTGGTGTAATTGTCTGTCTTTGTTACTTGGCGTAAGTGTATGTCTTTGTTACTGGGTGTCAGTGTGTGTCTGTGTTACTTGGTGTCAATGTATGTCTTTGTTACTGGGTGTCAGTTTGTGTCTGTGTTACTGGGTATCAGTGTATGTCTTTGTTACTTGGTGTCAGTGTATGTCAAAATCCTTGGTGTAAGTGTATGTCTTTGTTACTGTGTGTCAGTGTGTGTCTGTCTTACTTGGTGTAAGTGTGTGTCTTTGTTACTTGGTGTCCGTGTGTGTCATTGTTGCTGGGTGTCAGTGCGTGTCTTTGTTACTGGGTGTCAGTGTATGTCTTTGTTCCTTGGTGTAAGTGCGTGTCTGTGTTACTGGGTATCAGTGTCCGTCTTTGTTACTTGGTGTAAGTGTGTGTCTGTGTTACTGGGTATCAGTGCATGTCTTTGTTACTTGGTGACAGTGTATGTCTGTGTTACTTGGTGTAAGTGTGTGCCTGTGTTACTGGGTATCAGTGTATGTTTTGTGACTTGGTATCAGTGTATGTCTTTGTTACTTGGTGTCAGTGTATGTCAAAATACTTGGTGTAAGTGTATGTCTTTGTTACTTGGTGGAATTGTCTGTCTTTTTTTCTTGGTGTAAGTGTATGTCTTTGTTACTTGGTGTCAGTGGATGTCTTTGTTACTTGGTGTCAGTGTATGTCTGTGTTACTTGGTGTAAGTGTGTGTCTTTCTTACTTGGTGTAAGTGTATGTCTTTGTTACTTGGTGTCAGTGTATGTCTTTGTTACTTGGTGTCATTGTGTGTCTGTGTTACTGGGTATCAGTGTATGTCTTTGTGACTTGGTATCAGAGTATGTCTTTGTTACTGGGTGTCAGCGTGTGTCTGTGTTACTGGGTATCAGTGTATGTCTTTGTGACTTGGTATCAGTGTATGTCTTCGTTGCTGGGTGTCAGTGTGTGTCTGTGTTACTGGGTATCAGTGTATGTCTTTGTGACTTGGTGTCAGTGTATGTCTGTGTTGCTTGGTGTAAGTGTGTGTCTGTGTTACTGGGTGTCAGTGTGTGTCTGTGTTACTTGGTGTAATTGTGTGTCTTTGTTACTTGGTGTCCGTGTGTGTCTGTGTTACTGGGTGTCAGTGTATGTCTTTGTTCCTGGGTGTCAGTTTATGTCTTTGTTACTTGGTGTAAGTGTGTGTCTGTGTTACTGGGTATCAGTGTCTGTCTTTGTTACTTGGTGTAAGTGTGTGTCTGTGTTACTGGGTATCAGTGTCTGTCTTTGTTACTTGGTGTCAGTGTATGTCTGTGTTACTTGGTGTAAGTGTGTGTCTGTGTTCCTGGGTATCAGTGTGTGTCTGTGCTACTGGGTATCAGTGTATGTCTTTGTGACTTGGTATCAGTGTATGTCTTTGTTACTGGGTGTCAGTGTGTGTCTTTGTGACTTGGTGTCTGTGTATGTCTTTGTTACTTGGTGTCAGTGTGTGTCTGTGTTCCTGGGCATCAGTGTATGTCTTTGTGACTTGGTGTCAGTGTATGTCTTTGTTCCTGGGTGTCAGTGTGTTTCTTTGTGACTTGGTGTCAGTGTATCTCTGTGTTACTTGGTGTAAGTCTGTGTCTTTGTTACTTGGTGACCGTGTTTGCCTGTGTTACTGGGTATCAGTGTGTGTCTGTGTTTCTTGGTGCAAGTCTGTGTCTTTGTTACTTGGTGTCAGTGAGTGTCTTTGTTACTGGGTGTAAGTGTGTGTCTGTGTTACTGGGTGTCAGTGTGTGTCTGTGTTTCTTGGTGTAATTCTGTGTCTTTGTTACTTGGTGTAATTGCGTGTCTGTGTTACTGGGTGTCAGTGTATGTTTATGTTACTTGGTGTAAGTGTGTGTCTGTGTTAATGGGTGTCAGTGTATGTCTTTGTTACTGGGTGTCAGTGTATGTCTTTGTTACTTGGTGTTAGTGTGTGTCTGTGTTACTGGGTATCAGTGTCTGTCTTTGTTACTTGGTGTAAGTGTGTGTCTGTGTTACTTGGTATCAGTGCATGTCTTTGTTACTTGGTGACAGTGTATGTCTGTGTTACTTGGTGTAAGTGTGTGCCTGTGTTACTGGGTATCAGTGTATGTCTTTGTGACTTGGTATCAGTGTATGTCTTTGTTAATTGGTGTCAGTGTATGTCAAAATACTTGGTGTAAGTGTATGTCTTTGTTAATTGGTGTAATTGTCTGTCTTTGTTACTTGGTGTAAGTGTATGTCTTTGTTACTTGGTGTCAGTGTATGTCTTTGTTACTTGGTGTCAGTGTACGTATGTGTTACTCGGTGTAAGTTTATGTCTTTGTTACTTGGTGCAAGTGCATGTCTTTGTTACTTGGTGTCAGTGTATGTCTGTGTTACTTGGTGTAAGTGTGTGTCTGTGTTACTGGGTGTCAGTGTGTGTCTGTGTTTCTTGGTGTAAGTCTGTGTCTTTGTTACTTGGTGTCAGTGAGTGTCTTTGTTACTGGGTGTCATTGTGTGTCTTTTTTACTTGGTGTAATTGCGTGTCTGTGTTACTGGGTGTCAGTGTATGTTTGTGTTACTTGGTGTAAGTGTGTGTCTGTGTTAATGGGTGTCAGTGTATGTCTTTGTTACTGGGTGTCAGTGTATGTCTTTGTTACTTGGTGTTAGTGCGTGTCTGTGTTACTGGGTATCAGTGTCTGTCTTTGTTACTTGGTGTAAGTGTGTGTCTGTGTTACTTGGTATCAGTGCATGTCTTTGTTACTTGGTGACAGTGTATGTCTGTGTTACTTGGTGTAAGTGTGTGCCTTTGTTACTTGGTGTCAGTGTATGTCAAAATACTTGGTGTAAGTGTATGTCTTTGTTAATTGGTGTAATTGTCTGTCTTTGTTACTTGGTGTAAGTGTATGTCTTTGTTACATGGTGTCAGTGTATGTCTTTGTTACTTGGTGTCAGTGTACGTCTGTGTTACTCGGTGTAAGTGTGTGTCTTTGTTACGTGGTGCAAGTGCATGTCTTTGTTACTTGGTGTCAGTGTATGTCTTTGTTACTTGGTGTCATTGTGTGTCTTTGTTACAGGGTATCAGTTTATGTCTTTGTGACTTGGTATCAGAGAACGTCTTTGTTACTGGGTGTCAGTGTGTGTCTGTGTTACTGGGTATCAGTGTATGTCTTTGTGACTTGGTATCAGTGTATGTCTTTGTTACTGGGTGTCAGTGCGTGTCTGTGTTACTGGGTATCAGTGTATGTCTTTGTGACTTGGTATCAGTGTATGACTTTGTTACTGGGTGTCAGTGTGTGTCTGTGTTCCTGGGTATCAGTGTATGTCTTTGTGACTTGATGTCAGTGTATGTCTTTGTTACTGGGTGTCAGTGTGTGTCTTTGTGACTTGGTGTCAGTGTGTGTCTGTGTTACTGGGTGTCAGTGTCTGTCTTTGTTACTTGCTTTAAGTGTGTGTCTTTGTTACTTGGTCTCAGTGTATGTCTGTGTTACTTGGTGTAATTGTATGTCTTTGTTACTTGGTGTAAGTGTGTGTCTGTGTTACTGGTTATCAGTGTATGTCTGTGTTACTATTGTGTCAGTGTGTGTCTGTCTTACTTGGTGTAAGTGTGTGTCTTTGTTACTTGGTGTCCGTGTGTGCCTGTGTTGCTGGGTGTCAGTGCGTGTCTTTGTTACTGGGTGTCAGTGTATGTCTTTGTTACTTGGTGTAAGTGCGTGTCTGTGTTACTGGTTATCAGTGTATGTCTGTGTTACTATTGTGTCAGTGTGTGTCTGTCTTACTTGGTGTAAGTGTGTGTCTTTGTTACTTGGTGTCCGTGTGTGCCTGTGTTGCTGGGTGTCAGTGCGTGTCTTTGTTACTGGGTGTCAGTGTATGTCTTTGTTACTTGGTGTAAGTGCGTGTCTGTGTTACTGGGTATCAGTGTCTGTCTTTGTTACTTGGTGTAAGTGTGTGTCTGTGTTACTGGGTATCAGTGTGTGTCTGTGTTACTGGGTATCAGTGTATGTCTTTGTGACTTGGTATCAGTGTATGTCTTTGTTACTGGGTGTCAGTGTGTGTCTGTGTTACTGGGTATCAGTGTATGTCTTTGTTACTTGGTATCAGTGTATGACTTTGTTACTGTGTATCAATGTGTGTCTGTGTTCCTGGGTATCAGTGTATGTCTTTGTGACTTGGTGTCAGTGTATGTCTTTGTTACTGGGTGTCAGTGAGTGTCTTTATGACTTGGTGTCAGTGTATGTTTGTGTTACTGTTTATTAGTTTTTCTCTGTGTTACTGGGTGTCAGTGTATGTTTGTTTGTGTTACTGCGTGTCAGTGTATGTCTTTGTTGCATGGTGTAACTGTGTGTCTGTGTTACTGGGTATCAGTGTCTGTCTTTGTTTCTTTGTGTCAGTGTGTGTCTTTGTTACTTGGTGTAATTGTATGTCTTTGTTCCTTGGTGTCAGTGTATGTCTGTGTTACTTGGTGTAAGTGTATGTCTTTGTTACTTGGTGCAAGTGTGTATCTGTGTTACTTGGTGTAAGTGTGTGTCTGTGTTCCTTGGTATCAGTGTATGCCTTTGTTACTTGGTGTCAGTGCATGTCTGTGTTAGTTGGTGTAAGTGTGTGTCTGTGTTACTGGCTATCAGTGTATGTCTTTGTTACTTGGTGTCAGAGTTTGACTGTGTTACTTGGTGTAAGTGTGTGTCTGTGTTACTTGGTGTCAGTGTTTGACTGTGTTACTTGGTGTAAGTGTGTGTCTATGTTACTTGGTGTAAGTGTGTGTCTTTATTACTTGTTGTCCGTGTGTGTCTGTGTTACTGGGTGCCAGTGCATGTCTTTGTTGCTTGGTGTCAGTGTATATCTGTGTTGCTTGGTGTAAGTGTGTGTCTTTGTTACTTGGTGCAATTGTATCTCTTTGTTACTTGGTGTCAGTGTGTGTCTGTGTTACTTGGTGCAAGTGTGTGTCTGTGTTCCTGTGTATCCGTGTATGTCTTTGTTACTTGGTGTCAGTGTATGTCTGTGTTCCTTGTTGTAAGTGTTTGTCTGTGTTTCTGGGTATCAGTGCATGTCTTTGTTACTTGGTGTCAGTGTATGTCTGTGTTGCTTGGTGTAAGTGTGTGTCTGCGTTACTGGGTGTCAGTGTATGTCTTTGCTCCTTGGTGTCACTGTATGTCTTTGTTACTTGGTGTAAGTGTGTGTCTGTGTTACTGGGTATCAGTGTCTGTCTTTGCTACTTGGTGTAAGTGTGTGTCTGTGTTACTGTGGATCAGTGTATGTCTTTGTTACTTTGTGTCAGTGTATGTCTGTGTTACTTGGTGTAAGTGTGTGTCTGTGCTACTGGGTCAAAAAAGAAAAGAAAAAGATGTCTGTGTTACTTGGTGTAAGTGTGTGTCTGTGCTACTGGGTATCAGTGTATGTCTTTGTGACTTGGTATCAGTGTATGTCTTTGTTACTGGGTGTCAGTATGTGTCTTTGTGACTTGGTGTCAGTTTATGTCTTGTTACTTGGTGTAAGTGTGTGTCTGTGTTACTGGGTATCAGTGTCTGTCTTTGTTACTTGGTGTAAGTGTGTGTCTTTGTTACTTGGTGTAATTGGATGTCTTTGTTACTTGGTGTCAGTGTATGTCTGTGTTACTTGGTGTAAGTGGATGTCTTTGTTACTTGGTGTAAGTGTGTGTCTGTGTTACTTGGTGTCAGTGTGTGTCTGTGTTCCTGGGTATCAGTGTATGTCTTTGTTACTTGGTGTCAGTGTATGTCTGTGTTAGTTGGTGTAAGTGTGTGTCTGTGTTACTGTGTATCAGTGTATGTCTTTGTTACTTGGTGTCAGTGTTTGACTGTGTTACTTGGTGTAAGTGTGTGTCTGTGTTACTGGTGTCAGTGTGTGTCTATGTTACTTGGTGTAAGTGTGTGTCTTTATTACTTGTTGTACGTGTGTGTCTGTCTTACTGGGTGTCAGTGCATGTCTTTGTTACTTTGTGTCAGTGTATATCTGTGTTACTTGGTGTAAGTGTGTGTCTTTGTTACTTGGTGCAATTGTATGTCTTTTTTACTTGGTGTCAGTGTATGTCTGTGTTACTTGGTGTAAGTGTTTGTCTGTGTTTCTGGGTATCATTGCATGTCTTTGTTACTTGGTGTCAGTGTATGTCTGTGTTGCTTGGTGTAAGTGTGTGTCTGTGTTACTGGGTGTCAGTGTGTGTCTGTGTTACTTGGTGTAATTGTGTGTCTTTGTTACTTGGTGTCCGTGTGTGTCTGTATTACTGGGTGTCAGTGTATGTCTTTGTTCCTGGGTGTCAGTTTATGTCTTTGTTACTTGGTGTAAGTGTGTGTCTGTGTTACTGGGTATCAGTGTCTGTCTTTGTTACTTGGTGTAAGTGTGTGTCTGTTTTACTGGGTATCAGTGTATGTCTTTGTTACTTGGTGTCAGTGTATGTCTGTGTTACTTGGTGTAAGTGTGTGTCTGTGCTACTGGGTATCAGTGTATGTCTTTGTGACTTGGTATCAGTGCATGTCTTTGTTACTGGGTGTCAGTGTGTGTCTTTTTGACTTGGTGTCTGTGTATGTCTGTGTTACTTGGTGTCAGTGTGTGTCTGTGTTCCTGGGTATCAGTGTATGTCTTTGTGACTTGGTGTCAGTGTATGTCTTTGTTACTGGGTGTCAGTGTGTTTCTTTGTGACTTGGTGTCAGTGTATCTCTGTGTTACTTGGTGTAAGTCTGTGTCTTTGTTACTTGGTGACCGTGTGTGCCTGTGTTACTGGGTATCAGTGTATGTCTTTGTTACTTGGTGTCAGTGTATGTCTGTGTTACTTGGTGTAAGTGTGTGTCTGTGTTACTGGGTGTCAGTGTGTGTCTGTGTTACTTGGTGTAAGTCTGTGTCTTTGTTACTTGGTGTCAGTGTGTGTCTGTATTACTGGGTGTCAGTGTATGTCTTTGTTACTGGGTGTCAGTGTATGTCTTTTTTACTTGGTGTAATTGCGTGTCTGTGTTACTGGGTGTCAGTGTATGTTTGTGTTACTTGGTGTAAGTGTGTGTTTGTGTTTCTGGGTATCAGTGTATGTCTTTGTGACTTGGTGTCAGTGCATGTCTTTGTTACTGGGTGTCAGTGTGTGTATTTGTGACTTGGTGTAAGTGCGTGTCTGTGTTACTGGGTATCAGTGTATGTCTTTGTTACTTGGTGTCAGTGTATGTCAAAATACTTGGTGTAAGTGTATGTCTTTGTTACTTGGTGTAAGTGTGTGTCTTTGTTACTTGGTGTAAGTGTATGTCTTTGTTTCTTGGTGTCAGTGTATGTCTTTGTTACTGGGTCTCAGTGTGTGTCTGTGTTACTTGGTGTCAGTGTATGTCTTTGTGACTCTTTATTAGTGTTTATCTGTGTTACTGGGTGTCAGTGTATGTCTTTGTGACTTGGTATCAGTGTATTTCTTTGTGACATCTTGTAATGGTATTTCTTTGTTACTTGGTGTCAGTGTATGACTTTGTTACTTGGTGTCAGTGTATGTCTGTGTTACTTGCTGTAAGTGTGTGCCTGTGTTACTGGGTATCAGTGTATGTCTTTGTTCCTGGGTGTCAGTGTATGTCTTTGTTACTTGGTGTCAGTGTATGTCTGTGTTACTTGGTGTAAGTGTGTGTCTTTGTTACTTGGTGTAAGTGTATGTCTTTGTTACTTGGTGTCAGTGTATGACTTTGTTATTGGTGTCAGTGTATGTCTGTGTTATTTGGTGTTGGTGTGTGTCTGTGTTACTGGGTGTCAGTGTGTGTCTGTGTTACTTGGTGTAAGTGTGTGTATTTGTTACTTGGTGTCAGTGTGTGTCTTTGTGACTTGGTGTCAGTGTATGTCTTTGTTACTTGGTGAAAGTGTGTGTCTGTGTTACTGGGTATCAGTGTCTGTCTTTGTTACTTGGTGTAAGTGTGTGTCTGTGTTCCTGGGTGTCAGTGTGTGTCTTTGTGACTTGGTGTCAGTGTATGTCTTTGTTACTTGGTGGAATTGTCTGTCTTTGTTACTTGGTGAAAGTGTGTGTCTGTGTTACTGGGTATCAGTGTAAGTCTTTGTTACTTGGTGTCAGTGTATGTCAAAATACTTGGTGCAAGTGTATGTCTTTGTTCCTGGGTGTCAGTGCATGTCTTTGTGACTTGGTGTCAGTGTATGTCTGTGTTACTTGGTGTAAGTGTGTGTCTTTGTTACTTGGTGTAAGTGTATTTCTTTGTTACTTGGTGTCAGTGTATGACTTTGTTACTTGGTGTCAGTGTATGTTTGTGTTACTTGGTGTAAGTGTGTGCCTGTGTTACTGGGTATCAGTGTTTGTCTTTGTTACTTGGTGTCAGTGTGTGTCTGTGTTACTTGGTGTAAGTGTGTGTCTTTGTTACTTTGTGTCCGTGTCTGTCTGTGTTACTGGGTGTCAGTGTATGTCTTTGTTAGTATGTGTCAGTGTATGTCTTTGTTACTTGGTGTAAGTGAGTGTCTGTGTTACTGGGTATCAGTGTCTGTCTTTGTTACTTGGTGTAAGTGTGTGTCTGTGTTCCTGGGTATCAGTGTATGTCTTTGTGACTTGGTGTCAGTGCATGTCTTTGTTACTGGGTGTCAGTGTGTGTCTTTGTGACTTGGTGTCAGTGTATGTCTTTGTTATTTGGTGTAAGTGTGTGTCTGTGTTACTATGTATCAGTGTATGTCTTTGTTACTTGGTGTCATTCTATGTCTGTGTTACTTGGTGTAAGTGTGTGTCTTTGTTACTTGGTGACAGTGTATGTCTTTGTTCCGTGGTATAAGTGCGTGTTTGTGTTACTTGGTGTAAGTGTGTGTCTGTGTTACATGGTGCCAGTGTATGTCTTTGTTACTGGGTGTCAGTGTGTGTCTGTGTTACTTGGTGCAAGTGTGTGTCTTTGTTATTTGTTGTCCGTGTGTGTCTGTGTTACTGGGTGTCAGTGTATGTCTTTGTTCCTGGGTGTCAGTGTATGTCTTTGTTTCTTGGTGTAAGTGTATGTCTGTGTTACTTGGTGTAAGTGTGTGTCTTTGTTACTTGGTGTAAGTGTATGTCTTTGTTACTTGGTGTCAGTGTATGACTTTGTTACTTGGTGTCATTGTATGTCTGTGTTATTGGGCGTCAGTGTATGTCTGTGTTATTTGGTGTTGGTGTGTGTCTGTGTTACTGGGTGTCATTGTGTGTCTGTGTTACTTGGTGTAAGTGTGTGTCTTTGTTACTTGGTGTCAGTGTGTGTCTTTGTGACTTGGTGTCAGTGTATGTCTTTGTTACTTGGTGAAAGTGTGTGTCTGTGTTACTGGGTATCAGTGTCTGTCTTTGTTACTTGGTGTAATTGTGTGTCTGTCTTCCTGGGTGTCAGTGTGTGTCTTTGTGACTTGGTGTCAGTGTATGTCTTTGTTACTTGGTGAAAGTGTGTGTCTGTGTTACTGGGTATCATTGGATGTCTTTGTTACTTGGTGTCAGTGTATGTCAGAATACTTGGTGTAAGTGTATGTATTTGTTACTTGGTGTCAGTCGATGTCTTTGTTACTGGGTGTCAATGTGTGTCTGTATTACTTGGTGTCAGTGTATGTCTTTGTTACTGGGTGTCAGTGTGTGTCTGTGTTACTGGGTATCAGTGTATGTCTTTGTTACTTGGTGTCAGTGTATGTCAAAATACTTGGTGCCAGTGTATGTATTTGTTACTTGGTGTAATTGTCTGTCTTTGTTACTTGGCGTAAGTGTATGTCTTTGTTACTGGGTGTCAGTGTGTGTCTGTGTTACTTGGTGTCAATGTATGTCTTTGTTACTGGGTGTCAGTTTGTGTCTGTGTTACTGGGTATCAGTGTATGTCTTTGTTACTTGGTGTCAGTGTATGTCAAAATCCTTGGTGTAAGTGTATGTCTTTGTTACTGTGTGTCAGTGTGTGTCTGTCTTACTTGGTGTAAGTGTGTGTCTTTGTTACTTGGTGTCCGTGTGTGTCATTGTTGCTGGGTGTCAGTGCGTGTCTTTGTTACTGGGTGTCAGTGTATGTCTTTGTTCCTTGGTGTAAGTGCGTGTCTGTGTTACTGGGTATCAGTGTCCGTCTTTGTTACTTGGTGTAAGTGTGTGTCTGTGTTACTGGGTATCAGTGCATGTCTTTGTTACTTGGTGACAGTGTATGTCTGTGTTACTTGGTGTAAGTGTGTGCCTGTGTTACTGGGTATCAGTGTATGTTTTGTGACTTGGTATCAGTGTATGTCTTTGTTACTTGGTGTCAGTGTATGTCAAAATACTTGGTGTAAGTGTATGTCTTTGTTACTTGGTGGAATTGTCTGTCTTTTTTTCTTGGTGTAAGTGTATGTCTTTGTTACTTGGTGTCAGTGGATGTCTTTGTTACTTGGTGTCAGTGTATGTCTGTGTTACTTGGTGTAAGTGTGTGTCTTTCTTACTTGGTGTAAGTGTATGTCTTTGTTACTTGGTGTCAGTGTATGTCTTTGTTACTTGGTGTCATTGTGTGTCTGTGTTACTGGGTATCAGTGTATGTCTTTGTGACTTGGTATCAGAGTATGTCTTTGTTACTGGGTGTCAGCGTGTGTCTATGTTACTGGGTATCAGTGTATGTCTTTGTGACTTGGTATCAGTGTATGTCTTCGTTGCTGGGTGTCAGTGTGTGTCTGTGTTACTGGGTATCAGTGTATGTCTTTGTGACTTGGTGTCAGTGTATGTCTGTGTTGCTTGGTGTAAGTGTGTGTCTGTGTTACTGGGTGTCAGTGTGTGTCTGTGTTACTTGGTGTAATTGTGTGTCTTTGTTACTTGGTGTCCGTGTGTGTCTGTGTTACTGGGTGTCAGTGTATGTCTTTGTTCCTGGGTGTCAGTTTATGTCTTTGTTACTTGGTGTAAGTGTGTGTCTGTGTTACTGGGTATCAGTGTCTGTCTTTGTTACTTGGTGTAAGTGTGTGTCTGTGTTACTGGGTATCAGTGTCTGTCTTTGTTACTTGGTGTCAGTGTATGTCTGTGTTACTTGGTGTAAGTGTGTGTCTGTGTTCCTGGGTATCAGTGTGTGTCTGTGCTACTGGGTATCAGTGTATGTCTTTGTGACTTGGTATCAGTGTATGTCTTTGTTACTGGGTGTCAGTGTGTGTCTTTGTGACTTGGTGTCTGTGTATGTCTTTGTTACTTGGTGTCAGTGTGTGTCTGTGTTCCTGGGCATCAGTGTATGTCTTTGTGACTTGGTGTCAGTGTATGTCTTTGTTCCTGGGTGTCAGTGTGTTTCTTTGTGACTTGGTGTCAGTGTATCTCTGTGTTACTTGGTGTAAGTCTGTGTCTTTGTTACTTGGTGACCGTGTTTGCCTGTGTTACTGGGTATCAGTGTGTGTCTGTGTTTCTTGGTGCAAGTCTGTGTCTTTGTTACTTGGTGTCAGTGAGTGTCTTTGTTACTGGGTGTAAGTGTGTGTCTGTGTTACTGGGTGTCAGTGTGTGTCTGTGTTTCTTGGTGTAATTCTGTGTCTTTGTTACTTGGTGTAATTGCGTGTCTGTGTTACTGGGTGTCAGTGTATGTTTATGTTACTTGGTGTAAGTGTGTGTCTGTGTTAATGGGTGTCAGTGTATGTCTTTGTTACTGGGTGTCAGTGTATGTCTTTGTTACTTGGTGTTAGTGTGTGTCTGTGTTACTGGGTATCAGTGTCTGTCTTTGTTACTTGGTGTAAGTGTGTGTCTGTGTTACTTGGTATCAGTGCATGTCTTTGTTACTTGGTGACAGTGTATGTCTGTGTTACTTGGTGTAAGTGTGTGCCTGTGTTACTGGGTATCAGTGTATGTCTTTGTGACTTGGTATCAGTGTATGTCTTTGTTAATTGGTGTCAGTGTATGTCAAAATACTTGGTGTAAGTGTATGTCTTTGTTAATTGGTGTAATTGTCTGTCTTTGTTACTTGGTGTAAGTGTATGTCTTTGTTACTTGGTGTCAGTGTATGTCTTTGTTACTTGGTGTCAGTGTACGTATGTGTTACTCGGTGTAAGTTTATGTCTTTGTTACTTGGTGCAAGTGCATGTCTTTGTTACTTGGTGTCAGTGTATGTCTGTGTTACTTGGTGTAAGTGTGTGTCTGTGTTACTGGGTGTCAGTGTGTGTCTGTGTTTCTTGGTGTAAGTCTGTGTCTTTGTTACTTGGTGTCAGTGAGTGTCTTTGTTACTGGGTGTCATTGTGTGTCTTTTTTACTTGGTGTAATTGCGTGTCTGTGTTACTGGGTGTCAGTGTATGTTTGTGTTACTTGGTGTAAGTGTGTGTCTGTGTTAATGGGTGTCAGTGTATGTCTTTGTTACTGGGTGTCAGTGTATGTCTTTGTTACTTGGTGTTAGTGCGTGTCTGTGTTACTGGGTATCAGTGTCTGTCTTTGTTACTTGGTGTAAGTGTGTGTCTGTGTTACTTGGTATCAGTGCATGTCTTTGTTACTTGGTGACAGTGTATGTCTGTGTTACTTGGTGTAAGTGTGTGCCTGTGTTACTGGGTATCAGTGTATGTCTTTGTGACTTGGTATCAGTGTATGTCTTTGTTACTTGGTGTCAGTGTATGTCAAAATACTTGGTGTAAGTGTATGTCTTTGTTAATTGGTGTAATTGTCTGTCTTTGTTACTTGGTGTAAGTGTATGTCTTTGTTACATGGTGTCAGTGTATGTCTTTGTTACTTGGTGTCAGTGTACGTCTGTGTTACTCGGTGTAAGTGTGTGTCTTTGTTACGTGGTGCAAGTGCATGTCTTTGTTACTTGGTGTCAGTGTATGTCTTTGTTACTTGGTGTCATTGTGTGTCTTTGTTACAGGGTATCAGTTTATGTCTTTGTGACTTGGTATCAGAGAACGTCTTTGTTACTGGGTGTCAGTGTGTGTCTGTGTTACTGGGTATCAGTGTATGTCTTTGTGACTTGGTATCAGTGTATGTCTTTGTTACTGGGTGTCAGTGCGTGTCTGTGTTACTGGGTATCAGTGTATGTCTTTGTGACTTGGTATCAGTGTATGACTTTGTTACTGGGTGTCAGTGTGTGTCTGTGTTCCTGGGTATCAGTGTATGTCTTTGTGACTTGATGTCAGTGTATGTCTTTGTTACTGGGTGTCAGTGTGTGTCTTTGTGACTTGGTGTCAGTGTGTGTCTGTGTTACTGGGTGTCAGTGTCTGTCTTTGTTACTTGCTTTAAGTGTGTGTCTTTGTTACTTGGTCTCAGTGTATGTCTGTGTTACTTGGTGTAATTGTATGTCTTTGTTACTTGGTGTAAGTGTGTGTCTGTGTTACTGGTTATCAGTGTATGTCTGTGTTACTATTGTGTCAGTGTGTGTCTGTCTTACTTGGTGTAAGTGTGTGTCTTTGTTACTTGGTGTCCGTGTGTGCCTGTGTTGCTGGGTGTCAGTGCGTGTCTTTGTTACTGGGTGTCAGTGTATGTCTTTGTTACTTGGTGTAAGTGCGTGTCTGTGTTACTGGTTATCAGTGTATGTCTGTGTTACTATTGTGTCAGTGTGTGTCTGTCTTACTTGGTGTAAGTGTGTGTCTTTGTTACTTGGTGTCCGTGTGTGCCTGTGTTGCTGGGTGTCAGTGCGTGTCTTTGTTACTGGGTGTCAGTGTATGTCTTTGTTACTTGGTGTAAGTGCGTGTCTGTGTTACTGGGTATCAGTGTCTGTCTTTGTTACTTGGTGTAAGTGTGTGTCTGTGTTACTGGGTATCAGTGTGTGTCTGTGTTACTGGGTATCAGTGTATGTCTTTGTGACTTGGTATCAGTGTATGTCTTTGTTACTGGGTGTCAGTGTGTGTCTGTGTTACTGGGTATCAGTGTATGTCTTTGTTACTTGGTATCAGTGTATGACTTTGTTACTGTGTATCAATGTGTGTCTGTGTTCCTGGGTATCAGTGTATGTCTTTGTGACTTGGTGTCAGTGTATGTCTTTGTTACTGGGTGTCAGTGAGTGTCTTTATGACTTGGTGTCAGTGTATGTTTGTGTTACTGTTTATTAGTTTTTCTCTGTGTTACTGGGTGTCAGTGTATGTTTGTTTGTGTTACTGCGTGTCAGTGTATGTCTTTGTTGCATGGTGTAACTGTGTGTCTGTGTTACTGGGTATCAGTGTCTGTCTTTGTTTCTTTGTGTCAGTGTGTGTCTTTGTTACTTGGTGTAATTGTATGTCTTTGTTCCTTGGTGTCAGTGTATGTCTGTGTTACTTGGTGTAAGTGTATGTCTTTGTTACTTGGTGCAAGTGTGTATCTGTGTTACTTGGTGTAAGTGTGTGTCTGTGTTCCTTGGTATCAGTGTATGCCTTTGTTACTTGGTGTCAGTGCATGTCTGTGTTAGTTGGTGTAAGTGTGTGTCTGTGTTACTGGCTATCAGTGTATGTCTTTGTTACTTGGTGTCAGAGTTTGACTGTGTTACTTGGTGTAAGTGTGTGTCTGTGTTACTTGGTGTCAGTGTTTGACTGTGTTACTTGGTGTAAGTGTGTGTCTATGTTACTTGGTGTAAGTGTGTGTCTTTATTACTTGTTGTCCGTGTGTGTCTGTGTTACTGGGTGCCAGTGCATGTCTTTGTTGCTTGGTGTCAGTGTATATCTGTGTTGCTTGGTGTAAGTGTGTGTCTTTGTTACTTGGTGCAATTGTATCTCTTTGTTACTTGGTGTCAGTGTGTGTCTGTGTTACTTGGTGCAAGTGTGTGTCTGTGTTCCTGTGTATCCGTGTATGTCTTTGTTACTTGGTGTCAGTGTATGTCTGTGTTCCTTGTTGTAAGTGTTTGTCTGTGTTTCTGGGTATCAGTGCATGTCTTTGTTACTTGGTGTCAGTGTATGTCTGTGTTGCTTGGTGTAAGTGTGTGTCTGCGTTACTGGGTGTCAGTGTATGTCTTTGCTCCTTGGTGTCACTGTATGTCTTTGTTACTTGGTGTAAGTGTGTGTCTGTGTTACTGGGTATCAGTGTCTGTCTTTGCTACTTGGTGTAAGTGTGTGTCTGTGTTACTGTGGATCAGTGTATGTCTTTGTTACTTTGTGTCAGTGTATGTCTGTGTTACTTGGTGTAAGTGTGTGTCTGTGCTACTGGGTATCAGTGTATGTCTTTGTGACTTGGTATCAGTGTATGTCTTTGTTACTGGGTGTCAGTATGTGTCTTTGTGACTTGGTGTCAGTTTATGTCTTGTTACTTGGTGTAAGTGTGTGTCTGTGTTACTGGGTATCAGTGTCTGTCTTTGTTACTTGGTGTAAGTGTGTGTCTTTGTTACTTGGTGTAATTGGATGTCTTTGTTACTTGGTGTCAGTGTATGTCTGTGTTACTTGGTGTAAGTGGATGTCTTTGTTACTTGGTGTAAGTGTGTGTCTGTGTTACTTGGTGTCAGTGTGTGTCTGTGTTCCTGGGTATCAGTGTATGTCTTTGTTACTTGGTGTCAGTGTATGTCTGTGTTAGTTGGTGTAAGTGTGTGTCTGTGTTACTGTGTATCAGTGTATGTCTTTGTTACTTGGTGTCGGTGTTTGACTGTGTTACTTGGTGTAAGTGTGTGTCTGTGTTACTGGTGTCAGTGTGTGTCTATGTTACTTGGTGTAAGTGTGTGTCTTTATTACTTGTTGTACGTGTGTGTCTGTGTTACTGGGTGTCAGTGCATGTCTTTGTTACTTTGTGTCAGTGTATATCTGTGTTACTTGGTGTAAGTGTGTGTCTTTGTTACTTGGTGCAATTGTATGTCTTTTTTACTTGGTGTCAGTGTATGTCTGTGTTACTTGGTGTAAGTGTTTGTCTGTGTTTCTGGGTATCATTGCATGTCTTTGTTACTTGGTGTCAGTGTATGTCTGTGTTGCTTGGTGTAAGTGTGTGTCTGTGTTACTGGGTGTCAGTGTGTGTCTGTGTTACTTGGTGTAATTGTGTGTCTTTGTTACTTGGTGTCCGTGTGTGTCTGTATTACTGGGTGTCAGTGTATGTCTTTGTTCCTGGGTGTCAGTTTATGTCTTTGTTACTTGGTGTAAGTGTGTGTCTGTGTTACTGGGTATCAGTGTCTGTCTTTGTTACTTGGTGTAAGTGTGTGTCTGTTTTACTGGGTATCAGTGTATGTCTTTGTTACTTGGTGTCAGTGTATGTCTGTGTTACTTGGTGTAAGTGTGTGTCTGTGCTACTGGGTATCAGTGTATGTCTTTGTGACTTGGTATCAGTGCATGTCTTTGTTACTGGGTGTCAGTGTGTGTCTTTGTGACTTGGTGTCTGTGTATGTCTGTGTTACTTGGTGTCAGTGTGTGTCTGTGTTCCTGGGTATCAGTGTATGTCTTTGTGACTTGGTGTCAGTGTATGTCTTTGTTACTGGGTGTCAGTGTGTTTCTTTGTGACTTGGTGTCAGTGTATCTCTGTGTTACTTGGTGTAAGTCTGTGTCTTTGTTACTTGGTGACCGTGTGTGCCTGTGTTACTGGGTATCAGTGTATGTCTTTGTTACTTGGTGTCAGTGTATGTCTGTGTTACTTGGTGTAAGTGTGTGTCTGTGTTACTGGGTGTCAGTGTGTGTCTGTGTTACTTGGTGTAAGTCTGTGTCTTTGTTACTTGGTGTCAGTGTGTGTCTGTATTACTGGGTGTCAGTGTATGTCTTTGTTACTGGGTGTCAGTGTATGTCTTTTTTACTTGGTGTACTTGCGTGTCTGTGTTACTGGGTGTCAGTGTATGTTTGTGTTACTTGGTGTAAGTGTGTGTTTGTGTTTCTGGGTATCAGTGTATGTCTTTGTGACTTGGTGTCAGTGCATGTCTTTGTTACTGGGTGTCAGTGTGTGTATTTGTGACTTGGTGTAAGTGCGTGTCTGTGTTACTGGGTATCAGTGTATGTCTTTGTTACTTGGTGTCAGTGTATGTCAAAATACTTGGTGTAAGTGTATGTCTTTGTTACTTGGTGTAAGTGTGTGTCTTTGTTACTTGGTGTAAGTGTATGTCTTTGTTTCTTGGTGTCAGTGTATGTCTTTGTTACTGGGTCTCAGTGTGTGTCTGTGTTACTTGGTGTCAGTGTATGTCTTTGTGACTCTTTATTAGTGTTTCTCTGTGTTACTGGGTGTCAGTGTATGTCTTTGTGACTTGGTATCAGTGTATTTCTTTGTGACATCTTGTAATGGTATTTCTTTGTTCCTTGGTGTCAGTGCATGTCTGTGTTACTTCGTGTAAGTGTATGTCTTTGTTACTTGGTGTAAGTGTGTGTCTGTGTTCCTGGGTATCAGTGTATGTCTTTGTTACTTGGTGTCAGTGTATGTCTGTGATACTTGGTGTCAGTGTATGTCTGTGATACTTGGAGTAAGTGTGTGGCTGTGTTACTGGGTATCAGTGTCTGGCTTTGTTACTTGGTGTCAGTGTATGTCTGTGTTGCTTGGTGTAAGTGTGTGTCTGTGTTACTGGGTGTCAGTGTGTGTCTGTGTTACTTGGTCTAAGTGTGTGTCTTTGTTACTTGGTGTCCGTGTGTATCTGTGTTACTGCGTGTCAGTGTATGTCTTTGTTACTGGGTGTCAGTGTATGTCTGTGTTACTTGGTGTAAGTGTGTCTCTGTGTTACTGGGTATCAGTGTATGTCTTTGTTACTGGGTGTCAGTGTGTGTCTGCGTTCCTGGGTATCAGTGTATGTCTTTGTGACTTGGTGTCAGTGTAGGTCTTTGTTACTGGGTGTCAGTGTGTTTCTTTGTGACTTGGTGTCAGTGTATCTCTGTCTTACTTGGTGTAAGTCTGTGTCTTTGTTACTTGGTGACCGTGTGTGCCTGTGTTACTGGGTATCATTGTATGTCTGTGTTACTTGGTGTCAGTGTGTGTCTGTGTTACTGGGTGTCAGTGTGTGTCTGTGTTTCTTGGTGTAAGTCTGTGTCTTTGTTACTTGGTGTCAGTGTGTGTCTGTGTTACTGGGTGTCAGTGTATGTCTTTGTTACTGGGTGTCAGTGTATGTCTTTTTTATTTGGTGTAATTGCGTGTCTGTGTTACTGGGTGTCAGTGTATGTTTGTGTTACTTGGTGTAAGTGTGTGTCTGTGTTACTGGGTATCAGTGTATGTCTTTGTGACTTGGTGTCAGTGCATGTCTTTGTTACTGGGTGTCAGTGTGTGTATTTGTGACTTGGTGTAAGTGCGTGTCTGTGTTACTGGGTATCAGTGCATGTCTTTGTTACTTGGTGTCAGTGTATGTCAAAATACTTGGTGTAAGTGTATGTCTTTGTTACTTGGTGAAAGTGTGTGTCTTTGTTACTTGGTGTAAGTGTATGTCTTTGTTTCTTGGTGTCAGTGTATGTCTTTGTTACTGGGTCTCAGTGTGTGTCTGTGTTACTTGGTGTCAGTGTATGTCTTTGTGACTGTTTATTAGTGTTTCTCTGTGTTCCTGGGTGTCAGTGTATGTCTTTGTGACTTGGTATCAGTGTATTTCTTTGTGACTTGTTGTAATGGTATTTCTTTGTTCCTTGGTGTCAGTGCATGTCTGTGTTACTTCGTGTAAGTGTATGTCTTTGTTACTTGGTGTAAGTGTGTGTCTGTGTTCCTGGGTATCAGTGTATGTCTTTGTTACTTGGTGTAAGTGTATGTCTGTGATACTTGGTGTCAGTGTATGTCTGTGATACTTGGAGTAAGTGTGTGGCTGTGTTACTGGGTATCAGTGTCTGGCTTTGTTACTTGGTGTCAGTGTATGTCTGTGTTACTTGGTGTAAGTGTGTGTCTGTGTTACTGGGTGTCAGTGTGTGTCTGTGTTACTTGGTCTAAGTGTGTGTCTTTGTTACTTGGTGTCCGTGTGTATCTGTGTTACTGCGTGTCAGTGTATGTCTTTGTTACTGGGTGTCAGTGTATGTCTTTGTTACTTGGTGTAAGTGTGTCTCTGAGTTACTGGGTATCAGTGTATGTCTTTGTTACTGGGTGTCAGTGTGTGTCTGCGTTCCTGGGTATCAGTGTATGTCTTTGTGACTTGGTGTCAGTGTATGTCTTTGTTACTGGGTGTCAGTGTGTTTCTTTGTGACTTGGTGTCAGTGTATCTCTGTGTTACTTGGTGTAAGTCTGTGTCTTTGTTACTTGGTGACCGTGTGTGCCTGTGTTACTGGGTATCATTGTATGTCTGTGTTACTTGGTGTAGGTGTGTGTCTGTGTTACTGGGTGTCAGTGTGTGTCTGTGTTTCTTGGTGTAAGTCTGTGTCTTTGTTACTTGGTGTCAGTGTGTGTCTGTGTTACTGGGTGTCAGTGTATGTCTTTGTTACTGGGTGTCAGTGTATGTCTTTTTTATTTGATGTAATTGCGTGTCTGTGTTACTGGGTGTCAGTGTATGTTTGTTTTATTTGGTGTAAGTGTGTGTCTTTGTTACTGGGTATCAGTGTACGTCTTTGTGACTTGGTGTCAGTGTATGTCTTTGTTACTGGGTGTCAGTGTGTGTATTTGTTACTTGGTGTAAGTGTGTGTCTGTGTTACTGGGTATCAGTGTATGTCTTTGTTACTTGGTGTCAGTGCATGTCAAAATACTTGGTGTAAGTGTATGTCTTTGTTACTTGGTGTAATTGTCTGTCTTTGTCACTTGGTGTAAGTGTATGTCTTTGTTACTTGGTGTCAGTGTATGTCTTTGTTTCTTGGTGTCAGTGTGAGTCTGTGTTACTGGGTATCAGTGTATGTCTTTGTGACTTGGTATCAGTGTATGTCTTTGTGACTTGGTGTCAGTGTATGTCTTTGTTACTGGGTCTCAGTGTGTGTCTGTGTTACTTGGTGTCAGTGTATGTCTTTGTTACTGTTTATTAGTGTTTCTCTGTGTTACTGGGTGTCAGTGTATGTCTTTGTTACTTGGTGTAAGTGTGTGTCTGTGTTAATTGGTGAAATGTGTGTCTGTGTTCCTGGGTATCATTGTATGTCTTTGTTACTTGGTGTCTGTGTATGCCTGTGTTACTTGGTGTAAGTGTGTGTCTGTGTTACTTGGTGTAAGTTTGTGTCTGTGTTACTGGGTGTATGTGTATGTCTTTGTTACTGGGTGTCAGTGTGTTTCTTTGTGACTTGGTGTCAGTGTATCTCTGTGTTACTTGGTGTAAGTCTGTGTCTTTGTTACTTGGTGTCAGTGTGTGTCTGTGTTACTGGGTGTCAGTGTATGTCTTTGTTACTTGGTGTCAGTGTATGTCTGTGTTACTTGGTGTCAGTGTGTGTCTGTGTTTCTTGGTGTAAGTCTGTGTCTTTGTTACTTGGTGTCAGTGTGTGTCTGTGTTACTGGGTGTCAGTGTATGACTTTGTTACTGGGTGTCAGATTATGTCTTTTTTACTTGATGTAATTGCATGTCTGTGTTACTGGGTGTCAGTGTATGTTTGTGTTACTTGGTGTAAGTGTGTGTCTGTGTTACTGTGTATCAGTGTATGTCTTTGTTACTTGGTGTCAGTGCATGTCAAATACTTGGTGTAAGTGTATGTTTTTGTTACTTGGTGTAATTGTCTGTCTTTGTCACTTGGTGTAAGTGTATGTCTTTGTTACTTGGTGTCAGTGTATGTCTTTGTTTCTTGGTGTCAGTGAGAGTCTGTGTCACTGGGTATCAGTGTATGTCTTTGTGACTTGGTATCAGTGTATGTCTTTGTGACTTGGGGTCAGTGTATGTCTTTGTTCCTGGGTCTCAGTGTGTGTCTGTGTTACTTGGTGTCAGTGTATGTCTTTGTTACTGTTTATTAGTGTTTCTCTGTGTTACTGGGTGTCAGTGTATGTCTTTGTGACTTGGTATCAGTGTATTTCTTTGTGACTTGGTGTAATTGTATTTCTTTGTTACTTGGTGTCAGTGCATGTCTGTGTTACTTCGTGTAAGTGTATGTCTTTGTTACTTGGTGTAAGTGTGTGTCTTTGTTACTGGGTGTCAGTGTGTGTCTTTGAGACTTGGTGTCAGTGTATGTCTTTGTTACTTGGTGTTAGTGTGTGTCTGTGTTACTGGGTATCACTGTATGTCTTTGTTACTTGGTGTCAGTGTATGTCAAAATACTTGGTGTAAGTGTATGCCTTTGTTACTTGGTGTAAGTGTATGTCTTTGTTACTTGGTGTCAGTGTATGTCTTTGTTACTCGGTGTCAGTGTATGTCTGTGTTACTTGGTGTAAGTGTGTGTCTTTGTTACTTGGTGTAAGTGTATGTCTTTGTTACTTGGTGTCAGTGCATGTCTTTGTTACTTGGTATCAGTGTGTGTCTGTGTTACTGGGTATCAGTGTATGTCTTTGTGACTTGGTATCAGTGTATGTCCTTGTTACTGGGTGTCAGTGTGTGTCTGTGTTACTGGGTATCAGTGTATGTCTTTGTGACTTGGTGTCATTGTATGCCTTTCTTACAGGGTCTCAGAGTGTGTCTGTGTTAATTGGTGTCAGTGTATGTCTTTGATACTGTTTCTTAGTGTGTCTCTGTGTTACTGGGTGTCAGTGTATGTCTTTGTGACTTGGTATCAGTGTATGTCTTTGTGACTTGGTGTAATTGTATTTCTTTGTTACTTGGTGTCAGTGCATGTCTGTGTTACTTCGTCTAAGTATATGTCTTTGTTACTTGGTGTAAGTATGTGTCTGTGTTACTTGGTGAAAGTGTGTGTCTGTGTTCCTGGTTATCAGTGCATGTCTTTGTTACTTGGTGTCAGAGTATGTCTGTGTTACTTGGTGTAAGTGTGTGTCTGTGTTACTGGGTATCAGTGTATGGCTCTGTTACTTGGTGTCAGTGTATGTCTGTGTTACTTGGTGTAAGTGTGTGTCTGTGTTACTGGGTGTCAGTGTGTGTCTGTGTTACTTGGTCTAAGTGTGTGTCTTTGTTACTTGGTGTCCGTGTGTGTCAGTGTTACTGGGTGTCAGTGTATGTCTTTGTTACTTGGTGTCAGTGTATGTATTTGTTACTTGGTGTCAGTGTGTGTCTGTGTTACTGGGTATCAGTGTTTGTCTTTGTGACTTGGTATCAGTGTATGTCTTTGTGACTTGGTGTCAGTGTTTGTGTTTGTTACTGGGTGTCAGTGTGTGTCTGTGTTACTTGGTGTCAGTGTATGTCTTTGTTACTTGGTGTAAGTGTGTATCTGTGTTAATTGGTGAAATGTGTGTCTGTGTTCCTGGGTATCATTCTATGTCTTTGTTACTTGGTGTCAGTGTATGTCTGTGTTACTTGGTGTAAGTATGTGTCTGTGTTACTGGGTGTCAGTGCATGTCTGTGTTACTTGGTGTAAGTGCATGTCTTTGTAACTTGGTGTCAGTGTAAATCTGTGTTACTTGGTGTAATTGTATGTCATTGTTACTTGGTGTCAGTGTATGTCTGTGTTACTTGGTGTAAGTGTATGTCTTTGTTGCTTGGTGCAAGTGTGTGTCTGTGTTCCTGGGTGTCAGTGTATGGCTTTGTTACTTGGTGTCAGTGTATGTCTTTGTTTCTTGGTGTAAGTGTGTGTCTGTGTTACTTGGTGTAAGTGTGTGTCTGTGTTCCTGGTTATCAGTGCATGTCTCTGTTACTTGGTGACAGTGTATGTCTGTGTTACTTGGTGTAAGTGTGTGTCTGTGTTACTGGGTATCAGTGTATTGCTTTGTTACTTGGTGTCAGTGTATGTCTGTGTTACTTGGTGTAAGTGTGTGTCTGTGTTACTGGGTGTCACTGTGTGTCTGTGTTACTTGGTCTATGTGTGTGTCTTTGTTACTTGGTGTCCGTGTGTGTCTGTGTTACTGGGTGTCAGTGTATGTATTTGTTACTTGGTGTCAGTGTATGTCTTTGTTACTTGGTGTCAGTGTGTGTCTGTGTTACTGGGTATCAGTGTTTGTCTTTGTGACTTGGGATCAGTGCATGTCTTTGTGACTTGGTGTCAGTCTATGTCTTTGTTACTGGGTGTCAGTGTGTGTCTGTGTTACTTGGTGTCAGTGTATGTCTTTGTTACTTGATGTAAGTGTGTGTCTGTGTTAATTGGTGAAATGTGTGTCTGTGTTCCTGGGTATCATTCTATGTCTTTGTTACTTGGTGTCAGTGGATGTCTGTGTCACTTGGTGTAAGTGTGTGTCTGTGTTACTGGGTGTCAGTGTATGTCTGTGTTACTTGGTGTAAGTGCATGTCTTTGTTACTTGGTGTTAGTGTAAATCTGTGTTACTTGGTGTAATTGTATGTCATTGTTACTTGGTGTCAGTGTATGGCCGTGTAACTTGGTGTAAGTGTATGTCTTTGTTGCTTGGTGTAAGTGTGTGTCTGTGTTCCTGGGTTTCAGTGTATGGCTTTGTTACTTGGTGTCAGTGTATGTCTTTGTTTCTTGGTGTAAGTGCGTGTCTGTGTTGCTGGGTATCACTGTATGTCTTTGTTACTTGGTGTCAGTGTATGTCAAAATACTTGGTGTAAGTGTACGTCTTTGTTACTTGGTGTAATTGCATGTCTTTGTTACTTGGTGTCACTCTATGTCTTTGTTACTTGGTGTCAGTGTATGACTGTGTTACTTGGTGTAAGTGTGTGTCTTTGTTACTTGGTGTAAGTGTATGTCTTTGTTACTTGATGTCAGTGCATGTCTTTGTTACTTGGTGTCAGTGTGTGTCTGTATTACTGGGTATCAGTGTATGTCTTTGTGACTTGGTATCAGTGTATGTCCTTGTTACTGGGTGTCAGTGTGTGTCTGTGTTACTGGGTATCAGTTTATGTCTTTGTGACTTGGTGTCATTGTATGCCTTTGTTACTTGGTGTCAGTGCATGTCTGTGTTACTTCGTCTAAGTGTATGTCTTTGTTACTTGGTGTAAGTGTGTGTCTGTGTTACTTGGTGTAAGTGTGTGTCTGTGTTCCTGGTTATCAGTGCATGTCTTTGTTACTTGGTGTCAGTGTATGTCTGTGTTACTTGGTGTAAGTGTGTGTCTGTGTTACTGGGTATCAGTGACTGGCTTTGTTACTTGGTGTCAGTATATGTCTGTGTTACTAGGTGTAATTGTGTGTCTGTGTTACTGGGTGTCAGTGTGTGCCTGTGTTACTTGGTCTAAGTGTGTGTCTTTGTTACTTGGTGTCCGTGTGTGTCTGTGTTACTGGATGTCAGTGTATGTCTTTGTTACTTGGTGTCAGTGTATGTCTTTGTTACTTGGTGTCAGTGTGTGTCTGTGTTACTGGGTATCAGTGTTTGTCTTTGTGACTTGATATCAGTGTATGTCTTTGTGACTTGGTGTCAGTGTTTGTGTTTGTTACTGGGTGTCAGTGTGTGTCTGTGTTACTTGGTGTCAGTGTATGTCTTTGTTACTTGGTGTAAGTGTGTGTCTGTGTTAATTGGTGAAATGTGTGTCTGTGTTCCTGGGTATCATTGTATGTCTTTGTTACTTGTTGTCAGTGTATGTCTGTGTTACTTGGTGTAAGTGTGTGTCTGCGTTACTGGGTGTCAGTGTATGTATGTGTTACTTGGTGTAAGTGCATGTCTTTGTTACTTGGTGTCAGTGTAAATCTGTGTTACTTGGTGTAATTGTATGTCATTGTTACTTGGTGTCAGTGTATGTCTTTGTTTCTTGGTGTAAGTGTGTGTCTGTGTTACTTGGTGTAAGTGTGTGCCTGTGTTCCTGGTTATCAGTGCATGTCTCTGTTACTTGGTGTCAGTGTATGTCTGTGTTACTTGGTGTAAGTATGTGTCTGTGTTACTGGGTATCAGTGTATGGCTTTGTTACTTGGTGTCAGTGTATCTCTGTGTTACTTGGTGTAAGTGTGTGTCTGTGTTACTGGGTGTCAGTGTGAGTCTGTGTTACTTGGTCTAAGTGTGTGTCTTTGTTACTCGGTGTCCGTTTGTGTCTGTGTTACTGGGTGTCAGTGTATGTCTTTGTTAGTTGGTGTCAGTGTATGTCTTTGTTACTTGGTGTCAGTGTGTGTCTGTGTTACTGGGTATCAGTGTTTGTCTTTGTGACTTGGTATCAGTGTATGTCTTTGTGACTTGGTGTCAGTGTATGTCTTTGTTACTGGGTGTCAGTGTGTGTCTGTGTAACTTGGTGTCAGTGTATGTCTTTGTTACTTGGTGTAAGTGTGTGTCTGTGTTAATTGGTGAAATGTGTGTCTGTGTTCCTGGGTATCATTCTATGTCTTTGTTACTTGGTGTCAGTGTATGTCTGTGTTACTTGGTGGAAGTGTTTGTCTGTGTTGCTGGGTGTCAGTGTATGTCTGTGTTACTTGGTGTAAGTGCATGTCTTTGTTAATGGTCTCAGTGTAAATCTGTGTTACTTGGTGTAATTGTATGTCATTGTTACTTGGTGTCAGTGTATGGCTGTGTTACTTGGTGTAAGTGCATGTCTTTGTTGCTTGGTGTAAGTGTGTGTCTGTGTTCCTGGGTATCAGTGTATGGCTTTGTTACTTGGTGTCAGTGTATGTCTTTGTTTATTGGTGTAAGTGTGTGTCTGTGTTCCTGGGTATCACTGTATGTCTTTGTTACTTGGTGTCAGTGTATGTCAAAATACTTGGTGTAAGTGTATGTCTTTGTTACTTGGTGTCAGTGTATGTCTGTGTTACTTGGTGTAAGTGTGTGTCTTTGTTACTTGGTGTAAGTGTATGTCTTTGTTACTTGGTGTCAGTGCATGTCTTTGTTACTTGGTGTCAGTGTGTGTCTGTGTTACTGGGTATCAGTGTATGTCTTTGTGACTTGGTATCAGTGTATGTCCTTGTTACTGGGTGTCAGTGTGTGTCTGTGTTACTGGGTGTCAGTGTATGTCTTTGTTACTTGGTGTCAGTGTATGTCTGTGTTACTTGGTGTATGTGTATGTCTTTGTTGCTTGGTGTAAGTGTGTGTCTTTGTTACTTGGTGTAAGTGTGTGTCTGTGTTCCTGGGTGTCAGTGTATGGCTTTGTTACTTGGTGTCAGTGTATGTCTTTGTTTCTTGGTGTAAGTGTGTGTCTGTGTTACTTGGTGTAAGTGTGTGTCTGTGCTCCTGGTTATCAGTGCATGTCTTTGTTACTTGGTGTCAGTGTATGTCTGTGTTACGTGTTGTAAGTGTGTGTCTGTGTTACTGGGTATCAGTGTATGGCTTTGTTACTTGGCGTCAGTGTATGTCTGTGTTACTTGGTGTAAGTGTGTGTCTGTGTTACTGGGTGTCAGTGTGTGTCTGTGTTTCTTGTTCTAAGTGTGTGTCTTTGTTACTTGGTGTCCGTGTGTGTCTTTGTTACTGGGTGTCAGTGTATGACTTTGTTACTTGGTGTCAGTGTATGTCTTTGTTACTTGGTGTCAGTGTGTGTCTGTGTTACTGGGTATCAGAGTTTGTCTTTGTGACTTGGTATCAGTGCATGTCTTTGTGACTTGGTGTCAGTGTCTGTCTTTGTTACTGGGTGTCAGTGTGTGTCTGTGTTACTTGGTGTCAGTGTATGTCTTTGTTACTTGGTGTAAGTGTGTGTCTGTGTTCCTGGGTATCAGTGTATGGCTTTGTTACTTGGTGTCAGTGTATGTCTTTGTTTCTTGGTGTAAGTGTGTGTCTGTGTTACTGGGTATCAGTGTATGTCTTTGTTACTTGGTGTCAGTGTATGTCTGTGTTACTTGGTGTAAGTGTGTGCCTGTGTTAATGGGTATCAGTGTATGTCTTTGTTACTTGGTGTCAGTGTATGTCAAAATACTTGGTGTAAGTGTATGTCTTTGTTACTTGGTGTCAGTGCATGTCTTTGTTGCTTGGTGTCAGTGTGTGTCTGTGTTACTGGGTATCAGTGTATGTCTTTGTGACTTGGTATCAGTGTATGTCCTTGTTACTGGGTGTCAGTGTGTGTCTGTGTTACTGGGTATCAGTGTATGTCTTTGTGACTTGGTATCAGTGTGTGTCTTAGTGACTTGGTGTCATTGTATGTCTTTGTCACTGGGTCTCAGTGTGTGTCTGTGTTACTTGGTGGAAGTGTATGTCTTTGATACTGTTTCTTAGTGTGTCTCTATGTTACTGGGTGTCAGTGTATGGCTTTGTTACTTGGTGTCAGTGTATGTCTGTGTTACTTGGTGTAAGTGTGTGTCTGTGTTACTGGGTGTCAGTGTGTGTCTGTGTTACTTGGTCTAAGTGTGTGTCTTTGTTACTTGGTGTCCGTGTGTGTCTGTGTTACTGGGTGTCAGTGTATGTCTTTGTTACTTGGTGTCAGTGTATGTCTTTGTTACTTGGTGTCAGTGTGTGCCTGTGTTACTGGGTATCAGTGTATGTCTTTGTGACTTGGTATCAGTGTATGTCTTTGTGACTTGGTATCAGTGTATGTCTTTGTTACTGGGTGTCAGTGTGTGTCTGTGTTACTTGGTGTCAGTGGATGTCTTTGTTACTTGGTGTAAGTGTGTGTCTGTGTTAATTGGTGAAATGTGTGTCTGTGTTCCTGGGTATCATTGTATGTCTTTGTTACTAGGTCTCAGTGTATGTCTGTGTTACTTGGTGTAAGTGTGTGTCTGTGTTACTGGATATCAGTGTGTGTCTTTGTTACTTGGTGTCCGTGTGTGTCTTTGTTACTTGGTGTCCGTGTGTGTCTTTGTTACTGGGTGTCAGAGCATGTCTTTGTTACTTGGTGCCAGTGAATGTCTGTGTTACTTGGTGTAAGTGTGTGTCTGTGATACAGGGTGTCGGTGTGTGTCTGTGTTACTTGGTGTATGTGTGTGTCTTTGTTACTTGGTGTAAGTGTGTGTCTCTGTTACTGGGTATCAGTGTATGTCTTTGTTACTTGGTGTCAGTGTATGTCTTTGTTACTTGGTGTAAGTGTGTGTCTGTGTTACTGGGTATCAATGTATGTCTTTGTGACTTGGTGTCAGTGTATGTCTTTGTTACTGGGTATCAGTGTATGTCAAAATACTTGGTGTAAGTGTATGTCTTTGTTACTTGGTGTAAGTGTGTATCTTTGTTACTTGGTGTAAGTGTATGTCTTTGTTTCTTGGTGTCAGTGTATGTCTTTGTTACTGGGTCTCAGTGTGTGTCTGTGTTACTTGGTGTCAGTGTATGTCTTTGTGACTCTTTATTAGTGTTTCTCTGTGTTACTGGGTGTCAGTGTATGTCTTTGTGACTTGGTATCAGTGTATTTCTTTGTGACTTCTTGTAATGGTATTTCTTTGTTCCTTGGTGTCAGTGCATGTCTGTGTTACTTCGTGTAAGTGTATGTCTTTGTTACTTGGTGTAAGTGTGTGTCTGTGTTCCTGGGTATCAGTGTATGTCTTTGTTACTTGGTGTCAGTGTATGTCTGTGATACTTGGTGTCAGTGTATGTCTGTGATACTTGGAGTAAGTGTGTGGCTGTGTTACTGGGTATCAGTGTCTGGCTTTGTTACTTGGTGTCAGTGTATGTCTGTGTTGCTTGGTGTAAGTGTGTGTCTGTGTTACTGGGTGTCAGTGTGTGTCTGTGTTACTTGGTGTAAGTGTGTGTCTTTGTTACTTGGTATCCGTGTGTATCTGTGTTACTGCGTGTCAGTGTATGTCTTTGTTACTGGGTGTCAGTGTATGTCTGTGTTACTTGGTGTAAGTGTGTCTCTGTGTTACTGGGTATCAGTGTATGTCTTTTTTACTGGGTGTCAGTGTGTGTCTGCGTTCCTGGGTATCAGTGTATGTCTTTGTGACTTGGTGTCAGTGTAGGTCTTTGTTACTGGGTGTCAGTGTGTTTCTTTGTGACTTGGTGTCAGTGTATCTCTGTCTTACTTGGTGTAAGTCTGTGTCTTTGTTACTTGGTGACCGTGTGTGCCTGTGTTACTGGGTATCATTGTATGTCTGTGTTACTTGGTGTCAGTGTGTGTCTGTGTTACTGGGTGTCAGTGTGTGTCTGTGTTTCTTGGTGTAAGTCTGTGTCTTTGTTACTTGGTGTCAGTGTGTGTCTGTGTTACTGGGTGTCAGTGTATGTCTTTGTTACTGGGTGTCAGTGTATGTCTTTTTTATTTGGTGTAATTGCGTGTCTGTGTTACTGGGTGTCAGTGTATGTTTGTGTTACTTGGTGTAAGTGTGTGTCTGTGTTACTGGGTATCAGTGTATGTCTTTGTGACTTGGTGTCAGTGCATGTCTTTGTTACTGGGTGTCAGTGTGTGTATTTGTGACTTGGTGTAAGTGCGTGTCTGTGTTACTGGGTATCAGTGCATGTCTTTGTTACTTGGTGTCAGTGTATGTCAAAATACTTGGTGTAAGTGTATGTCTTTGTTACTTGGTGAAAGTGTGTGTCTTTGTTACTTGGTGTAAGTGTATGTCTTTGTTTCTTGGTGTCAGTGTATGTCTTTGTTACTGGGTCTCAGTGTGTGTCTGTGTTACTTGGTGTCAGTGTATGTCTTTGTGACTGTTTATTAGTGTTTCTCTGTGTTCCTGGGTGTCAGTGTATGTCTTTGTGACTTGGTATCAGTGTATTTCTTTGTGACTTGTTGTAATGGTATTTCTTTGTTCCTTGGTGTCAGTGCATGTCTGTGTTACTTCGTGTAAGTGTATGTCTTTGTTACTTGGTGTAAGTGTGTGTCTGTGTTCCTGGGTATCAGTGTATGTCTTTGTTACTTGGTGTAAGTGTATGTCTGTGATACTTGGTGTCAGTGTATGTCTGTGATACTTGGAGTAAGTGTGTGGCTGTGTTACTGGGTATCAGTGTCTGGCTTTGTTACTTGGTGTCAGTGTATGTCTGTGTTACTTGGTGTAAGTGTGTGTCTGTGTTACTGGGTGTCAGTGTGTGTCTGTGTTACTTGGTCTAAATGTGTGTCTTTGTTACTTGGTGTCCGTGTGTATCTGTGTTACTGCGTGTCAGTGTATGTCTTTGTTACTGGGTGTCAGTGTATGTCTTTGTTACTTGGTGTAAGTGTGTCTCTGTGTTACTGGGTATCAGTGTATGTCTTTGTTACTGGGTGTCAGTGTGTGTCTGCGTTCCTGGGTATCAGTGTATGTCTTTGTGACTTGGTGTCAGTGTATGTCTTTGTTACTGGGTGTCAGTGTGTTTCTTTGTGACTTGGTGTCAGTGTATCTCTGTGTTACTTGGTGTAAGTCTGTGTCTTTGTTACTTGGTGACCGTGTGTGCCTGTGTTACTGGGTATCATTGTATGTCTGTGTTACTTGGTGTAGGTGTGTGTCTGTGTTACTGGGTGTCAGTGTGTGTCTGTGTTTCTTGGTGTAAGTCTGTGTCTTTGTTACTTGGTGTCAGTGTGTGTCTGTGTTACTGGGTGTCAGTGTATGTCTTTGTTACTGGGTGTCAGTGTATGTCTTTTTTATTTGGTGTAATTGCGTGTCTGTGTTACTGGGTGTCAGTGTATGTTTGTTTTATTTGGTGTAAGTGTGTGTCTGTGTTACTGGGTATCAGTGTACGTCTTTGTGACTTGGTGTCAGTGTATGTCTTTGTTACTGGGTGTCAGTGTGTGTATTTGTTACTTGGTGTAAGTGTGTGTCTGTGTTACTGGGTATCAGTGTATGTCTTTGTTACTTGGTGTCAGTGCATGTCAAAATACTTGGTGTAAGTGTATGTCTTTGTTACTTGGTGTAATTGTCTGTCTTTGTCACTTGGTGTAAGTGTATGTCTTTGTTACTTGGTGTCAGTGTATGTCTTTGCTTCTTGGTGTCAGTGTGAGTCTGTGTTACTGGGTATCAGTGTATGTCTTTGTGACTTGGTATCAGTGTATGTCTTTGTGACTTGGTGTCAGTGTATGTCTTTGTTACTGGGTCTCAGTGTGTGTCTGTGTTACTTGGTGTCAGTGTATGTCTTTGTTACTGTTTATTAGTGTTTCTCTGTGTTACTGGGTGTCAGTGTATGTCTTTGTTACTTGGTGTAAGTGTGTGTCTGTGTTAATTGGTGAAATGTGTGTCTGTGTTCCTGGGTATCATTGTATGTCTTTGTTACTTGGTGTCTGTGTATGCCTGTGTTACTTGGTGTAAGTGTGTGTCTGTGTTACTTGGTGTAAGTTTGTGTCTGTGTTACTGGGTGTATGTGTATGTCTTTGTTACTGGGTGTCAGTGTGTTTCTTTGTGACTTGGTGTCAGTGTATCTCTGTGTTACTTGGTGTAAGTCTGTGTCTTTGTTACTTGGTGTCAGTGTGTGTCTGTGTTACTGGGTGTCAGTGTATGTCTTTGTTACTTGGTGTCAGTGTATGTCTGTGTTACTTGGTGTAAGTGTGTGTCTGTGTTACTGGGTGTCAGTGTGTGTCTGTGTTTCTTGGTGTAAGTCTGTGTCTTTGTTACTTGGTGTCAGTGTGTGTCTGTGTTACTGGGTGTCAGTGTATGACTTTGTTACTGGGTGTCAGATTATGTCTTTTTTACTTGATGTAATTGCATGTCTGTGTTACTGGGTGTCAGTGTATGTTTGTGTTACTTGGTGTAAGTGTGTGTCTGTGTTACTGTGTATCAGTGTATGTCTTTGTTACTTGGTGTCAGTGCATGTCAAATACTTGGTGTAAGTGTATGTTTTTGTTACTTGGTGTAATTGTCTGTCTTTGTCACTTGGTGTAAGTGTATGTCTTTGTTACTTGGTGTCAGTGTATGTCTTTGTTTCTTGGTGTCAGTGAGAGTCTGTGTTACTGGGTATCAGTGTATGTCTTTGTGACTTGGTATCAGTGTATGTCTTTGTGACTTGGGGTCAGTGTATGTCTTTGTTCCAGGGTCTCAGTGTGTGTCTGTGTTACTTGGTGTCATTGTATGTCTTTGTTACTGTTTATTAGTGTTTCTCTGTGTTACTGGGTGTCAGTGTATGTCTTTGTGACTTGGTATCAGTGTATTTCTTTGTGACTTGGTGTAATTGTATTTCTTTGTTACTTGGTGTCAGTGCATGTCTGTGTTACTTCGTGTAAGTGTATGTCTTTGTTACTTGGTGTAAGTGTGTGTCTTTGTTACTGGGTGTCAGTGTGTGTCTTTGAGACTTGGTGTCAGTGTATGTCTTTGTTACTTGGTGTTAGTGTGTGTCTGTGTTACTGGGTATCACTGTATGTTTTTGTTACTTGGTGTCAGTGTATGTCAAAATACTTGGTGTAAGTGTATGCCTTTGTTACTTGGTGTAAGTGTATGTCTTTGTTACTTGGTGTCAGTGTATGTCTTTGTTACTCGGTGTCAGTGTATGTCTGTGTTACTTGGTGTAAGTGTGTGTCTTTGTTACTTGGTGTAAGTGTATGTCTTTGTTACTTGGTGTCAGTGCATGTCTTTGTTACTTGGTATCAGTGTGTGTCTGTGTTACTGGGTATCAGTGTATGTCTTTGTGACTTGGTATCAGTGTATGTCCTTGTTACTGGGTGTCAGTGTGTGTCTGTGTTACTGGGTATCAGTGTATGTCTTTGTGACTTGGTGTCATTGTATGCCTTTCTTACAGGGTCTCAGAGTGTGTCTGTGTTAATTGGTGTCAGTGTATGTCTTTGATACTGTTTCTTAGTGTGTCTCTGTGTTACTGGGTGTCAGTGCATGTCTGTGTTACTTCGTCTAAGTATATGTCTTTGTTACTTGGTGTAAGTATGTGTCTGTGTTACTTGGTGAAAGTGTGTGTCTGTGTTCCTGGTTATCAGTGCATGTCTTTGTTACTTGGTGTCAGAGTATGTCTGTGTTACTTGGTGTAAGTGTGTGTCTGTGTTACTGGGTATCAGTGTATGGCTCTGTTACTTGGTGTCAGTGTATGTCTGTGTTACTTGGTGTAAGTGTGTGTCTGTGTTACTGGGTGTCAGTGTGTGTCTGTGTTACTTGGTCTAAGTGTGTGTCTTTGTTACTTGGTGTCCGTGTGTGTCAGTGTTACTGGGTGTCAGTGTATGTCTTTGTTACTTGGTGTCAGTGTATGTCTTTGTTACTTGGTGTCAGTGTGTGTCTGTGTTACTGGGTATCAGTGTTTGTCTTTGTGACTTGGTATCAGTGTATGTCTTTGTGACTTGGTGTCAGTGTTTGTGTTTGTTACTGGGTGTCAGTGTGTGTCTGTGTTACTTGGTGTCAGTGTATGTCTTTGTTACTTGGTGTAAGTGTGTATCTGTGTTAATTGGTGAAATGTGTGTCTGTGTTCCTGGGTATCATTGTATGTCTTTGTTACTTGGTGTCAGTGTATGTCTGTGTTACTTGGCGTAAGTATGTGTCTGTGTTACTGGGTGTCAGTGCATGTCTGTGTTACTTGGTGTAAGTGCATGTCTTTGTAACTTGGTGTCAGTGTAAATCTGTGTTACTTGGTGTAATTGTATGTCATTGTTACTTGGTGTCAGTGTATGTCTGTGTTACTTGGTGTAAGTGTATGTCTTTGTTGCTTGGTGCAAGTGTGTGTCTGTGTTCCTGGGTGTCAGTGTATGGCTTTGTTACTTGGTGTCAGTGTATGTCTTTGTTTCTTGGTGTAAGTGTGTGTCTGTGTTACTTGGTGTAAGTGTGTGTCTGTGTTCCTGGTTATCAGTGCATGTCTCTGTTACTTGGTGTCAGTGTATGTCTGTGTTACTTGGTGTAAGTGTGTGTCTGTGTTACTGGGTATCAGTGTATGGCTTTGTTACTTGGTGTCAGTGTATGTCTGTGTTACTTGGTGTAAGTGTGTGTCTGTGTTACTGGGTGTCACTGTGTGTCTGTGTTACTTGGTCTATGTGTGTGTCTTTGTTACTTGGTGTCCGTGTGTGTCTGTGTTACTGGGTGTCAGTGTATGTATTTGTTACTTGGTGTCAGTGTATGTCTTTGTTACTTGGTGTCAGTGTGTGTCTGTGTTACTGGGTATCAGTGTTTGTCTTTGTGACTTGGGATCAGTGCATGTCTTTGTGACTTGGTGTCAGTCTATGTCTTTGTTACTGGGTGTCAGTGTGTGTCTGTGTTACTTGGTGTCAGTGTATGTCTTTGTTACTTGATGTAAGTGTGTGTCTGTGTTAATTGGTGAAATGTGTGTCTGTGTTCCTGGGTATCATTCTATGTCTTTGTTACTTGGTGTCAGTGGATGTCTGTGTCACTTGGTGTAAGTGTGTGTCTGTGTTACTGGGTGTCAGTGTATGTCTGTGTTACTTGGTGTAAGTGCATGTCTTTGTTACTTGGTGTTAGTGTAAATCTGTGTTACTTGGTGTAATTGTATGTCATTGTTACTTGGTGTCAGTGTATGGCCGTGTAACTTGGTGTAAGTGTATGTCTTTGTTGCTTGGTGTAAGTGTGTGTCTGTGTTCCTGGGTTTCAGTGTATGGCTTTGTTACTTGGTGTCAGTGCATGTCTTTGTTTCTTGGTGTAAGTGCGTGTCTGTGTTGCTGGGTATCACTGTATGTCTTTGTTACTTGGTGTCAGTGTATGTCAAAATACTTGGTGTAAGTGTACGTCTTTGTTACTTGGTGTAAGTGCATGTCTTTGTTACTTGGTGTCACTCTATGTCTTTGTTACTTGGTGTCAGTGTATGTCTGTGTTACTTGGTGTAAGTGTGTGTCTTTGTTACTTGGTGTAAGTGTATGTCTTTGTTACTTGGTGTCAGTGCATGTCTTTGTTACTTGGTGTCAGTGTGTGTCTGTATTACTGGGTATCAGTGTATGTCTTTGTGACTTGGTATCAGTTTATGTCCTTGTTACTGGGTGTCAGTGTGTGTCTGTGTTACTGGGTATCAGTTTATGTCTTTGTGACTTGGTGTCATTGTATGCCTTTGTTACTTGGTGTCAGTGCATGTCTGTGTTACTTCGTCTAAGTGTATGTCTTTGTTACTTGGTGTAAGTGTGTGTCTGTGTTACTTGGTGTAAGTGTGTGTCTGTGTTCCTGGTTATCAGTGCATGTCTTTGTTACTTGGTGTCAGTGTATGTCTGTGTTACTTGGTGTAAGTGTGTGTCTGTGTTACTGGGTATCAGTGACTGGCTTTGTTACTTGGTGTCAGTATATGTCTGTGTTACTTGGTGTAATTGTGTGTCTGTGTAACTGGGTGTCAGTGTGTGCCTGTGTTACTTGGTCTAAGTGTGTGTCTTTGTTACTTGGTGTCCGTGTGTGTCTGTGTTACTGGATGTCAGTGTATGTCTTTGTTACTTGGTGTCAGTGTATGTCTTTGTTACTTGGTGTCAGTGTGTGTCTGTGTTACTGGGTATCAGTGTTTGTCTTTGTGACTTGATATCAGTGTATGTCTTTGTGACTTGGTGTCAGTGTTTGTGTTTGTTACTGGGTGTCAGTGTGTGTCTGTGTTACTTGGTGTCAGTGTATGTCTTTGTTACTTGGTGTAAGTGTGTGTCTGTGTTAATTGGTGAAATGTGTGTCTGTGTTCCTGGGTATCATTGTATGTCTTTGTTACTTGTTGTCAGTGTATGTCTGTGTTACTTGGTGTAAGTGTGTGTCTGCGTTACTGGGTGTCAGTGTATGTATGTGTTACTTGGTGTAAGTGCATGTCTTTGTTACTTGGTGTCAGTGTAAATCTGTGTTACTTGGTGTAATTGTATGTCATTGTTACTTGGCGTCAGTGTATGTCTTTGTTTCTTGGTGTAAGTGTGTGTCTGTGTTACTTGGTGTAAGTGTGTGCCTGTGTTCCTGGTTATCAGTGCATGTCTCTGTTACTTGGTGTCAGTGTATGTCTGTGTTACTTGGTGTAAGTATGTGTCTGTGTTACTGGGTATCAGTGTATGGCTTTGTTACTTGGTGTCAGTGTATCTCTGTGTTACTTGGTGTAAGTGTGTGTCTGTGTTACTGGGTGTCAGTGTGTGTCTGTGTTACTTGGTCTAAGTGTGTGTCTTTGTTACTCGGTGTCCGTTTGTGTCTGTGTTACTGGGTGTCAGTGTATGTCTTTGTTAGTTGGTGTCAGTGTATGTCTTTGTTACTTGGTGTCAGTGTGTGTCTGTGTTACTGGGTATCAGTGTTTGTCTTTGTGACTTGGTATCAGTGTATGTCTTTGTGACTTGGTGTCAGTGTATGTCTTTGTTACTGGGTGTCAGTGTGTGTCTGTGTAACTTGGTGTCAGTGTATGTCTTTGTTACTTGGTGTAAGTGTGTGTCTGTGTTAATTGGTGAAATGTGTGTCTGTGTTCCTGGGTATCATTCTATGTCTTTGTTACTTGGTGTCAGTGTATGTCTGTGTTACTTGGTGGAAGTGTTTGTCTGTGTTGCTGGGTGTCAGTGTATGTCTGTGTTACTTGGTGTAAGTGCATGTCTTTGTTAATGGTCTCAGTGTAAATCTGTGTTACTTGGTGTAATTGTATGTCATTGTTACTTGGTGTCAGTGTATGGCTGTGTTACTTGGTGTAAGTGCATGTCTTTGTTGCTTGGTGTAAGTGTGTGTCTGTGTTCCTGGGTATCAGTGTATGGCTTTGTTACTTGGTGTCAGTGTATGTCTTTGTTTCTTGGTGTAAGTGTGTGTCTGTGTTCCTGGGTATCACTGTATGTCTTTGTTACTTGGTGTCAGTGTATGTCAAAATACTTGGTGTAAGTGTATGTCTTTGTTACTTGGTGTCAGTGTATGTCTGTGTTACTTGGTGTAAGTGTGTGTCTTTGTTACTTGGTGTAAGTGTATGTCTTTGTTACTTGGTGTCAGTGCATGTCTTTGTTACTTGGTGTCAGTGTGTGTCTGTGTTACTGGGTATCAGTGTATGTCTTTGTGACTTGGTATCAGTGTATGTCCTTGTTACTGGGTGTCAGTGTGTGTCTGTGTTACTGGGTGTCAGTGTATGTCTTTGTTACTTGGTGTCAGTGTATGTCTGTGTTACTTGGTGTATGTGTATGTCTTTGTTGCTTGGTGTAAGTGTGTGTCTTTGTTACTTGGTGTAAGTGTGTGTCTGTGTTCCTGGGTGTCAGTGTATGGCTTTGTTACTTGGTGTCAGTGTATGTCTTTGTTTCTTGGTGTAAGTGTGTGTCTGTGTTACTTGGTGTAAGTGTGTGTCTGTGCTCCTGGTTATCAGTGCATGTCTTTGTTACTTGGTGTCAGTGTATGTCTGTGTTACGTGTTGTAAGTGTGTGTCTGTGTTACTGGGTATCAGTGTATGGCTTTGTTACTTGGCGTCAGTGTATGTCTGTGTTACTTGGTGTAAGTGTGTGTCTGTGTTACTGGGTGTCAGTGTGTGTCTGTGTTTCTTGTTCTAAGTGTGTGTCTTTGTTACTTGGTGTCCGTGTGTGTCTTTGTTACTGGGTGTCAGTGTATGACTTTGTTACTTGGTGTCAGTGTATGTCTTTGTTACTTGGTGTCAGTGTGTGTCTGTGTTACTGGGTATCAGAGTTTGTCTTTGTGACTTGGTATCAGTGCATGTCTTTGTGACTTGGTGTCAGTGTCTGTCTTTGTTACTGGGTGTCAGTGTGTGTCTGTGTTACTTGGTGTCAGTGTATGTCTTTGTTACTTGGTGTAAGTGTGTGTCTGTGTTCCTGGGTATCAGTGTATGGCTTTGTTACTTGGTGTCAGTGTATGTCTTTGTTTCTTGGTGTAAGTGTGTGTCTGTGTTACTGGGTATCAGTGTATGTCTTTGTTACTTGGTGTCAGTGTATGTCTGTGTTACTTGGTGTAAGTGTGTGCCTGTGTTAATGGGTATCAGTGTATGTCTTTGTTACTTGGTGTCAGTGTATGTCAAAATACTTGGTGTAAGTGTATGTCTTTGTTACTTGGTGTCAGTGCATGTCTTTGTTGCTTGGTGTCAGTGTGTGTCTGTGTTACTGGGTATCAGTGTATGTCTTTGTGACTTGGTATCAGTGTATGTCCTTGTTACTGGGTGTCAGTGTGTGTCTGTGTTACTGGGTGTCAGTGTATGTCTTTGTGACTTGGTATCAGTGTATGTCCTTGTTACTGGGTGTCAGTGTGTGTCTGTGTTACTGGGTATCAGTGTGTGTCTTAGTGACTTGGTGTCATTGTATGTCTTTGTCACTGGGTCTCAGTGTGTGTCTGTGTTACTTGGTGGAAGTGTATGTCTTTGATACTGTTTCTTAGTGTGTCTCTATGTTACTGGGTGTCAGTGTATGGCTTTGTTACTTGGTGTCAGTGTATGTCTGTGTTACTTGGTGTAAGTGTGTGTCTGTGTTACTGGGTGTCAGTGTGTGTCTGTGTTACTTGGTCTAAGTGTGTGTCTTTGTTACTTGGTGTCCGTGTGTGTCTGTGTTACTGGGTGTCAGTGTATGTCTTTGTTACTTGGTGTCAGTGTATGTCTTTGTTACTTGGTGTCAGTGTGTGCCTGTGTTACTGGGTATCAGTGTATGTCTTTGTGACTTGGTATCAGTGTATGTCTTTGTGACTTGGTATCAGTGTATGTCTTTGTTACTGGGTGTCAGTGTGTGTCTGTGTTACTTGGTGTCAGTGGATGTCTTTGTTACTTGGTGTAAGTGTGTGTCTGTGTTAATTGGTGAAATGTGTGTCTGTGTTCCTGGGTATCATTGTATGTCTTTGTTACTAGGTCTCAGTGTATGTCTGTGTTACTTGGTGTAAGTGTGTGTCTGTGTTACTGGATATCAGTGTGTGTCTTTGTTACTTGGTGTCCGTGTGTGTCTTTGTTACTTGGTGTCCGTGTGTGTCTTTGTTACTGGGTGTCAGAGCATGTCTTTGTTACTTGGTGCCAGTGAATGTCTGTGTTACTTGGTGTAAGTGTGTGTCTGTGATACAGGGTGTCGGTGTGTGTCTGTGTTACTTGGTGTATGTGTGTGTCTTTGTTACTTGGTGTAAGTGTGTGTCTCTGTTACTGGGTATCAGTGTATGTCTTTGTTACTTGGTGTCAGTGTATGTCTTTGTTACTTGGTGTAAGTGTGTGTCTGTGTTACTGGGTATCAATGTATGTCTTTGTGACTTGGTGTCAGTGTATGTCTTTGTTACTGGGTGTCAGTGTGTGTCTTTGTTACTTGGTGTCAGTGTATATCTGTGTTACTTGGTGAAAGTGTGTGTCTTTGTTACTTGTTGTAATTGTATGTCGTTGTTACTATGTGTCAGTGTATGTCTGTGTTACTTGGTGTAAGTGTATGTCTTTGTTACTTGGTGTAAGTGTGTGACTGTGTTCCTTGGTATCAGTGTATGTCTTTGTTACTTGGTGTCAGTGTATGTCTGTGTTACTTGGTGTAAGTGTGTGTCTGTGTTGCTGGTTATCAGTGCATGTCTTTGTTACTTGGTGTCAGTGTATGTCTGTGTTACTTGGTGTAAGTGTGTGTCTGTGATACAGGGTGTCGGTGTGTGTCTGTGTTACTTGGTGTAAGTGTGTGTCTTTGTTACTTGGTGTCCGTGTGTGTCTGTGTTACTGGGTGTCAGTGTATGTCTTTGTTACTGGGTGTCAGTGCATGTCTTTGTTACTTGGTGTAAGTGTGTGTCTGAGTTACTGGGTATCAGTGTCTGTCTTTGTTACTTGGTGTAAGTGTGTGTCTGTGTTACTGGGTATCAGTGTATGTCCTTGTCACTTGGTGTCAGTGTATGTCTTTGTTACTGGGTGTCAGTGTGTGTCTTTGTTACTTGGTGTCAGTGTATATCTGTGTTACTTGGTGTAAGTGTGTGTCTTTGTTACTTGGTGTAATTGTATGTCTTTGTTACTTGGTGTCAGTGTATGTCTGTGTTACTTGTTGTCAGTGTATGTCTTTGTTACTTGGTGTAAGTGTGTGACTGTGTTCCTTGGTATCAGTGTATGTCTTTGTTACTTGGTGTCAGTGTATGTCTGTGTTACTTGGTGTAAGTGTATATCTTTGTTACTTGGTGTAAGTGTATGACTGTGTTCCTTGGTATCAGTGTATGTCTTTGTTACTTGGTGTCAGTGTATGTCTGTGTTACTTGGTGTCAGTGTATGTCTGTGTTACTTGGTGTAAGTGTGTTTCTGGGATACAGGGTGTCGGTGTGTGTCTGTGTGACTTGGTGTAAGTCTGTGTCTTTGTTACTTGGTGTCCGTGTGTATCTGTGTTACTGGGTGTCAGTGCATGTCTTTGTTACTGGGTGTCAGTGCATGTCTTTGTTACTTGGTGTAAGTGTGTGTCTATGTTACTGGGTATCAGTGTCTGTCTTTGTTACTTGGTGTCAGTGTATGTCTGTGTTACTTGGTGTAAGTGTGTGTCTGTGTTTCTGGTTATCAATGTATGTCTTTGTTACTGGGTGTCAGTGTATGTCTTTGTTACTGGGTGTCAGTGTGTGTCTTTGTTTCTTGGTGTAAGTGTGTGTCTTTGTTACTTGGTGTCCGTGTGTATCTGTGTTACTGGGTGTCAGTGCATGTCTTTGTTACTGGGTGTCAGTGCATGTCTTTGTTACTTGGTGTAAGTGTGTGTCTATGTTACTGGGTATCAGTGTCTGTCTTTGTTACTTGGTGTCAGTGTATGTCTGTGTTACTTGGTGTAAGTGTGTGTCTGTGTTTCTGGTTATCAATGTATGTCTTTGTTACTGGGTGTCAGTGTATGTCTTTGTTACTGGGTGTCAGTGTGTGTCTTTGTTTCTTGGTGTAAGTGTGTGTCTGTGTTACTTGGTGTAAGTGTGTGTCTGTGCTCCTGGTTATCAGTGCATGTCTTTGTTACTTGGTGTCAGTGTATGTCTGTGTTACGTGTTGTAAGTGTGTATCTGTGTTACTGGGTATCAGTGTATGGCTTTGTTACTTGGTGTCAGTGTATGTCTGTGTTACTTGGTGTAAGTGTGTGTCTGTGTTACTGGGTGTCAGTGTGTGTCTGTGTTTCTTGTTCTAAGTTTGTGTCTTTGTTACTTGGTGTCCGTGTGTGTCTTTGTTACTGGGTGACAGTGTATGTCTTTGTTACTTGGTGTCAGTGTATGTCTTTGTTACTTGGTGTCAGTGTGTGTCTGTGTTACTGGGTATCAGTGTTTGTCTTTGTGACTTGGTATCAGTGCATGTCTTTGTGACTTGGTGTCAGTGTCTGTCTTTGTTACTTGGTGTCAGTGTATGTCTGTGTTACTTGGTGTAAGTGTGTGTCTGTGTTACTGGGTATCAATGTATGTCTTTGTGACTTGGTGTCAGTGTATGTCTTTGTTACTGGGTGTCAGTGTGTGTCTTTGTTACTTGGTGTCAGTGTATATCTGTGTTACTTGGTGAAAGTGTGTGTCTTTGTTACTTGTTGTAATTGTATGTCGTTGTTACTTGGTGTCAGTGTATGTCTGTGTTACTTGGTGTAAGTGTATGTCTTTGTTACTTGGTGTAAGTGTGTGACTGTGTTCCTTGGTATCAGTGTATGTCTTTGTTACTTGGTGTCAGTGTATGTCTGTGTTACTTGGTGTAAGTGTGTGTCTGTGTTGCTGGTTATCAGTGCATGTCTTTGTTACTTGGTGTCAGTGTATGTCTGTGTTACTTGGTGTAAGTGTGTGTCTGTGATACAGGGTGTCGGTGTGTGTCTGTGTTACTTGGTGTAAGTGTGTGTCTTTGTTACTTGGTGTCCGTGTGTGTCTGTGTTACTGGGTGTCAGTGTATGTCTTTGTTACTCGGTGTCAGTGCATGTCTTTGTTACTTGGTGTAAGTGTGTGTCTGAGTTACTGGGTATCAGTGTCTGTCTTTGTTACTTGGTGTAAGTGTGTGTCTGTGTTACTGGGTATCAGTGTATGTCCTTCTCACTTGGTGTCAGTGTATGTCTTTGTTACTGGGTGTCAGTGTGTGTCTTTGTTACTTGGTGTCAGTGTATATCTGTGTTACTTGGTGTAAGTGTGTGTCTTTGTTACTTGGTGTAATTGTATGTCTTTGTTACTTGGTGTCAGTGTATGTCTGTGTTACTTGTTGTCAGTGTATGTCTTTGTTACTTGGTGTAAGTGTGTGACTGTGTTCCTTGGTATCAGTGTATGTCTTTGTTACTTGGTGTCAGTGTATGTCTTTGTGACTTGGTGTCAGTGTATGTCTTTGTTACTGGGTGTCAGTGTGTGTCTGTGTAACTTGGTGTCAGTGTATGTCTTTGTTACTTGGTGTAAGTGTGTGTCTGTGTTAATTGGTGAAATGTGTGTCTGTGTTCCTGGGTATCATTCTATGTCTTTGTTACTTGGTGTCAGTGTATGTCTGTGTTACTTGGTGGAAGTGTTTGTCTGTGTTGCTGGGTGTCAGTGTATGTCTGTGTTACTTGGTGTAAGTGCATGTCTTTGTTAATGGTCTCAGTGTAAATCTGTGTTACTTGGTGTAATTGTATGTCATTGTTACTTGGTGTCAGTGTATGGCTGTGTTACTTGGTGTAAGTGCATGTCTTTGTTGCTTGGTGTAAGTGTGTGTCTGTGTTCCTGGGTATCAGTGTATGGCTTTGTTACTTGGTGTCAGTGTATGTCTTTGTTTCTTGGTGTAAGTGTGTGTCTGTGTTCCTGGGTATCACTGTATGTCTTTGTTACTTGGTGTCAGTGTATGTCAAAATACTTGGTGTAAGTGTATGTCTTTGTTACTTGGTGTCAGTGTATGTCTGTGTTACTTGGTGTAAGTGTGTGTCTTTGTTACTTGGTGTAAGTGTATGTCTTTGTTACTTGGTGTCAGTGCATGTCTTTGTTACTTGGTGTCAGTGTGTGTCTGTGTTACTGGGTATCAGTGTATGTCTTTGTGACTTGGTATCAGTGTATGTCCTTGTTACTGGGTGTCAGTGTGTGTCTGTGTTACTGGGTGTCAGTGTATGTCTTTGTTACTTGGTGTCAGTGTATGTCTGTGTTACTTGGTGTATGTGTATGTCTTTGTTGCTTGGTGTAAGTGTGTGTCTTTGTTACTTGGTGTAAGTGTGTGTCTGTGTTCCTGGGTGTCAGTGTATGGCTTTGTTACTTGGTGTCAGTGTATGTCTTTGTTTCTTGGTGTAAGTGTGTGTCTGTGTTACTTGGTGTAAGTGTGTGTCTGTGCTCCTGGTTATCAGTGCATGTCTTTGTTACTTGGTGTCAGTGTATGTCTGTGTTACGTGTTGTAAGTGTGTGTCTGTGTTACTGGGTATCAGTGTATGGCTTTGTTACTTGGCGTCAGTGTATGTCTGTGTTACTTGGTGTAAGTGTGTGTCTCTGTTACTGGGTGTCAGTGTATGACTTTGTTACTTGGTGTCAGTGTATGTCTTTGTTACTTGGTGTCAGTGTGTGTCTGTGTTACTGGGTATCAGAGTTTGTCTTTGTGACTTGGTATCAGTGCATGTCTTTGTGACTTGGTGTCAGTGTCTGTCTTTGTTACTGGGTGTCAGTGTGTGTCTGTGTTACTTGGTGTCATTGTATGTCTTTGTCACTGGGTCTCAGTGTGTGTCTGTGTTACTTGGTGGAAGTGTATGTCTTTGATACTGTTTCTTAGTGTGTCTCTATGTTACTGGGTGTCAGTGTATGGCTTTGTTACTTGGTGTCAGTGTATGTCTGTGTTACTTGGTGTAAGTGTGTGTCTGTGTTACTGGGTGTCAGTGTGTGTCTGTGTTACTTGGTCTAAGTGTGTGTCTTTGTTACTTGGTGTCCGTGTGTGTCTGTGTTACTGGGTGTCAGTGTATGTCTTTGTTACTTGGTGTCAGTGTATGTCTTTGTTACTTGGTGTCAGTGTGTGCCTGTGTTACTGGGTATCAGTGTATGTCTTTGTGACTTGGTATCAGTGTATGTCTTTGTGACTTGGTATCAGTGTATGTCTTTGTTACTGGGTGTCAGTGTGTGTCTGTGTTACTTGGTGTCAGTGTATGTCTTTGTTACTTGGTGTAAGTGTGTGTCTGTGTTACTGGATATCAGTGTGTGTCTTTGTTACTTGGTGTCCGTGTGTGTCTTTGTTACTTGGTGTCCGTGTGTGTCTTTGTTACTGGGTGTCAGAGCATGTCTTTGTTACTTGGTGCCAGTGAATGTCTGTGTTACTTGGTGTAAGTGTGTGTCTGTGATACAGGGTGTCGGTGTGTGTCTGTGTTACTTGGTGTATGTGTGTGTCTTTGTTACTTGGTGTAAGTGTGTGTCTCTGTTACTGGGTATCAGTGTATGTCTTTGTTACTTGGTGTCAGTGTATGTCTTTGTTACTTGGTGTAAGTGTGTGTCTGTGTTACTGGGTATCAATGTATGTCTTTGTGACTTGGTGTCAGTGTATGTCTTTGTTACTGGGTGTCAGTGTGTGTCTTTGTTACTTGGTGTCAGTGTATATCTGTGTTACTTGGTGAAAGTGTGTGTCTTTGTTACTTGTTGTAATTGTATGTCGTTGTTACTTGGTGTCAGTGTATGTCTGTGTTACTTGGTGTAAGTGTATGTCTTTGTTACTTGGTGTAAGTGTGTGACTGTGTTCCTTGGTATCAGTGTATGTCTTTGTTACTTGGTGTCAGTGTATGTCTGTGTTACTTGGTGTAAGTGTGTGTCTGTGTTGCTGGTTATCAGTGCATGTCTTTGTTACTTGGTGTCAGTGTATGTCTGTGTTACTTGGTGTAAGTGTGTGTCTGTGATACAGGGTGTCGGTGTGTGTCTGTGTTACTTGGTGTAAGTGTGTGTCTTTGTTACTTGGTGTCCGTGTGTGTCTGTGTTACTGGGTGTCAGTGTATGTCTTTGTTACTGGGTGTCAGTGCATGTCTTTGTTACTTGGTGTAAGTGTGTGTCTGAGTTACTGGGTATCAGTGTCTGTCTTTGTTACTTGGTGTAAGTGTGTGTCTGTGTTACTGGGTATCAGTGTATGTCCTTGTCACTTGGTGTCAGTGTATGTCTTTGTTACTGGGTGTCAGTGTGTGTCTTTGTTACTTGGTGTCAGTGTATATCTGTGTTACTTGGTGTAAGTGTGTGTCTTTGTTACTTGGTGTAATTGTATGTCTTTGTTACTTGGTGTCAGTGTATGTCTGTGTTACTTGTTGTCAGTGTATGTCTTTGTTACTTGGTGTAAGTGTGTGACTGTGTTCCTTGGTATCAGTGTATGTCTTTGTTACTTGGTGTCAGTGTATGTCTGTGTTACTTGCTGTAAGTGTATGTCTTTGTTACTTGGTGTAAGTGTATGACTGTGTTCCTTGGTATCAGTGTATGTCTTTGTTACTTGGTGTCAGTGTATGTCTGTGTTACTTGGTGTCAGTGTATGTCTGTGTTACTTGGTGTAAGTGTGTTTCTGGGATACAGGGTGTCGGTGTGTGTCTGTGTGACTTGGTGTAAGTGTGTGTCTTTGTTACTTGGTGTCCGTGTGTATCTGTGTTACTGGGTGTCAGTGCATGTCTTTGTTACTGGGTGTCAGTGCATGTCTTTGTTACTTGGTGTAAGTGTGTGTCTATGTTACTGGGTATCAGTGTCTGTCTTTGTTACTTGGTGTCAGTGTATGTCTGTGTTACTTGGTGTAAGTGTGTGTCTGTGTTTCTGGTTATCAATGTATGTCTTTGTTACTGGGTGTCAGTGTATGTCTTTGTTACTGGGTGTCAGTGTGTGTCTTTGTTTCTTGGTGTAAGTGTGTGTCTTTGTTACTTGGTGTCCGTGTGTATCTGTGTTACTGGGTGTCAGTGCATGTATTTGTTACTGGGTGTCAGTGCATGTCTTTGTTACTTGGTGTAAGTGTGTGTCTATGTTACTGGGTATCAGTGTCTGTCTTTGTTACTTGGTGTCAGTGTATGTCTGTGTTACTTGGTGTAAGTGTGTGTCTGTGTTTCTGGTTATCAATGTATGTCTTTGTTACTGGGTGTCAGTGTATGTCTTTGTTACTGGGTGTCAGTGTGTGTCTTTGTTTCTTGGTGTAAGTGTGTGTCTGTGTTACTTGGTGTAAGTGTGTGTCTGTGCTCCTGGTTATCAGTGCATGTCTTTGTTACTTGGTGTCAGTGTATGTCTGTGTTACGTGTTGTAAGTGTGTGTCTGTGTTACTGGGTATCAGTGTATGGCTTTGTTACTTGGTGTCAGTGTATGTCTGTGTTACTTGGTGTAAGTGTGTGTCTGTGTTACTGGGTGTCAGTGTGTGTCTGTGTTTCTTGTTCTAAGTTTGTGTCTTTGTTACTTGGTGTCCGTGTGTGTCTTTGTTACTGGGTGACAGTGTATGTCTTTGTTACTTGGTGTCAGTGTATGTCTTTGTTACTTGGTGTCAGTGTGTGTCTGTGTTACTGGGTATCAGTGTTTGTCTTTGTGACTTGGTATCAGTGCATGTCTTTGTGACTTGGTGTCAGTGTCTGTCTTTGTTACTTGGTGTCAGTGTATGTCTGTGTTACTTGGTGTAAGTGTGTGTCTGTGTTACTGGGTATCAATGTATGTCTTTGTGACTTGGTGTCAGTGTATGTCTTTGTTACTGGGTGTCAGTGTGTGTCTTTGTTACTTGGTGTCAGTGTATATCTGTGTTACTTGGTGAAAGTGTGTGTCTTTGTTACTTGTTGTAATTGTATGTCGTTGTTACTTGGTGTCAGTGTATGTCTGTGTTACTTGGTGTAAGTGTATGTCTTTGTTACTTGGTGTAAGTGTGTGACTGTGTTCCTTGGTATCAGTGTATGTCTTTGTTACTTGGTGTCAGTGTATGTCTGTGTTACTTGGTGTAAGTGTGTGTCTGTGTTGCTGGTTATCAGTGCATGTCTTTGTTACTTGGTGTCAGTGTATGTCTGTGTTACTTGGTGTAAGTGTGTGTCTGTGATACAGGGTGTCGGTGTGTGTCTGTGTTACTTGGTGTAAGTGTGTGTCTTTGTTACTTGGTGTCCGTGTGTGTCTGTGTTACTGGGTGTCAGTGTATGTCTTTGTTACTGGGTGTCAGTGCATGTCTTTGTTACTTGGTGTAAGTGTGTGTCTGAGTTACTGGGTATCAGTGTCTGTCTTTGTTACTTGGTGTAAGTGTGTGTCTGTGTTACTGGGTATCAGTGTATGTCCTTCTCACTTGGTGTCAGTGTATGTCTTTGTTACTGGGTGTCAGTGTGTGTCTTTGTTACTTGGTGTCAGTGTATATCTGTGTTACTTGGTGTAAGTGTGTGTCTTTGTTACTTGGTGTAATTGTATGTCTTTGTTACTTGGTGTCAGTGTATGTCTGTGTTACTTGTTGTCAGTGTATGTCTTTGTTACTTGGTGTAAGTGTGTGACTGTGTTCCTTGGTATCAGTGTATGTCTTTGTTACTTGGTGTCAGTGTATGTCTGTGTTACTTGGTGTAAGTGTATGTCTTTGTTACTTGGTGTAAGTGTATGACTGTGTTCCTTGGTATCAGTGTATGTCTTTGTTACTTGGTGTCAGTGTATGTCTGTGTTACTTGGTGTCAGTGTATGTCTGTGTTACTTGGTGTAAGTGTGTTTCTGGGATACAGGGTGTCGGTGTGTGTCTGTGTGACTTGGTGTAAGTGTGTGTCTTTGTTACTTGGTGTCCGTGTGTATCTGTGTTACTGGGTGTCAGTGCATGTCTTTGTTACTGGGTGTCAGTGCATGTCTTTGTTACTTGGTGTAAGTGTGTGTCTATGTTACTGGGTATCAGTGTCTGTCTTTGTTACTTGGTGTAAGTGTGTGTCTGTGTTACTGGGTATCAGTGTTTTTCTTTGTTACTTGGTGTCAGTGTATGTCTGTGTTACTTGGTGTAAGTGTGTGTCTGTGTTTCTGGTTATCAATGTATGTCTTTGTGACTTGGTGTCAGTGTATGTCTTTGTTACTGGGTGTCAGTGTGTGTCTTTGTTTCTTGGTGTAAGTGTGTGTCTGTGTTACTTGGTGTAAGTGTGTGTCTGTGCTCCTGGTTATCAGTGCATGTCTTTGTTACTTGGTGTCAGTGTATGTCTGTGTTACGTGTTATAAGTGTGTGTCTGTGTTACTGGGTATCAGTGTATGGCTTTGTTACTTGGTGTCAGTGTATGTCTGTGTTACTTGGTGTAAGTGTGTGTCTGTGTTACTGGGTGTCAGTGTGTGTCTGTGTTTCTTGTTCTAAGTGTGTGTCTTTGTTACTTGGTGTCCGTGTGTGTCTTTGTTACTGGGTGTCAGTGTATGTCTTTGTTACTTGGTGTCAGTGTATGTCTTTGTTACTTGGTGTCAGTGTGTGTCTGTGTTACTGGGTATCAGTGTTTGTCTTTGTGACTTGGTATCAGTGCATGTCTTTGTGACTTGGTGTCAGTGTCTGTCTTTGTTACTGGGTGTCAGTGTGTGTCTGTGTTACTTGGTGTCAGTGTATGTCTTTGTTACTTGGTGTAAGTGTGTGTCTGTGTTCCTGGGTATCAGTGTATGGCTTTGTTACTTGGTGTCAGTGTATGTCTTTGTTTCTTGGTGTAAGTGTGTGTCTGTGTTACTGGGTATCACTGTATGTCTTTGTTACTTGGTGTCAGTGTATGTCAAAATACTTGGTGTAAGTGTATGTCTTTGTTACTTGGTGTCAGTGCATGTCTTTGTTGCTTGGTGTCAGTGTGTGTCTGTGTTACTGGGTATCAGTGTATGTCTTTGTGACTTGGTATCAGTGTATGTCCTTGTTACTGGGTGTCAGTGTGTGTCTGTGTTACTGGGTATCAGTGTATGTCTTTGTGACTTGGTATCAGTGTGTGTCTTAGTGACTTGGTGTCATTGTATGTCTTTGTCACTGGGTCTCAGTGTGTATCTGTGTTACTTGGTGGAAGTGTATGTCTTTGATACTGTTTCTTAGTGTGTCTCTGTGTTACTGGGTGTCAGTGTATGTCTTTGTGACTTGGTATCAGTGTATGTCTTTGTGACTTGGTGTAATTGTATTTCTCTGTTACTTGGTGTCAGTGCATGTCTGTGTTACTTCGTCTAAGTGTATGTCTTTGTTACTTGGTGTAAGTGTGTGTCTGTGTCCCTGGTTATCAGTGCATGTCTTTGTTACTTGGTGTCAGTGTATGTCTGTGTTACTTGGTGTAAGTGTGTGTCTGTGTTACTGGGTATCAGTGTATGGCTTTGTTACTTGGTGTCAGTGTATGTCTGTGTTACTTGGTGTAAGTGTGTGTCTGTGTTACTGGGTGTCAGTGTGTGTCTGTGTTACTTGGTCTAAGTGTGTGTCTTTGTTACTTGGTGTCCGTGTGTGTCTGTGTTACTGGGTGTCAGTGTATGTCTTTGTTACTTGGTGTCAGTGTATGTCTTTGTTACTTGGTGTCAGTGTGTGCCTGTGTTACTGGGTATCAGTGTATGTCTTTGTGACTTGGTATCAGTGTATGTCTTTGTGACTTGGTGTCAGTGTATGTCTTTGTTACTGGGTGTCAGTGTGTGTCTGTGTTACTTGGTGTCAGTGTATGTCTGTTACTTGGTGTAAGTGTGTGTCTGTGTTAATTGGTGAAATGTGTGTCTGTGTTCCTGGGTATCATTGTATGTCTTTGTTACTAGGTCTCAGTGTATGTCTGTGTTACTTGGTGTAAGTGTGTGTCTGTGTTACTGGATATCAGTGTGTGTCTTTGTTACTTGGTGTCCGTGTGTGTCTTTGGTACTTGGTGTCCGTGTGTGTCTGTGTTACTGGGTGTCAGAGCATGTCTTTGTTACTTGGTGCCAGTGTATGTCTGTGTTACTTGGTGTAAGTGTGTGTCTGTGATACAGGGTGTCGGTGTGTGTCTGTGTTACGTGGTGTATGTGTGTGTATTTGTTACTTGGTGTAAGTGTGTGTCTCTGTTACTGGGTATCAGTGTATGTCTTTGTTACTTGGTGTCAGTGTATGTCTTTGTTACTTGGTGTAAGTGTGTGTCTGTGTTACTGGGTATCAATGCATGTCTTTGTGACTTGGTGTCAGTGTATGTCTTTGTTACTGGGTGTCAGTGTGTGTCTTTGTTACTTGGTGTCAGTGTATATCTGTGTTACTTGGTGAAAGTGTGTGTCTTTGTTACTTGTTGTAATTGTATGTCTTTGTTACTTGGTGTCAGTGTATGTCTGTGTTACTTGGTGTAAGTGTATGTCTTTGTTACTTGGTGTAAGTGTGTGACTGTGTTCCTTGGTATCAGTGTATGTCTTTGTTACTTGTTGTCAGTGTATGCCTGTGTTACTTGGTGTAAGTGTGTGTCTGTGTTGCTGGTTATCAGTGCATGTCTTTGTTACTTGGTGTAAGTGTATGTCTGTGTTACTTGGTGTAAGTGTGTGTCTGTGATACAGGGTGTCGTTGTGTGTCTGTGTTACTTGGTGTAAGTGTGTGTCTTTGTTACTTGGTGTCCGTGTGTGTCTGTGTTACTGGGTGTCAGTGTATGTCTTTGTTACTGGGTGTCAGTGCATGTCTTTGTTACTTGGTGTAAGTGTGTGTCTGAGTTACTGGGTATCAGTGTCTGTCTTTGTTACTTGGTGTAAGTGTGTGTCTGTGTTACTGGGTATCAGTGTATGTCTTTGTCACTTGGTGTCAGTGTATGTCTTTGTTACTGGGTGTCAGTGTGTGTCTTTGTTACTTGGTGTCAGTGTATATCTGTGTTACTTGGTGTAAGTGTGTGTCTTTGTTACTTGGTGTAATTGTATGTCTTTGTTACTTGGTGTCAGTGTATGTCTGTGTTACTTGTTGTCAGTGTATGTCTTTGTTACTTGGTGTAAGTGTGTGACTGTGTTCCTTGGTATCAGTGTATGTCTTTGTTACTTGGTGTCAGTGTATGTCTGTGTTACTTGGTGTAAGTGTATGTCTTTGTTACTTGGTGTAAGTGTATGACTGTGTTCCTTGGTATCAGTGTATGTCTTTGTTACTTGGTGTCAGTGTATGTCTGTGTTACTTGGTGTCAGTGTATGTCTGTGTTACTTGGTGTAAGTGTGTGTCTGGGATACAGGGTGTCGGTGTGTGTCTGTGTGACTTGGTGTAAGTGTGTGTCTTTGTTACTTGGTGTCCGTGTGTATCTGTGTTACTGGGTGTCAGTGCATGTCTTTGTTACTGGGTGTCAGTGCATGTCTTTGTTACTTGGTGTAAGTGTGTGTCTGTGTTACTGGGTATCAGTGTCTGTCTTTGTTACTTGGTGTAAGTGTGTGTCTGTGTTACTGGGTATCAGTGTATGTCTTTGTTACTTGGTGTCAGTGTATGTCTGTGTTACTTGGTGTAAGTGTGTGTCTGTGTTTCTGGTTATCAATGTATGTCTTTGTGACTTGGTGTCAGTGTATGTCTTTGTTACTGGGTGTCAGTGTGTGTCTTTGTGACTTGGTGTCAGTGTATGTCTGTGTTACTTGGTGTAAGTGTTTGTCTGTGTTACTGGGTATCAGTGAATGTCTTTGTGACTTGGTATCAGTGGATGTCTTTGTTACTTTGTGTCAGTGTCTGTCTGTGTTACTGGGTATCAATGTATGTATTTGTGACTTGGTATCTGTGTATGTCTTTGTTCCTGGGTGTCAGTGTGTGGCTGTGTTACTGGGTGTCAGTGTATGTCTTTGTGACTTGGTGTCAATGTGTGTCTTTGTGACTTGGTGTCAGTGTATGTCTGTGTTACTTGGTGTAAGTGTGTGTCTTTGTTACTTGGTGTCAGTGTATATCTGTGTTACTTGGTGTAAGTGTGTGTCTTTGTTACTTGGTCTAATTGTATGTCTTTGTTACTTGGTGTAAGTGTGTGACTGTGTTCCTTGGTATCAGTGTATATCTTTGTTACTTGGTGTCAGTGTATGTCTGTGTTACTTGGTGTAAGTGTGTGTCTGTGTTGCTGACTATCAGTGCATGTCTTTGTTACTTGGTGTCAGTGTATGTCTGTTTTACTTGGTGTAAGTGTGTGTCTGTGATACAGGGTGTCGGTGTGTGTCTGTGTTACTTGGTGTAAGTGTGTGTCTTTGTTACTTGGTGTCCGTGTGTGTCTGTGTTACTGGGTGTCAGTGTATGTCTTTGTTACTGGGTGTCAGTGCATGTCTTTGTTACTTGGTGTAAGTGTGTGTCTGAGTTACTGGGTATCAGTGTCTGTCTTTGTTACTTGGTGACAGTGTATGTCTGTGTTACTTGCAGTGTGTGTCTGTGTTACTGGGTATCAATGCATGTCTTTGTCACTTGGTGTCAGTGTATATCTGTGTTACTGGGTGTAAGTGTGTTTCTTTGTTACTTGGTGTAATTGTATGTCTTTGTTACTTGGTGTCAGTGTATGTCTGTGTTTCTTGGTGTAAGTGTATGTCTTTGTTACTTGGTGTTAGTGTGTGACTGTGTTCCTTGGTATCAGTGTATGTCTTTGTTACTTGGTGTCAGTTTATGTCTGTGTTACTTGGTGTAAGTGTATGTCTTTGTTACTTGGTGTAAGTGTGTGACTGTGTTCCTTGGTATCAGTGTATGTCTTTGTTACTTGGTGTCAGTGTATGTCTGTGTTACTTGGTGTCAGTGTATGTCTGTGTTACTTGGTGTCAGTGTGTGTCTGGGATACAGGGTGTCGGTGTGTGTCTGTGTTACTTGGTGTAAGTGTGTGTCTTTGTTACTTGGTGTCCGTGTGTATCTGTGTTACTGGGTGTCAGTGCATGTCTTTGTTACTGGGTGTCAGTGCATGTCTTTGTTACTTGGTGCTAGTGTGTATCTGTGTTACTGGGTATCAGTGTCTGTCTTTGTTACTTGGTGTCAGTGTATGTCTGTGTTACTTGGTGTAAGTGTGTGTCTGTGTTACTGGTTATCATTGTATGTCTTTGTGACTTGGTGTCAGTGTATGTCTTTGTTACTGGGTGTCAGTGTGTGTCTTTGTGACTTGGCGTCAGTGTATGTCTTTGTTACTTGGCGTAAGTGTGTGTCTGTGTTACTGGGTATCAGTGTATGTCTTTGTTAATTGGTGTCAGTGTATGTCAAAATACTTGGTGTCAGTGAATGTCTTTGTTACTTGGTGTCAGTGTATGTCTTTGTTACTTGGTGTCAGTGTATGTCTGTGTTACTTGGTGTATGTGTGTGTCTGTGTTACTGGGTATCAGTGTATGTCTTTGTGACTTGGTATCAGTGGATGTCTTTGTTACTTTGTGTCAGTGTCTGTCTGTGTTACTGGGTATCAATGTATGTATTTGTGACTTGGTATCTGTGTATGTCTTTGTTCCTGGGTGTCAGTGTGTGTCTGTGTTCCTGGGTATCAGTGTATGTCTTAGTGACTTGGTGTCAGTGTATGTCTTTGTTACTGGGTGTCAGTGTGTGTCTTTGTGACTTGGTGTCAGTGTATGTCTTTGTTACATGGTGTAAGTGTGTGTCTGTGATACTGGGTATCAGTGTATGTCTTTGTTACTTGGTGTCGGTGTATGACTGTGTCACTTGGTGTAAGTGTGTGTCTGTGTTACTGGGTATCAATGCATGTCTTTGTGACTTGGTGTCAGTGTATGTCTTTGTTACTGGGTGTCAGTGTGTGTCTTTGTTACTTGGTGTCAGTGTATATCTGTGTTACTTGGTGTAAGTGTGTGTCTTTGTTACTTGGTCTAATTGTATCTCTTTGTTACTTGGTGTCAGTGTATGTCTGTGTTACTTGGTGTAAGTGTGTGTCTGTGTTACTGGGTATCAGTGTATGGCTTTGTTACTTGGTGTCAGTGTATGTCTGTGTTACTTGGTGTAAGTGTGTGTCTGTGTTACTGGGTGTCAGTGTGTGTCTGTGTTACTTGGTCTAAGTGTGTGTCTTTGTTACTTGGTGTCCGTGTGTTCCTGTGTTACTGGGTGTCAGTGTATGTCTGTGTTACTTGGTGTCAGTGTGTGTCTGGGATACAGGGTGTCGGTGTGTGTCTGTGTTACTTGGTGTAAGTGTGTGTCTTTGTTACTTGGTGTCCGTGTGTATCTGTGTTACTGGGTGTCAGTGCATGTCTTTGTTACTGGGTGTCAGTGCATGTCTTTGTTACTTGGTGCTAGTGTGTATCTGTGTTACTGGGTATCAGTGTCTGTCTTTGTTACTTGGTGTAAGTGTGTGTCTGTGTTACTGGGTATCAGTGTATGTCTTTGTTACTTGGTGTCAGTGTATGTCTGTGTTACTTGGTGTAAGTGTGTGTCTGTGTTACTGGTTATCATTGTATGTCTTTGTGACTTGGTGTCAGTGTATGTCTTTGTTACTGGGTGTCAGTGTGTGTCTTTGTGACTTGGCGTCAGTGTATGTCTTTGTTACTTGGCGTAAGTGTGTGTCTGTGTTACTGGGTATCAGTGTATGTCTTTGTTAATTGGTGTCAGTGTATGTCAAAATACTTGGTGTCAGTGAATGTCTTTGTTACTTGGTGTCAGTGTATGTCTTTGTTACTTGGTGTCAGTGTATGTCTGTGTTACTTGGTGTAAGTGTGTGTCTGTGTTACTGGGTATCAGTGTATGTCTTTGTGACTTGGTATCAGTGGATGTCTTTGTTACTTTGTGTCAGTGTCTGTCTGTGTTACTGGGTATCAATGTATGTATTTGTGACTTGGTATCTGTGTATGTCTTTGTTCCTGGGTGTCAGTGTGTGTCTGTGTTCCTGGGTATCAGTGTATGTCTTAGTGACTTGGTGTCAGTGTATGTCTTTGTTACTTGGTCTAATTGTATCTCTTTGTTACTTGGTGTCAGTGTATGTCTGTGTTACTTGGTGTAAGTGTGTGTCTGTGTTACTGGGTATCAGTGTATGGCTTTGTTACTTGGTGTCAGTGTATGTCTGTGTTACTTGGTGTAAGTGTGTGTCTGTGTTACTGGGTGTCAGTGTGTGTCTGTGTTACTTGGTCTAAGTGTGTGTCTTTGTTACTTGGTGTCCGTGTGTTTCTGTGTTACTGGGTGTCAGTGTATGTCTTTGTTACTTGGTGTCAGTGTATGTCTTTGTTACTTGGTGTCAGTGTGTGCCTGTGTTACTGGGTATCAGTGTATGTCTTTGTGACTTGGTATCAGTGTATGTCTTTGTGACTTGGTGTCAGTGTATGTCTTTGTTACTGGGTGTCAGTGTGTGTCTGTGTTACTTGGTGTCAGTGTATGTCTTTGTTACTTGGTGTAAGTGTGTGTCAGTGTTAATTGGTGAAATGTGTGTCCGTGTTCCTGGGTATCATTGTATGTCTTTGTTACTAGGTGTCAGTGTATGTCTGTGTTACTTGGTGTAAGTGTGTGTCTGTGTTACTGGATATCAGTGTGTGTCTTTGTTACTTGGTGTCCGTGTGTGTCTTTGTTTCTTGGTGTCCGTGTGTGTCTGTGTTACTGGGTGTCAGAGCATGTCTTTGTTACTTGGTGCCAGTGTATGTCTGTGTTACTTGGTGTAAGTGTGTGTCTGTGATACAGGGTGTCGGTGTGTGTCTGCGTTACTTGGTGTATGTGTGTGTCTTTGTTACTTGGTGTAAGTGTGTGTCTCTGTTACTGGGTATCAGTGTATGTCTTTGTTACTTGGTGTCAGTGTATGTCTTTGTTACTTGGTGTAAGTGTGTGTCTGTGTTACTGGGTATCAATGCATGTCTTTGTGACTTGGTGTCAGTGTATGTCTTTGTTACTGGGTGTCAGTGTGTGTCTTTGTTACTTGGTGTCATTGTATATCTGTGTTACTTGGTGAAAGTGTGTGTCTTTGTTACTTTTTGTAATTGTATGTCTTTGTTACTTGGTGTCAGTGTATGTCTGTGTTACTTGGTGTAAGTGTATGTCTTTGTTACTTGGTGTAAGTGTGTGTCTGTGTTGCTGGTTATCAGTGCATGTCTTTGTTACTTGGTGTCAGTGTATGTCTGTGTTACTTGGTGTAAGTGTGTGTCTGTGATACAGGGTGTCGTTGTGTGTCTGTGTTACTTGGTGTAAGTGTGTGTCTTTGTTACTTGGTGTCCGTGTGTGTCTGTGTTACTGGGTGTCAGTGTATGTCTTTGTTACTGGGTGTCAGTGCATGTCTTTGTTACTTGGTGTAAGTGTGTGTCTGAGTTACTGGGTATCAGTGTCTGTCTTTGTTACTTGGTGTAAGTGTGTGTCTGTGTTACTGGGTATCAGTGTATGTCTTTGTCACTTGGTGTCAGTGTATGTCTTTGTTACTGGGTGTCAGTGTGTGTCTTTGTTACTTGGTGTCAGTGTATATCTGTGTTACTTGGTGCAAGTGTGTGTCTTTGTTACTTGGTGTAATTGTATGTCTTTGTTACTTGGTGTCAGTGTATGTCTGTGTTACTTGTTGTCAGTGTATGTCTTTGTTACTGGGTGTAAGTGTGTGTCTTTGTTACTTGGTGTCAGTGTATATCTGTGTTACTTGGTGTAAGTGTGTTTCTTTGTTACTTGGTGTAATTGTATGTCTTTGTTACTTGGTGTCAGTGTATGTCTGTGTTTCTTGGTGTAAGTGTATGTCTTTGTTACTTGGTGTAAGTGTGTGACTGTGTTCCTTGGTATCAGTGTATGTCTTTGTTACTTGGTGTCAGTTTATGTCTGTGTTACTTGGTGTAAGTGTATGTCTTTGTTACTTGGTGTAAGTGTGTGACTGTGTTCCTTGGTATCAGTGTATGTCTTTGTTACTTGGTGTCAGTGTATGTCTGTGTTACTTGGTGTCAGTGTATGTCTGTGTTACTTGGTGTAAGTGTGTGTCTGGGATACAGGGTGTCGGTGTGTGTCTGTGTTACTTGGTGTAAGTGTGTGTCTTTGTTACTTGGTGTCCGTGTGTATCTGTGTTACTGGGTGTCAGTGCATGTCTTTGTTACTGGGTGTCAGTGCATGTCTTTGTTACTTGGTGCTAGTGTGTATCTGTGTTACTGGGTATCAGTGTCTGTCTTTGTTACTTGGTGTAAGTGTGTGTCTGTGTTACTGGGTATCAGTGTATGTCTTTGTTACTTGGTGTCAGTGTATGTCTGTGTTACTTGGTGTAAGTGTGTGTCTGTGTTACTGGTTATCATTGTATGTCTTTGTGACTTGGTGTCAGTGTATGTCTTTGTTACTGGGTGTCAGTGTGTGTCTTTGTGACTTGGCGTCAGTGTATGTCTTTGTTACTTGGTGTAAGTGTGTGTCTGTGTTACTGGGTATCAGTGTATGTCTTTGTTAATTGGTGTCAGTGTATGTCAAAATACTTGGTGTCAGTGAATGTCTTTGTTACTTGGTGTCAGTGTATGTCTTTGTTACTTGGTGTCAGTGTATGTCTGTGTTACTTGGTGTAAGTGTGTGTCTGTGTTACTGGGTATCAGTGTATGTCTTTGTGACTTGGTATCAGTGGATGTCTTTGTTACTTTGTGTACGTGTCTGTCTGTGTTACTGGGTATCAATGTATGTATTTGTGACTTGGTATCTGTGTATGTCTTTGTTCCTGGGTGTCAGTGTGTGTCTGTGTTCCTGGGTATCAGTGTATGTCTTAGTGACTTGGTGTCAGTGTATGTCTTTGTTACTGGGTGTCAGTGTGTGTCTTTGTGACTTGGTGTCAGTGTATGTCTTTGTTACTTGGTGTAAGTGTGTGTCTGTGATACTGGGTATCAGTGTATGTCTTTGTTACTTGGTGTCGGTGTATGACTGTGTCACTTGGTGTAAGTGTGTGTCTGTGTTACTGGGTATCAATGCATGTCTTTGTGACTTGGTGTCAGTGTATGTCTTTGTTACTGGGTGTCAGTGTGTGTCTTTGTTACTTGGTGTCAGTGTATATCTGTGTTACTTGGTGTAAGTGTGTGTCTTTGTTACTTGGTCTAATTGTATCTCTTTGTTACTTGGTGTCAGTGTATGTCTGTGTTACTTGGTGTAAGTGTGTGTCTGTGTTACTGGGTATCAGTGTATGGCTTTGTTACTTGGTGTCAGTGTATGTCTGTGTTACTTGGTGTAAGTGTGTGTCTGTGTTACTGGGTGTCAGTGTGTGTCTGTGTTACTTGGTCTAAGTGTGTGTCTTTGTTACTTGGTGTCCGTGTGTGTCTGTGTTACTGGGTGTCAGTGTATGTCTTTGTTACTTTGTGTCAGTGTATGTCTTTGTTACTTGGTGTCAGTGTGTGCCTGTGTTACTGGGTATCAGTGTATGTCTTTGTGACTTGGTATCAGTGTATGTCTTTGTGACTTGGTGTCAGTGTATGTCTTTGTTACTGGGTGTCAGTGTGTGTCTGTGTTACTTGGTGTCAGTGTATGTCTTTGTTACTTGGTGTAAGTGTGTGTCAGTGTTAATTGGTGAAATGTGTGTCTGTGTTCCTGGGTATCATTGTATGTCTTTGTTACTAGGTGTCAGTGTATGTCTGTGTTACTTGGTGTAAGTGTGTGTCTGTGTTACTGGATATCAGTGTGTGTCTTTGTTACTTGGTGTCCGTGTGTGTCTTTGTTACTTGGTGTCCGTGTGTGTCTGTGTTACTGGGTGTCAGAGCATGTCTTTGTTACTTGGTGCCAGTGTATGTCTGTGTTACTTGGTGTAAGTGTGTGTCTGTGATACAGGGTGTCGGTGTGTGTCTGTGTTACTTGGTGTATGTGTGTGTCTTTGTTACTTGGTGTAAGTGTGTGTCTCTGTAACTGGGTATCAGTGTATGTCTTTGTTACTTGGTGTCAGTGTATGTCTTTGTTACTTGGTGTAAGTGTGTGTCTGTGTTACTGGGTATCAATGCATGTCTTTGTGACCTGGTGTCAGTGTATGTCTTTGTTACTGGGTGTCAGTGTGTGTCTTTGTTACTTGGTGTCAGTGTATATCTGTGTTACTTGGTGAAAGTGTGTGTCTTTGTTACTTGTTGTAATTGTATGTCTTTGTTACTTGGTGTCAGTGTATGTCTATGTTACTTGGTGTAAGTGTATGTCTTTGTTACTTGGTGTAAGTGTGTGTCTGTGATACAGGGTGTCGTTGTGTGTCTGTGTTACTTGGTGTAAGTGTGTGTCTTTGTTACTTGGTGTCCGTGTGTGTCTGTGTTACTGGGTGTCAGTGTATGTCTTTGTTACTGGGTGTCAGTGCATGTCTTTGTTACTTGGTGTAAGTGTGTGTCTGAGTTACTGGGTATCAGTGTCTGTCTTTGTTACTTGGTGTAAGTGTGTGTCTGTGTTACTGGGTATCAGTGTATGTCTTTGTCACTTGGTGTCAGTGTATGTCTTTGTTACTGGGTGTCAGTGTGTGTCTTTGTTACTTGGTGTCAGTGTATATCTGTGTTACTTGGTGCAAGTGTGTGTCTTTGTTACTTGGTGTAATTGTATGTCTTTGTTACTTGGTGTCAGTGTATGTCTGTGTTACTTGTTGTCAGTGTATGTCTTTGTTACTTGGTGTAAGTGTGTGACTGTGTTCCTTGGTATCAGTGTATGTCTTTGTTACTTGGTGTCAGTGTATGTCTGTGTTACTTGGTGTAAGTGTATGTCTTTGTTACTTGGTGTAAGTGTATGACTGTGTTCCTTGGTATCAGAGTATGTCTTTGTTACTTGGTGTCAGTGTATGTCTGTGTTACTTGGTGTCAGTGTATGTCTGTGTTACTTGGTGTAAGTGTGTGTCTGGGATACAGGGTGTCGGTGTGTGTCTGTGTGACTTGGTGTAAGTGTGTGTCTTTGTTACTTGGTGTCCGTGTGTATCTGTGTTACTGGGTGTCAGTGCATGTCTTTGTTACTGGGTGTCAGTGCATGTCTTTGTTACTTGGTGTAAGTGTGTGTCTGTGTTACTGGGTATCAGTGTCTGTCTTTGTTACTTGGTGTAAGTGTGTGTCTGTGTTACTGGGTATCAGTGTATGTCTTTGTTACTTGGTGTCAGTGTATGTCTGTGTTACTTGGTGTAAGTGTGTGTCTGTGTTTCTGGTTATCAATGTATGTCTTTGTGACTTGGTGTCAGTGTATGTCTTTGTTACTGGGTGTCAGTGTGTGTCTTTGTGACTTGGTGTCAGTGTATGTCTGTGTTACTTGCTGTAAGTGTTTGTCTGTGTTACTGGGAATCAGTGAATGTCTTTGTGACTTGGTATCAGTGGATGTCTTTGTTACTTTGTGTCAGTGTCTGTCTGTGTTACTGGGTATCAATGTATGTATTTGAGACTTGGTATCTGTGTATGTCTTTGTTCCTGGGTGTCAGTGTGTGGCTGTGTTACTGGGTGTCAGTGTATGTCTTTGTGACTTGGTGTCAATGTGTGTCTTTGTGACTTGGTGTCAGTGTATGTCTGTGTTACTTGGTGTAAGTGTGTGTCTTTGTTACTTGGTGTCAGTGTATATCTGTGTTACTTGGTGTAAGTGTGTGTCTTTGTTACTTGGTCTAATTGTATGTCTTTGTTACTTGGTGTAAGTGTGTGACTGTGTTCCTTGGTATCAGTGTATGTCTTTGTTACTTGGTGTCAGTGTATGTCTGTGTTACTTGGTGTAAGTGTGTGTCTGTGTTGCTGACTATCAGTGCATGTCTTTGTTACTTGGTGTCAGTGTATGTCTGTGTTACTTGGTGTAAGTGTGTGTCTGTGATACAGGGTGTCGGTGTGTGTCTGTGTTACTTGGTGTAAGTGTGTGTCTTTGTTACTTGGTGTCCGTGTGTGTCTGTGTTACTGGGTGTCAGTGTATGTCTTTGTTACTGGGTGTCAGTGCATGTCTTTGTTACTTGGTGTAAGTGTGTGTCTGAGTTACTGGGTATCAGTGTCTGTCTCTGTTACTTGGTGACAGTGTATGTCTGTGTTACTTGGTGTCAGTGTATGTCTGTGTTTCTTGGTATAAGTGTATGTCTTTGTCACTTGGTGTAAGTGTGTGACTGTGTTCCTTGGTATCAGTGTATGTCTTTGTTACTTGGTGTCAGTTTATGTCTGTGTTACTTGGTGTAAGTGTATGTCTTTGTTACTTGGTGTAAGTGTGTGACTGTGTTCCTTGGTATCAGTGTATGTCTTTGTTACTTGGTGTCAGTGTATGTCTGTGTTACTTGGTGTCAGTGTATGTCTGTGTTACTTGGTGTAAGTGTGTGTCTGGGATACAGGGTGTCGGTGTGTGTCTGTGTTACTTGGTGTAAGTGTGTGTCTTTGTTACTTGGTGTCCGTGTGTATCTGTGTTACTGGGTGTCAGTGCATGTCTTTGTTACTGGGTGTCAGTGCATGTCTTTGTTACTTGGTGCAAGTGTGTATCTGTGTTACTGGGTATCAGTGTCTGTCTTTGTTACTTGGTGAAAGTGTGTGTCTGTGTTACTGGGTATCAGTGTATGTCTTTGTTACTTGGTGTCAGTGTATGTCTGTGTTACTTGGTGTAAGTGTGTGTCTGTGTTACTGGTTATCATTGTATGTCTTTGTGACTTGGTGTCAGTGTATGTCTTTGTTACTGGGTGTCAGTGTGTGTCTTTGTGACTTGGCGTCAGTGTATGTCTTTGTTACTTGGTGTAAGTGTGTGCCTGTGTTACTGGGTATCAGTGTATGTCTTTGTTAATTGGTGTCAGTGTATGTCAAAATACTTGGTGTCAGTGAATGTCTTTGTTACTTGGTGTCAGTGTATGTCTTTGTTACTTGGTGTCAGTGTATGTCTGTGTTACTTGGTGTAAGTGTGTGGCTGTGTTACTGGGTATCAGTGTATGTCTTTGTGACTTGGTATCAGTGGATGTCTTTGTTACTTTGTGTCAGTGTCTGTCTGTGTTACTGGGTATCAATGTATGTATTTGTGACTTGGTATCTGTGTATGTCTTTGTTCCTGGGTGTCAGTGTGTGTCTGTGTTCCTGGGTATCAGTGTATGTCTTAGTGACTTGGTGTCAGTGTATGTCTTTGTTACTGGGTGTCAGTGTGTGTCTTTGTGACTTGGTGTCAGTGTATGTCTTTGTTACTTGGTGTAAGTGTGTGTCTGTGATACTGGGTATCAGTGTATGTCTTTGTTACTTGGTGTCGGTGTATGACTGTGTCACTTGGTGTAAGTGTGTGTCTGTGTTACTGGGTATCAATGCATGTCTTTGTGACTTGGTGTCAGTGTATGTCTTTGTTACTGGGTGTCAGTGTGTGTCTTTGTTACTTGGTGTCAGTGTATATCTGTGTTACTTGGTGTAAGTGTGTGTCTTTGTTACTTGGTCTAATTGTATGTCTTTGTTACTTGGTGTCAGTGTATGTCTGTGTTACTTGGTGTAAGTGTATGTTTTTGTTACTTGGTGTAAGTGTGTGACTGTGTTCCTTGGTATCAGTGTATGTCTTTGTTACTTGGTGTCATTGTATGTCTGTGTTACTTGGTGTAAGTGTGTGTCTGTGTTGCTGGTTATCAGTGCATGTCTTTGTTACTTGGTGTCAGTGTATGTCTGTGTTACTGGGTGTCAGTGTGTGTCTGTGTTACTTGGTCTAAGTGTTTGTCTTTGTTACTTGGTGTCCGTGTGTGTCTGTGTTACTGGGTGTCAGTGTATGTCTTTGTTACTTGGTGTCAGTGTATGTCTTTGTTACTTGGTGTCAGTGTGTGCCTGTGTTACTGGGTATCAGTGTATGTCTTTGTGACTTGGTATCAGTGTATGTCTTTGTGACTTGGTGTCAGTGTATGTCTTTGTTACTGGGTGTCAGTGTGTGTCTGTGTTACTTGGTGTCAGTGTATGTCTTTGTTACTTGGTGTAAGTGTGTGTCTGTGTTAATTGGTGAAATGTGTGTCTGTGTTCCTGGGTATCAGTGTATGTCTTTGTGACTTGGTGTCAGTGTATGTCTTTGTTACTGGGTGTCAGTGTGTGTCTTTGTGACTTGGTGTCAGTGTATGTCTGTGTTACTTGGTGTAAGTGTTTGTCTGTGTTACTGGGTATCAGTGAATGTCTTTGTGACTTGGTATCAGTGGATGTCTTTGTTAATTTGTGTCAGTGTCTGTCTGTGTTACTGGGTATCAATGTATGTATTTGTGACTTGGTATCTGTGTATGTCTTTGTTCCTGGGTGTCAGTGTGTGGCTGTGTTACTGGGTGTCAGTTTATGTCTTTGTGACTTGGTGTCAATGTGTGTCTTTGTGACTTGGTGTCAGTGTATGTCTGTGTTACTTGGTGTAAGTGTGTGTCTTTGTTACTTGGTGTCAGTGTATATCTGTGTTACTTGGTGTAAGTGTGTGTCTTTGTTACTTGGTCTAATTGTATGTCTTTGTTACTTGTTGTAAGTGTGTGACTGTGTTCCTTGGTATCAGTGTATATCTTTGTTACTTGGTGTCAGTGTATGTCTGTGTTACTTGGTGTAAGTGTGTGTCTGTGTTGCTGACTATCAGTGCATGTCTTTGTTACTTGGTGTCAGTGTATGTCTGTGTTACTTGGTGTAAGTGTGTGTCTGTGATACAGGGTGTCGGTGTGTGTCTGTGTTACTTGGTGTAAGTGTGTGTCTTTGTTACTTGGTGTCCGTGTGTGTCTGTGTTACTGGGTGTCAGTGTATGTCTTTGTTACTGGGTGTCAGTGCATGTCTTTGTTACTTGGTGTAAGTGTGTGTCTGAGTTACTGGGTATCAGTGTCTGTCTTTGTTACTTGGTGACAGTGTATGTCTGTGTTACTTGGTGTCAGTGTGTGTCTGTGTTACTGGGTATCAATGCATGTCTTTGTCACTTGGTGTCAGTGTCTGTCTTTGTTACTGGGTGTCAGTGTGTGTCTTTGTTACTTGGTGTCAGTGTATATCTGTGTTACTTGGTGAAAGTGTGTGTCTTTGTTACTTGTTGTAATTGTATGTCTTTGTTACTTGGTGTCAGTGTATGTCTGTGTTACTTGGTGTAAGTGTATGTCTTTGTTACTTGGTGTAAGTGTGTGTCTGTGTTGCTGGTTATCAGTGCATGTCTTTGTTACTTGGTGTCAGTGTATGTCTGTGTTACTTGGTGTAAGTGTGTGTCTGTGATACAGGGTGTCGTTGTGTGTCTGTGTTACTTGGTGTAAGTGTGTGTCTTTGTTACTTGGTGTCCGTGTGTGTCTGTGTTACTGGGTGTCAGTGTATGTCTTTGTTACTGGGTGTCAGTGCATGTCTTTGTTACTTGGTGTAAGTGTGTGTCTGAGTTACTGGGTATCAGTGTCTGTCTTTGTTACTTGGTGTAAGTGTGTGTCTGTGTTACTGGGTATCAGTGTATGTCTTTGTCACTTGGTGTCAGTGTATGTCTTTGTTACTGGGTGTCAGTGTGTGTCTTTGTTACTTGGTGTCAGTGTATATCTGTGTTACTTGGTGCAAGTGTGTGTCTTTGTTACTTGGTGTAATTGTATGTCTTTGTTACTTGGTATCAGTGTATGTCTTTGTTATTTGGTGTCAGTGTATGTCTGTGTTACTTGGTGTAAGTGTATGTCTTTGTTACTTGGTGTAAGTGTATGACTGTGTTCCTTGGTATCAGTGTATGTCTTTGTTACTTGGTGTCAGTGTATGTCTGTGTTACTTGGTGTCAGTGTATGTCTGTGTTACTTGGTGTAAGTGTGTGTCTGGGATACAGGGTGTCGGTGTGTGTCTGTGAGACTTGGTGTAAGTGTGTGTCTTTGTTACTTGGTGTCCGTGTGTATCTGTGTTACTGGGTGTCAGTGCATGTCTTTGTTACTGGGTGTCAGTGCATGTCTTTGTTACTTGGTGTAAGTGTGTGTCTGTGTTACTGGGTATCAGTGTCTGTCTTTGTTACTTGGTGTAAGTGTGTGTCTGTGTTACTGGGTATCAGTGTATGTCTTTGTTACTTGGTGTCAGTGTATGTCTGTGTTACTTGGTGTAAGTGTGTGTCTGTGTTTCTGGTTATCAATGTATGTCTTTGTGACTTGGTGTCAGTGTATGTCTTTGTTACTGGGTGTCAGTGTGTGTCTTTGTGACTTGGTGTCAGTGTATGTCTGTGTTACTTGCTGTAAGTGTTTGTCTGTGTTACTGGGAATCAGTGAATGTCTTTGTGACTTGGTATCAGTGGATGTCTTTGTTACTTTGTGTCAGTGTCTGTCTGTGTTACTGGGTATCAATGTATGTATTTGTGACTTGGTATCTGTGTATGTCTTTGTTCCTGGGTGTCAGTGTGTGGCTGTGTTACTGGGTGTCAGTGTATGTCTTTGTGACTTGGTGTCAATGTGTGTCTTTGTGACTTGGTGTCAGTGTATGTCTGTGTTACTTGGTGTAAGTGTGTGTCTTTGTTACTTGGTGTCAGTGTATATCTGTGTTACTTGGTGTAAGTGTGTGTCTTTGTTACTTGGTCTAATTGTATGTCTTTGTTACTTGGTGTAAGTGTGTGACTGTGTTCCTTGGTATCAGTGTATGTCTTTGTTACTTGGTGTCAGTGTATGTCTGTGTTACTTGGTGTAAGTGTGTGTCTGTGTTGCTGACTATCAGTGCATGTCTTTGTTACTTGGTGTCAGTGCATGTCTGTGTTACTTGGTGTAAGTGTGTGTCTGTGATACAGGGTGTCGGTGTGTGTCTGTGTTACTTGGTGTAAGTGTGTGTCTTTGTTACTTGGTGTCCGTGTGTGTCTGTGTTACTGGGTGTCAGTGTATGTCTTTGTTACTGGGTGTCAGTGCATGTCTTTGTTACTTGGTGTAAGTGTGTGTCTGAGTTACTGGGTATCAGTGTCTGTCTCTGTTACTTGGTGACAGTGTATGTCTGTGTTACTTGGTGTCAGTGTGTGTCTGTGTTACTGGGTATCAATGCATGTCTTTGTCACTTGGTGTCAGTGTCTGTCTTTGTTACTGGGTGTCAGTGTGTGTCTTTGTTACTTGGTGTCAGTGTATATCTGTGTTACTTGGTGTAAGTGTGTTTCTTTGTTACTTGGTGTAATTGTATGTCTTTGTTACTTGGTGTCAGTGTATGTCTGTGTTTCTTGGTATAAGTGTATGTCTTTGTTACTTGGTGTAAGTGTGTGACTGTGTTCCTTGGTATCAGTGTATGTCTTTGTTACTTGGTGTCAGTTTATGTCTGTGTTACTTGGTGTAAGTGTATGTCTTTGTTACTTGGTGTAAGTGTGTGACTGTGTTCCTTGGTATCAGTGTATGTCTTTGTTACTTGGTGTCAGTGTATGTCTGTGTTACTTGGTGTCAGTGTATGTCTGTGTTACTTGGTGTAAGTGTGTGTCTGGGATACAGGGTGTCGGTGTGTGTCTGTGTTACTTGGTGTAAGTGTGTGTCTTTGTTACTTGTTGTCCGTGTGTATCTGTGTTACTGGGTGTCAGTGCATGTCTTTGTTACTGGGTGTCAGTGCATGTCTTTGTTACTTGGTGCAAGTGTGTATCTGTGTTACTGGGTATCAGTGTCTGTCTTTGTTACTTGGTGTAAGTGTGTGTCTGTGTTACTGGGTATCAGTGTATGTCTTTGTTACTTGGTGTCAGTGTATGTCTGTGTTACTTGGTGTAAGTGTGTGTCTGTGTTACTGGTTATCATTGTATGTCTTTGTGACTTGGTGTCAGTGTATGTCTTTGTTACTGGGTGTCAGTGTGTGTCTTTGTGACTTGGCGTCAGTGTATGTCTTTGTTACTTGGTGTAAGTGTGTGCCTGTGTTACTGGGTATCAGTGTATGTCTTTGTTAATTGGTGTCAGTGTATGTCAAAATACTTGGTGTCAGTGAATGTCTTTGTTACTTGGTGTCAGTGTATGTCTTTGTTACTTGGTGTCAGTGTATGTCTGTGTTACTTGGTGTAAGTGTGTGTCTGTGTTACTGGGTATCAGTGTATGTCTTTGTGACTTGGTATCAGTGGATGTCTTTGTTACTTTGTGTCAGTGTCTGTCTGTGTTACTGGGTATCAATGTATGTATTTGTGACTTGGTATCTGTGTATGTCTTTGTTCCTGGGTGTCAGTGTGTGTCTGTGTTCCTGGGTATCAGTGTATGTCTTAGTGACTTGGTGTCAGTGTATGTCTTTGTTACTGGGTGTCAGTGTGTGTCTTTGTGACTTGGTGTCAGTGTATGTCTTTGTTACTTGGTGTAAGTGTGTGTCTGTGATACTGGGTATCAGTGTATGTCTTTGTTACTTGGTGTCGGTGTATGACTGTGTCACTTGGTGTAAGTGTGTGTCTGTGTTACTGGGTATCAATGCATGTCTTTGTGACTTGGTGTCAGTGTATGTCTTTGTTACTGGGTGTCAGTGTGTGTCTTTGTTACTTGGTGTCAGTGTATATCTGTGTTACTTGGTGTAAGTGTGTGTCTTTGTTACTTGGTCTAATTGTATGTCTTTGTTACTTGGTGTCAGTGTATGTCTGTGTTACTTGGTGTAAGTGTATGTCTTTGTTACTTGGTGTAAGTGTGTGACTGTGTTCCTTGGTATCAGTGTATGTCTTTGTTACTTGGTGTCATTGTATGTCTGTGTTACTTGGTGTAAGTGTGTGTCTGTGTTGCTGGTTATCTGTGCATGTCTTTGTTACTTGGTGTCAGTGTATGTCTGTGTTACTGGGTGTCAGTGTGTGTCTGTGTTACTTGGTCTAAGTGTTTGTCTTTGTTACTTGGTGTCCGTGTGTGTCTGTGTTACTGGGTGTCAGTGTATGTCTTTGTTACTTGGTGTCAGTGTATGTCTTTGTTACTTGGTGTCAGTGTGTGCCTGTGTTACTGGGTATCAGTGTATGTCTTTGTGACTTGGTATCAGTGTATGTCTTTGTGACTTGGTGTCAGTGTATGTCTTTGTTACTGGGTGTCAGTGTGTGTCTGTGTTACTTGGTGTCAGTGTATGTCTTTGTTACTTGGTGTAAGTGTGTGTCTGTGTTAATTGGTGAAATGTGTTTCTGTGTTCCTGGGTATCATTGTATGTCTTTGTTACTAGGTGTCAGTGTATGTCTGTGTTACTTGGTGTAAGTGTGTGTCTGTGTTACTGGATATCAGTGTATGTCTTTGTTACTTGGTGTCAGTGTATGTCTATGTTACTTGGTGTAAGTGTGTGTCTGAGTTACTGGGTGTCAGAGTGTGTCTGTGTTACTTGGTGCAAGTGTGTGTCTTTGTTACTTGGTGTCCGTGTGTGTCTGTGTTACTGGCTGTCAGAGCATGTCTTTGTTACTTGGTGCCAGTGTATGTCTGTGTTACTTGGTGTAAGTGTGTGTCTGTGATACAGGGTGTCGGTGTGTGTCTGTGTTACTTGGTGTATGTGTGTGTCTTTGTTACTTGGTGTAAGTGTGTGTCTCTGTTACTGGGTATCAGTGTATGTCTTTGTTACTTGGTGTCAGTGTATGTCTTTGTTACTTGGTGTAAGTGTGTGTCTGTGTTACTGGGTATCAATGCATGTCTTTGTGACTTGGTGTCAGTGTATGTCTTTTTTACTGGGTGTCAGTGTGTGTCTTTGTTACTTGGTGTCAGTGTATATCTGTGTTACTTGGTGAAAGTGTGTGTCTTTGTTACTTGTTGTAATTGTATGTCTTTGTTACTTGGTGTCAGTGTATGTCTGTGTTACTTGGTGTAAGTGTATGTCTTTGTTACTTGGTGTAAGTGTGTGACTGTGTTCCTTGGTATCAGTGTATGTCTTTGTTACTTGGTGTCAGTGTATGTCTGTGTTACTTGGTGTAAGTGTGTGTCTGTGTTGCTGGTTATCAGTGCATGTCTTTGTTACTTGGTGTCAGTGTATGTCTGTGTTACTTGGTGGAAGTGTGTGTCTGTGATGCAGGGTGTCGGTGTGTGTCTGTGTTACTTGGTGTAAGTGTGTGTCTTTGTTACTTGGTGTCCGTGTGTGTCTGTGTTACTGGGTGTCAGTGTATGTCTTTGTTACTGGGTGTCAGTGCATGTCTTTGTTACTTGGTGTCAGTGTATGTCTTTGTTACTGGGTGTCAGTGTGTGTCTTTGTTACTTGGTGTCAGTGTATATCTGTGTTACTTGGTGTAAGTGTGTGTCTTTGTTACTTGGTGTAATTGTATGTCTTTGTTACTTGGTGTCAGTGTATGTCTGTGTTACTTGTTGTCAGTGTATGGCTTTGTTACTTGGTGTAAGTGTGTGACTGTGTTCCTTGGTATCAGTGTATGTCTTTGTTACTTGGTGTCAGTGTATGTCTGTGTTACTTGGTGTAAGTGTATGTCTTTGTTACTTGGTGTAAGTGTATGACTGTGTTCCTTGGTATCAGTGTATGTCTTTGTTACTTGGTGTCAGTGTATGTCTTTGTTACTTGGTGTCAGTGTATGTCTGTGTTACTTGGTGTAAGTGTGTGTCTGGGATACAGGGTGTCGGTGTGTGTCTGTGTGACTTGGTGTAAGTGTGTGTCTTTGTTACTTGGTGTCCGGCTGTATCTGTGTTACTGGGTGTCAGTGCATGTCTTTGTTACTGGGTGTCAGTGCATGTCTTTGTTACTTGGTGTAAGTGTGTGTCTGTGTTACTGGGTATCAGTGTCTGTCTTTGTTACTTGGTGTAAGTGTGTGTCTGTGTTACTGGGTATCAGTGTATGTCTTTGTTACTTGGTGTCAGTGTATGTCTGTGTTACTTGGTGTAAGTGTGTGTCTGTGTTTCTGGTTATCAATGTATGTCTTTGTGACTTGGTGTCAGTGTATGTCTTTGTTACTGGGTGTCAGTGTGTGTCTTTGTGACTTGGTGTCAGTGCATGTCTGTGTTACTTGGTGTAAGTGTTTGTCTGTGTTACTGGGTATCAGTGAATGTCTTTGTGACTTGGTATCAGTGGATGTCTTTGTTACTTTGTGTCAGTGTCTGTCTGTGTTACTGGGTATCAATGTATGTATTTGTGACTTGGTATCTGTGTATGTCTTTGTTCCTGGGTGTCAGTGTGTGGCTGTGTTACTGGGTGTCAGTGTATGTCTTTGTGACTTGGTGTCAGTGTGTGTCTTTGTGACTTGGTGTCAGTGTATGTCTGTGTTACTTGGTGTAAGTGTGTGTCTTTGTTACTTGGTGTCAGTGTATATCTGTGTTACTTGGTGTAAGTGTGTGTCTTTGTTACTTGGTCTAATTGTATGTCTTTGTTACTTGGTGTAAGTGTGTGACTGTGTTCCTTGGTATCAGTGTATGTCTTTGTTACTTGGTGTCAGTGTATGTCTGTGTTACTTGGTGTCAGTGTGTGTCTTTGTTACTTGGTGTCAGTGTATATCTGTGTTACTTGGTGAAAGTGTGTGTCTTTGTTACTTGTTGTAATTGTATGTCTTTGTTACTTGGTGTCAGTGTATGTCTGTGTTACTTGGTGTAAGTGTATGTCTTTGTTACTTGGTGTAAGTGTGTGACTGTGTTCCTTGGTATCAGTGTATGTCTTTGTTACTTGGTGTCAGTGTATGTCTGTGTTACTTGGTGTAAGTGTGTGTCTGTGTTGCTGGTTATCAGTGCATGTCTTTGTTACTTGGTGTCAGTGTATGTCTGTGTTACTTGGTGGAAGTGTGTGTCTGTGATGCAGGGTGTCGGTGTGTGTCTGTGTTACTTGGTGTAAGTGTGTGTCTTTGTTACTTGGTGTCCGTGTGTGTCTGTGTTACTGGGTGTCAGTGTATGTCTTTGTTACTGGGTGTCAGTGCATGTCTTTGTTACTTGGTGTCAGTGTATGTCTTTGTTACTGGGTGTCAGTGTGTGTCTTTGTTACTTGGTGTCAGTGTATATCTGTGTTACTTGGTGTAAGTGTGTGTCTTTGTTACTTGGTGTAATTGTATGTCTTTGTTACTTGGTGTCAGTGTATGTCTGTGTTACTTGTTGTCAGTGTATGGCTTTGTTACTTGGTGTAAGTGTGTGACTGTGTTCCTTGGTATCAGTGTATGTCTTTGTTACTTGGTGTCAGTGTATGTCTGTGTTACTTGGTGTAAGTGTATGTCTTTGTTACTTGGTGTAAGTGTATGACTGTGTTCCTTGGTATCAGTGTATGTCTTTGTTACTTGGTGTCAGTGTATGTCTTTGTTACTTGGTGTCAGTGTATGTCTGTGTTACTTGGTGTAAGTGTGTGTCTGGGATACAGGGTGTCGGTGTGTGTCTGTGTGACTTGGTGTAAGTGTGTGTCTTTGTTACTTGGTGTCCGGCTGTATCTGTGTTACTGGGTGTCAGTGCATGTCTTTGTTACTGGGTGTCAGTGCATGTCTTTGTTACTTGGTGTAAGTGTGTGTCTGTGTTACTGGGTATCAGTGTCTGTCTTTGTTACTTGGTGTAAGTGTGTGTCTGTGTTACTGGGTATCAGTGTATGTCTTTGTTACTTGGTGTCAGTGTATGTCTGTGTTACTTGGTGTAAGTGTGTGTCTGTGTTTCTGGTTATCAATGTATGTCTTTGTGACTTGGTGTCAGTGTATGTCTTTGTTACTGGGTGTCAGTGTGTGTCTTTGTGACTTGGTGTCAGTGCATGTCTGTGTTACTTGGTGTAAGTGTTTGTCTGTGTTACTGGGTATCAGTGAATGTCTTTGTGACTTGGTATCAGTGGATGTCTTTGTTACTTTGTGTCAGTGTCTGTCTGTGTTACTGGGTATCAATGTATGTATTTGTGACTTGGTATCTGTGTATGTCTTTGTTCCTGGGTGTCAATGTGTGGCTGTGTTACTGGGTGTCCGTGTATGTCTTTGTGACTTGGTGTCAGTGTGTGTCTTTGTGACTTGGTGTCAGTGTATGTCTGTGTTACTTGGTGTAAGTGTGTGTCTTTGTTACTTGGTGTCAGTGTATATCTGTGTTACTTGGTGTAAGTGTGTGTCTTTGTTACTTGGTCTAATTGTATGTCTTTGTTACTTGGTGTAAGTGTGTGACTGTGTTCCTTGGTATCAGTGTATGTCTTTGTTACTTGGTGTCAGTGTATGTCTGTGTTACTTGGTGTAAGTGTGTGTCTGTGTTGCTGACTATCAGTGCATGTCTTTGTTACTTGGTGTCAGTGTATGTCTGTGTTACTGGGTGTCAGTGTATGTCTTTGTTACTGGGTGTCAGGGCATGTCTTTGTTACTTGGTGTAAGTGTGTGTCTGAGTTACTGGGTATCAGTATCTGTCTTTGTTACTCGGTGTAAGTGTGTGTCTGTGTTACTGGGTATCAGTGTATGTCTTTGTTACTTGGTGACAGTGTATGTCTGTGTTACTTGGTGTCAGTGTGTGTCTGTGTTACTGGGTATCAATGCATGTCTTTGTCACTTGGTGTCAGTGTCTGCCTTTGTTACTGGGTGTCAGTGTGTGTCTTTGTTACTTGGTGTCAGTGTATATCTGTTTTACTTGGTGTAAGTGTGTTTCTTTGTTACTTGGTGTAATTGTATGTCTTTGATACTTGGTGTCAGTGTATGTCTGTGTTTCTTGGTGTAAGTGTATGTCTTTGTTACTTGGTGTAAGTGTATGACTGTGTTCCTTGGTATCAGTGTATGTCTTTGTTACTTGGTGTCAGTTTATGTCTGTGTTACTTGGTGTAAGTGTATGTCTTTGTTACTTGGTGTAAGTGTGTGACTGTGTTCCTTGGTATCAGTGTATGTCTTTGTTACTTGGTGTCAGTGTATGTCTGTGTTACTTGGTGTCAGTGTATGTCTTTGTGACTTGGTGTAAGTGTGTGTCTGGGATACAGGGTGTCGGTGTGTGTCTGTGTTACTTGGTGTCAGTGTGTGTCTTTGTTACTTGGTGTCCGTGTGTATCTGTGTTACTGGGTTTCAGTGCATGTCTTTGTTACTGGGTGTCAGTGCATGTCTTTGTTACTTGGTGCAAGTGTGTGTCTGTGTTACTGGGTATCAGTGTATGTCTTTGTTACTTGGTGTCAGTGTATGTCTGTGTTACTTGGTGTAAGTGTGTGCCTGTGTTACTGGTTATCATTGTCTGTCTTTGTTACTTGGTGTAAGTGTGTGTCTGTGTTACTGGGTATCAGTGTTTGTCTTTGTTACTTGGTGTCAGTGTATGTCTGTGTTACTTGGTGTAAGTGTGTGTCTGTGTTTCTGGTTATCAATGTATGTCTTTGTGACTTGGTGTCAGTGTATGTCTTTGTTACTGGGTGTCAGTGTGTGTCTTTGTGACTTGGTGTCAGTGTATGTCTGTGTTACTTGGTGGAAGTGTGTGTCTGTGTTACTGGGTATCAGTGTATGTCTTTGTTACTTGGTGTCAGTGTATGTCAAAATACTTGGTGTAAGTGAATGTCTTTGTTACTTGGTGTCAGTGTATGTCTTTGTTCCTTGGTGTCAGTGGATGTATTTCTTACTTTGTGTCAGTGTCTGTCTGTGTTACTGGATATCAGTGTTTGTCTTTGTTACTTGGTGTCGGTGTATGACTGTGTCACTTGGTGTAAGTGTGTGTCTGTGTATCAGCGAATGTCTTTCTAACTTCGTGTCAGTGTATGTCTTTGTTACTGGGTGTCAGTGTGTGTCTTTGTGACTTGGTGTCAGTGTATGTCTGTGTTACTGGGGGTCAGTGTGTGTGTTTGTGACTTGGTGTCAGTGTATGTCTTTGTTACTTGGTGTAAGTGTGTGTCTGTGTTACTGGGTATCAGTGTATGTCTTTGTTACTTGGTGTCAGTGTATGTCAAAATACTTGGTGTAAGTGTATGTCTTTGTTACTTGGTGTAATTGTCTGTCTTTGTTACTTGGTGTAAGTGTGTGTCTTTGTTACTTGGTGTCAGTGTGTGTCTGTGTTCCTGGGTAACAGTGTATGTCTTTGTGACTTGGTGTCAGTGTATGTCTTTGTCACTGGGTGTCAGTGTGTGTCGTTGTGACTTGGTGTCAGTGTATGTCTGTGTTATTGGTGTAAGTGTGTGTCTGTGTTACTGGGTGTCAGTCTGTGTCTGTGTTACTTGGTGTAAGTCTGTGTCTTTGTTACTTGGTGTCCGTGTGTGTCTGTGTTACTGGGTGTCAGTGTATGTCTTTGTTACAGGGTGTCAGTGTATGTCTTTGTTACTGGGTTTCAGTTTATGCCTGTGCTACTTGGTGTAAGTGTGTTTCTATGTTACTGGGTATCAGTGTATGTCTTTGTGACTTGGTGTCAGTGTATGTCTTTGTTACTGTGTGTCACTGTGTTTCTTTGTGACTTGGTGTCAGTGTATGTCTTTGTTACTTGGTGTAAGTGTGTGTCTGTTACTGGGTATCAGTTTATGTCTTTGTTACTTAGTGTCAGTGTATGTCAAAATAATGGGTGTAAGTGTATGTCTTTGTTACTTGGTGTAATTGTCTGTCTTTGTTACATGGTGTCAGTGTGTGTCTGTGTTACTGGGTATCTGTGTATGTCTTTGTGACTTGGTGTAAGTGTGTGACTGTGTTCCTTGGTATCAGTGTATGTCTTTGTTACTTGGTGTCAGTGTATGTCTGTGTTACTTGGTGTCAGTGTATGTCTGTGTTACTTGGTGTAAGTGTGTGTCTGGGATACAGGGTGTCGGTGTGTGTCTGTGTTACTTGGTGTAAGTGTGTGTCTTTGTTCTTGGTGTCCGTGTGTATCTGTGTTACTGGGTGTCAGTGCATGTCTTTGTTACTGGGTGTCAGTGCATGTCTTTGTGACTTGGTGTAAGTGTATGTCTGTGTTACTGGGTATCAGTGTCTGTCTTTGTTACTTGGTGTAAGTGTGTGTCTGTGTTACTGGGTATCAGTGTATGTCTTTGTTACTTGGTGTCAGTGTATGTCTGTGTTACTTGGTGTAAGTGTGTGTCTGTGTTACTGGTTATCATTGTATGTCTTTGTGACTTGGTGTCAGTGTATGTCTTTGTTACTGGGTGTCAGTGTGTGTCTTTGTGACTTGGCGTCAGTGTATGTCTTTGTTACTTGGTGTAAGTGTGTGTCTGTGTTACTGGGTATCAGTGTATGTCTTTGTTAATTGGTGTCAGTGTATGTCAAAATACTTGGTGTCAGTGAATGTCTTTGTTACTTGGTGTCAGTGTATGTCTTTGTTACTTGGTGTCAGTGTATGTCTGTGTTACTTGGTGTAAGTGTGTGTCTGTGTTACTGGGTATCACTGTATGTCTTTGTGACTTGGTATCAGTGGATGCCTTTGTTACTTTGTGTCAGTGTCTGTCTGTGTTACTGGGTATCAATGTATGTATTTGTGACTTGGTATCTGTGTATGTCTTTGTTCCTGGGTGTCAGTGTGTGTCTGTGTTCCTGGGTATCAGTGTATGTCTTTGTGACTTGGTGTCAGTGTATGTCTTTGTTACTGGGTGTCAGTGTGTGTCTTTGTGACTTGGTGTCAGTGTATGTCTTTGTTGCTTGGTGTAAGTGTGTGTCTGTGATACTGGGTATCAGTGTATGTCTTTGTTACTTGGTGTCGGTGTATGACTGTGTCACTTGGTGTAAGTGTGTGTCTGTGTTACTGGGTATCAATGCATGTCTTTGTGACTTGGTGTCAGTGTATGTCTTTGTTACTGGGTGTCAGTGTGTGTCTTTGTTACTTGGTGTCAGTGTATATCTGTGTTACTTGGTGTAAGTGTGTGTCTTTGTTACTTGGTCTAATTGTATGTCTTTGTTACTTGGTGTCAGTGTATGTCTGTGTTACCTGGTGTAAGTGTATGTCTTTGTTACTTGGTGTAAGTGTGTGACTGTGTTCCTTGGTATCAGTGTATGTCTTTGTTACTTGGTGTCAGTGTATGTCTGTGTTACTTGGTGTAAGTGTGTGTCTGTGTTGCTGGTTATCAGTGCATGTCTTTGTTACTTGGTGTCAGTGTATGTCTGTGTTACTTGGTGTAAGTGTGTGTCGTTGTTACTTGGTGTCCGTGTGTGTCTGTGTTACTGGGTGTCAGTGTATGTCTTTGTTACTGGGTGTCAGTGTGTGTCTTTGTTACTTGGTGTCAGTGTATATCTGTGCTACTTGGTGTAAGTGTGTGTCTTTGTTACTTGGTGTAATTGTATGTCTTTGTTACTTGGTGTCAGTGTATGTCTGTGTTACTTGGTGTAAGTGTATGTCTTTGTTACTTGGTGTAAGTGTGTGACTGTGTTCCTTGGTATCAGTGTATGTCTTTGTTACTTGGTGTCAGTGTATGTCTGTGTTACTTGGTGTCAGTGTATGTCTGTGTTACTTGGTGTCAGTGTGTGTCTGGGATACAAGGTGTCGGTGTCTGTCTGTGTTACTTGGTGTAAGTGTGTGTCTGTGTTACTGGGTATCAGTGTCTGTCTTTGTTACTTGGTGCAAGTGAGTGTCTGTGTTACTGGGTATCAGTGTATGTCTTTGTTACTTGGTGTCAGTGTATGTCTGTGTTACTTGGTGTCAGTGTGGTTTGTGTTACTGGTTATCAATGTATGTCTTTGTGACTTGGTGTCAGTGTATGTCTTTGTTACTGGGTGTCAGTGTGTGTCTTTGTGACTTGGCGTCAGTGTATGTCTTTGTTACTTGGTGGAAGTGTGTGTCTGTGTTACTGGGTATCAGTGTATGTCTTTGTTACTTGGTGTCAGTGTATGTCAAAATACTTGGTGTAAGTGAATGTCTTTGTTACTTGGTGTCAGTGTATGTCTTTGTTCCTTGGTGTCAGTGTATGTCTGTGTTACTTGGTGTAAGTGTGTGTCTGTGTTACTGGGTATCAGTGTATGTCTTTGTGACTTGGTATCAGTGGATGTCTTTGTTAGTTTGTGTAAGTGTCTGTCTGTGTTACTGGGTATCAATGTATGTATTTGTGACTTGGTATCTGTGTATGTCTTTGTTCCTGGGTGTCAGTGTGTGTCTGTGTTCCTGGGTATCAGTGTATGTCTTTGTGACTTGGTGTCAGTGTATGTCTTTGTTACTGAGTGTCAGTGTGTGTCTTTGTGACTTGGTGTCAGTGTATGTCTTTGTTACTTGGTGTAAGTGTGTGTCTGTGATACTGGGTATCAGTGTATGTCTTTGTTACTTGGTGTCGGTGTATGACTGTGTCACCTGGTGTAAGTGTGTGTCTGTGTATCAGCGAATGTCTTTCTAACTTCGTGTCAGTGTATGTCTTTGTTATTGGGTGTCAGTGTGTGTGTTTGTGACTTGGTGTCAGTGTATGTCTGTGTTACTGGGGGTCAGTGTGTGTTTCTAACTGGGTGTCAGAGTATGTCTTTGTTACTTGGTGTAAGCGTATGTCTTTGTTACTTGGTGTCAGTGTATGTGTTTGTGACTTGGTGTCAGTATATGTCTTTGTTCCTTGGTGTACGTGTGTGTCTGTGATACTGGGTATCAGTGTATGTCTTTGTTACTTGGTGTCAGTGTATGTCAAAATACTTGGTGTAAGTGTATGTCTTTGTTACTTGGTGTAAGTGTGTGTCTTTGTTACTTTGTGTCAGTGTGTGTCTGTGTTCCTGGGTAACAGTGCATGTCTTTGTGACTTGGTGTCAGTGTATGTCTTTGTTACTGTGTGTCAGTGTGTTTCTTTGTGACTTGGTGTCAGTGTATGTCTTTGTTACTTGGTGTAAGTGTGTGTCTGTGTTACTGGGTATCAGTGTATGTCTTTGTTACTTGGTGTCAGAGTATGTCAAAATAATGGGTGTAAGTGTATGTCTTTGTTACTTGGTGTAATTGTCTGTCTTTGTTACTTGGTGTCAGTGTGTGTCTGTTTTACTGGGTATCAGTGTATCTCTTTGTGACTTGGTATCAGTGTTTGTCTTTGTGACTTGGTGTCAGTGTATGTCTTTGTTACTTGGTGTCAGTGTATGTCTGTGTTACTTGGTGTAAGTATGTGTCTGTGTTACTGGGTGTCAGTGTGTGCCTGTGTTGCTTGCTGTAAGTCTGTGTCTTTGTTACTTGGTGTCCGTGTGTGTCTGTGTTACTGGGTGTCAGTGTATGTCTTTGTTACTGGGTGTCAGTGTATGTCTGTGTTACTTGGTGTAAGTGTATGTCTGTGTTACTGGTTGTCAGTGTATGTCTTTGTTACTTGGTGTAAGTGTGTGTCTGTGTTACTGGGTATCAGTGTATGTCTTTGTGACTTGGTGTCAGTGTATGTCTTTGTTGCTGTGTGTCAGTGTGTGTCTTTGTGACTTGGTGTCAGTGCATGTCTTTGTTACTTGGTGCAAGTGTGTGTCTGTGTTACTGGGTATCAGTGTATGTCTTTGTTACTTGGTGTCAGTGTATGTCAAAATACTTGGTGCAAGTGTATGTCTTTGTAACTTGGTGTAATTCTCTGTCTTTGTTACTTGGTGTAAGTGTGTGTCTTTGTTACTTGGTGTCAGTGCATGTCTTTGTTCCTTGGTGTCAGTGTGTGTCTGTGTTACTGGGTATCAGTGTATGTCTTTGTGACTTGGTATCAGTGTTTGCCTTTGTGACTTGGTGTCAGTGTATGTCTTTGGTACTGGGTGTCATTGTGTTTCTGTGTTACTTGGTGTCAGTGTATGTCTTTGTTACTGTTTATTAGTGTTTCTCTGTGTTACTGGGTGCCAGTGCGAGTTTGTTTGTGTTACTGGGTGTCAGTCTATGTCTTTGTTACTTGGTGTAAGTGTGTCTGTGTTACTGGGTATCAGTGTCTGTCTTTGTTACTTGGTGCACGTGTGTGTCTGTGTTACTGGGTATTAGTGTATGTATTTGTTACTTGATGTCAGTGTATGTCTGCGTTACTTGGTGTAAGTGTGTGTCTGTGTTACGGGGTATCAATGTACGTCTTTGTGACGTGGTGTCAGTGTATGTCTTTGTTACTGGGTATCAGTGTATGTCTTTGTGACTTGGTATCAGTGTATGTCTTTGATACTGGGTGTCAGTGTGTGCCTGTGTTCCTGGGTAACAGTGTATGTCTTTGTGACTTGGTGTCAGTTTATGTCTTTTTTACTGGGTGTCAGTGTGTGTCTTTGTGACTTGGTGTCAGTGTATGTCTGTGTTAATTGGTGTAAGTGTGTGTCTTTGTTACTGGGTGTCAGTGTGTGTCAGTGTTACTTGGTGTAAGTCTGTGTCTTTGTTACTTGGTGTCCGTGTGCGTCTGTGTTACTGGGTGTCAGTGTATGTCTGTGTTACTTGGTGTCAGTGTGTGTCTGTGTTACTGGGTCTCAGTGTATGTCTGTGTTACTTGGTGTAACTGTGTTTCTGTGTTACTGGGTATCAGTGTATGTCTTTGTGACTTGCTGTCAGTGTATGTCTTTGTTACTTGGTGTAAGTGTGTGTCTGTGTTACTGGGTATCAGTGTATGTCTTTGTTATTTTGTGTCAGTGTATGTCAAAATACTTGGTGCAAGTATATGTCTTTGTTACTTGGTGTAATTGTCTGTCTTTGTTACTTGGTGTAAGTGTGTGTCTGTGTTACATGGTGTCAGTGCATGTCTTTGTTACTTGGTGTCAGTGTGTGTCTGTGTTACTGGGTATCAGTGTATGTCTTTGTGACTTGGTATCAGTGTATGTCTTTGTGACTTCGTGTCAGTGTATTTCTTTGTTACTGTGTGTCAGTGTGTTTCTGTGTTACTTGGTGTCAGTGTGTGTCTTTGTTACTGTTTATTAGTGTTGCTCTGTGTTACTGGGTGTCAGTGTGTGTTTGTTTGTGTTACTGGGTATCAGTGTATGTCTTTGTTACTTGGTCTCAGTGTATGTCTTTGTTACTTGTTGTCCGTGTGTGTCTGTGTTACTGGGTGTCAGTTTATGTCTTTGTTACTTGGTGTCAGTGCATGTCTTTGTTACTTGGTGTCAGTGTGTGTCTGTGTTACTGGGTATCAGTGAATGTCTTTGTGACTTGGTATCAGTGTATGTCTTTGGTACTGGGTGTCAGTGTTTCTCTGTGTTACGGGGCTCAGTGTATGTCTTTGCTACTTGGTGTAAGTGTGTGTCTGTGTTACTGTGTATCATTGTCTGTCTTTGTTACTTGGTGTAAGTGTGTATCTGTGTTACTGGGTATCAGTGTATGTCTTTGTTACTTGGTGTCAGTGTATGTCTGCGTTACTTGGTGTAAGTGTGTGTCTGTGTTACTGAGTATCGATGTATGTCTTTGTGACTTGGTGTCAGTGTATGTCTTTGTTACTGGGTGTCAGTGTATGTCTTTGATACTTGGTGTAAGTGTGTGTCTGTGTTACTGGGTATCATTGTATGTCTTTGTTACTTGGTGTCAGTGCATGTCAAAATACTTGGTGTAAGTGAATGTCTTTGTTACTTGGTGTAAGTGTGTCTCTTTGTTACTTGGTGTAATTGTATGTCTTTCTTACTTGGTGTCAGTGTATGTCTGTGTTACGTGGTGTCAGTGTATGTCTTTGTTACTTGGTGTCAGTGCGTGTCTTTGTTACTTGGTGTCATCCTGTGTCTGTGTTCCTGGGTGTCAGTGTATGTCTTTGTGACTTGGTGTCAGTGTATGTCTTTGTTACTTTGTGTCAGTGTTTTTCTGTGTTACTGGGTATCAGTGTATGTGTTTGTGACTTGGTATCAGTGTATGTCTTTGTTACTTTGTGACAGTGTGTTTCTGTGTTACTGGGTATCAATGTTTGTCTTTGTGACTTGGTATCAGTGTATTTCTTTGTTACTGGGTGTCAGTGTAAGTCTGTGTTCCTGGGTATCAATGTATGTCTTTGTGACTTGGTGTCAGTGTATGTCTTTGTTACTGGGTGTCAGTGTGTGTTTTGTGACTTGGTGTCAGTGTATGTCTTTGTTACTTGGTGTAAGTGTGTGTCTGTGATACTGGGTAACAGTGTATGTCTGTGTTACTTGGTGTCGGTGTATGTCTGTGTTACTTGGTGTAAGTGTGTGTCTGTGTATCAGTGTATGTCTTTGTGAATTGGTGTCAGTGTATGTCTTTGCTACTTGGTGTCAGTGTGTGTCTTTGTATGTCTGTGTTACTGGGGGTCAGTGTGTGTTTCTAACTGGGTGTCAGTGTATGTCTTTGTGACTTGCTGTCAGTGTATGTCTTTGTTGCTGGGTGACAGTGTGTTTCTGTGTTCCTTGGTGTCAGTGTATGTCTTTGTTCCTGTGTATCACTCGTTCTCTGTGTTACTGGGTGTCAGTGTGTGTTTGTTTGTGTTACTGGGTGTCAGTGTGTGTCTGTGACACTCGGTGTCAGTATTTAGTTTAGTTTAGAGATACAGCACTGAAACAGGCCTTCCGGCCAACCGAGTCTGTGCCGACCATCAACCACCCATTTATACAAATCCTACAATAATCCCGTATTCCTATCACCTGTCCCTAGATATTTCCCTACCACCTACCGATACTAGGGGCAATCTATAATGGCCAATTAACCTATCAAACTGCAAGCCTTTGGCATGTGGGAAGAGACCGGAGCACCCGGAGGAAACCCACGCAGACACTGGGAGAACTTGCAAACTCCGCAAAGGCAGTACCCAGAATCGAGCCCGGGTCCATGGAGCTTTGCGGCTGCTAACCACTGTGCCAATGTGCCGCCCAGTGTGTGTCTGTGCTACTTGGTATCAGTGTATGTCTTTGTCACTTGGTGTCAGTGTATGTCTGTGTTACTTGGTGTAAGTGTGTGGCTTTGTTACTTGGTATCATTATATGTCTTTGTTACTTGGTGTAAGTGTGTGTCTGTGTTACTGGGTAACAGTGTATGTATTTGTTACTTGGTGTCAGTGTATGTCTTTGTTACCTGGTGTAAGTGTGTGTCTGTGTTACTGGGTGTCAGCGTATGTCTTTGTTACTTGATGTCAGTGTATTACTGTGTTGCTTGGTGTAATTGTGTGTCTTTGTTACTTGGTGTAAGTGTATGTCTTTGTTACTTGGTGTCAGTGCATGACTCTGTTACTTGGTGTAAGTGTATGTCTTTGTTACTTGGTGTCAGTGTCTGTCTTTGTGACTTGGTGTCAGTGTATGTCTTTGTTTCTTGGTGTCAGTGTATGTCTTTGTTACTTGATGTAAGTGTGTGTCTGTGTTACTGGGTATCAGTGTATATCTTTGTTACTTGGTGTAAGTGTGTATCTGTGTTACTGGGTATCAGTGCATGTCTTTGCTACATGGTGACAGTGTATGTCTGTGTTACTTGGCGTGTGTGTCTTTGTTACTTGGTGTAATTGTATGTCTTCGTTACTTGGTATCAGTGTATGTCCTTGTTACTGGGTGTCAGTGTGTGTCTGTGTTACTGGGTGTCAGTGTATGTCTTTGTTACTTGGTGTCAGTGTATGTCTGTGTTACTTGGTGTAAGTGTATGTCTTTATTGCTTGGTGTAAGTGTGTGTCTTTGTTACTTGGTGTAAGTGTGTGTCTGTGTTCCTGGGTGTCAGTGTATGGCTTTGTTACTTGGTGTCAGTGTATGTCTTTGTTTCTTGGTGTAAGTGTGTGTCTGTGTTACTTGGTGTAAGTGTGTGTCTGTGTTACTGGGTAACAGTGTATGTATTTGTTACTTGGTGTCAGTGTATGTCTTTGTTACCTGGTGTAAGTGTGTGTCTGTGTTACTGGGTGTCAGCGTATGTCTTTGTTACTTGATGTCAGTGTAGGTCTGTGTTGCTTGGTGTAAGTGTGTGTCTTTGTTACTTGGTGTAAGTGTATGTCTTTGTTACTTGGTGTCAGTGCATGACTCTGTTACTTGGTGTAAGTGTATGTCTTTGTTACTTGGTGTCAGTGTCTGTCTTTGTGACTTGGTGTCAGTGTGTGTCTGTGTTACTGGGTATCAGTGTATATCTTTGTTACTTGGTGTAAGTGTGTATCTGTGTTACTGGGTATCAGTGCATGTCTTTGCTACATGGTGACAGTGTATGTCTGTGTTACTTGGTGTAAGTGTGTGTCTTTGTTACTTGGTGTAATTGTATGTCTTCGTTACTTGGTATCAGTGTATGTCCTTGTTACTTGGTGTCAGTGTATGTCTGTGTTACTTGGTGTAAGTGTATGTCTTTATTGCTTGGTGTAAGTGTGTGTCTTTGTTACTTGGTGTAAGTGTGTGTCTGTGTTCCTGGGTGTCAGTGTATGGCTTTGTTACTTGGTGTCAGTGTATGTCTTTGTTTCTTGGTGTAAGTGTGTGTCTGTGTTACTTGGTGTAAGTGTGTGTCTGTGTTCCTGGTTATCAGTGCATGTCTTTGTTACGTGGTATCAGTGTATGTCTTTGTGACTTGGTGTCATTGTATGTCTTTGTTACTGGGTGTCAGTGTGTGTCTGTGTTACTGGGTATCAGTGTATGTCTTTGTTACTTGGTGTCAGTGTATGTCAAAATACTTTTTGGAAGTGAATGTCTTTGTTACTTGGTGTCAGTGTATGTCTTTGTTACTTGGTGTCAGCGTATGTCTGTGTTACTTTGTGGAAGTGTGTGTCTGTGTTACTGGGTATCAGTGTATGTCTTTGTGACTTGGTATCAGTGGATGTCTTTGTTACTTTGTGTCAGTGTCTGTCTGTGTTACTGGGTATCAATGTATGTATTTGTGACTTGGTATCTGTGTATGTCTTTGTTCCTGGGTGTCAGTGTGTGTCTGTGTTCCTGGATATCAGTGTATGTCTTTGTGACTTGGTGTCAGTGTATGTCTTTGTTAATGGGTGTCAGTGTGTGTCTTTGTGACTTGGTGTCAGTGTATGTCTTTGTTCCTTGGTGTAAGTGTGTGTCTGTGATACTGGGTATCAGTGTATGTCTTTGTTACTTGGTGTCGGTGTATGTCTGTGTCACTTGGTGTAAGTGTGTGTCTGTGTATCAGCGTATGTTTTTGTGACTTCGTGTCAGTGTATGTCTTTGTTACTGGGTGTCAGTTTGTGTCTTTGTGACTTGGTGTCAGTGTATGTCTTTGTTACTGGGGGTCAGTGTGTGTTTCTAACTGGGTGTCAGAGGATGTCTTTGTTACTTGGTGTAAGCGTATGTCTTTGTAACTTGGTGTCAGTGTCTGTCTATGTTCCTGTTTATTTGTGTTTCTCGGTGTTACTGGGTGTCAGTGTGTATCTGTGACACTAGGTGTCAGTATATCGTTTACTTGAGAGCTACAGCACTTGAACAGGCCCTTCGGCCCACCGAGTCTGTGCCGACCATCAACCACCCATTTACACTAATCCTACACTAATCCCGTATTCCTATCACATCCCCACCTATCCCTATATATTTCCCTACCACCTCCCTATACTAGGGGCAATTTATGATGGCCAATTAACCTATCAACCTGCAAGTCTTTGGCATGTGGGGGGAAACCGGAGCACCCGGAGGAAACTCACGCAGACACAGGGAGAACTTGCAAACTCCGCACAGGCAGTACCCAGAATCGATCCCTGGTCCCTGGAGCTGTGAGGCTGCTAACCATTGTGCCAATGTGCCGCCCAGTGTGTGTCTGTGCCACTGGGTATCAGTGTATGTCTTTGTTACTTGGTGTCAGTGTCTGTCTGTGTCACTTGGTGTAAGTATATGTCTTTGTTAACTGGTGTCAGTGTATGTCTTTGTGACGTGGTGTCATTGTCTGTCTTTGTTCCTGGATGGCAGTGTCTGTCTTCGTTACTTGGTGTCAGTGTTTGTCTTTGTTACTGGGTGTCAGTGTCTGTCTCTGTGACTTGATAATAGTGTCTGTCTTTGTTACTTGGTGTAAGTGTGTGTCTCTGTTACTGGGTATCAGTGCATGTCTTTGCGACATGGTGACAGTATAAGTCTATGTTACTTGGTGTAAGTGTGTGTCTTTGTTATTTGGTGTAATTGTATGTCTTTGTTACTTGGTGTCAGTGTATGTCTGTGTTACTTGGTGTAAGTGTATGTCTTTGTTACTTGGTGTCAGTGTATGTCTTTGTCACTTGGTGTAAGTGTGTGTCTGTGTTACTTGGTGTAAGTGTGTGTCTGTGTTACTTGGTATCAGTGTATGTCTTTGTTACTTGGTGTAAGTGTGTGTCTGTGTTACTGGGTTACAGTGTATGTCTTTGTTACTTGGTGTCAGTGTATGTCTGTGTTACTTGGTGTAAGTGTGTGTCTTTGTTTCTTGGTGCAAGTGTGTGTCTGTGTTACTTGGTATCAGTGTATGTCTTTGTTACTTGGTGTAAGTGTGTGTCTGTGTTACTGGGTTACAGTGTATGTCTTTGTTACTTGGTGTCAGTGTATGTCTGTGTTACTTGGTGTAAGTGTGAGTCTTTGTTACCTAGTGTAATTGTATGTCTTTGTTACTTGGTGTCAGTGTATGTCTTTGTTACTTGGTGTAAGTGAGTGTTTGTGTTACTTGGTGTAAGTGTTTGTCTGTGTCTCTTGGTATCAGTGTATGTCTTTGTTAATTGGTGTAAGTGTGTGTCTGTGTTACTTGGTGAAAGTGTGTGTCTTTGTTCCGTGGTGTAAGTGTATGTCTTTGTTACTGTGCGTCAGTGTCTGTCTTCGTTACTTGGTCTCAGTGTTTGTCTTTGTTACTGGGTGTCAGTGTCTGTCTCTGTGACTTGATGTCAGTGTATGTCTTTGTTACTTGATGTAAGTGTGTGTCTCTGTTACTGGGTATCAGTGCATGTCTTTGCTACATGGTGTCAGTGTATGTCTGTGTTCCTTGGTGTAAGTGTATGACTTTGTTCCTTGGTATCAGCGTATGTCTTTGTTACTTGGTGTAAGTGTGTGTATGTGTTACTGGGTAACAGTGTATGTCTTTGTTACTTGGTGTCAGTGCATGTCTGTGTTACTTGGTGTAAGTGTGTGCCTTTGTTACCTGGTGTAATTGTATGTCTTCGTTAATTTGTGTCAGTGTATGTCTTTGTTACTTGGTGTAAGTGAGTGCTTGTGTTACTTGGTGTAAGTGTGTGTCTGTGTCTCTTGGTATCAGTGTATGTCTTTGTTACTTGGTGTCAGTGTGTGTCTGTGTTACTGGGTGTCAGTGTATGTCTTTGTTACTGGGTGCCAGTGTAAGTCTTTGTTACTTGGTGTAAGTGTGTGTCTGTATTGCTTGGTATCAGTGTCTGTCTTTGTTACCTGCTGTAAGTGTGTGTCTGTGTCACTGGGTATCAGTGTATGTCTTTGTTACTTGGTGTCAGTGTATGTCTGTGTTACTTGGTGTAAGTGTGTGTCTGTGTTACTGAGTATCAGTGTATGTCTTTGTGACTTGGTGTCAGTGTATGTCTTTGTTACTGGGTGTCAGCGTTTGTCTTTGTGACTTGGTGCCAGTGAATGTCTTTGTTACTTTGTGTAAGTGTGTGTCTGTGTTACTGGGTATCAGTGTATGTCTTTGTTACTTGGTGTCAGTGTATGTCTTTGTGAGGTGGTGTCATTGTCTGTCTTTGTTCCTGGATGGCAGTGTCTGTCTTCGTTACTTGGTGTCAGTGTTTGTCTTTGTTACTGGGTGTCAGTGTCTGTCTCTGTGACTTGATGATAGCGTATGTCTTTGTTACTTGGTGTAAGTGTGTGTCTCTGTTACTGGGTATCAGTGCATGTCTTTGCGACATGGTGACAGAAGATGTCTATGTTACTTGGTGTAAGTGTGTGTCTTTGTTATTTGGTGTAATTGTATGTCTTTGTTACTTGGTGTCAGTGTATGTCTGTGTTACTTGGTTTAAGTGTATGTCTTTGTTACTTGGTGTCAGTGTATGTCTTTGTCACTTGGTGTAAGTGTGTGTCTGTGTTACTTGGTGTAAGTGTGTGTCTGTGTTACTTGGTATCAGTATATGTCTTTGTTACTTGGTGTAAGTGTGTGTCTGTGTTACTGGGTTACAGTGTATGTCTTTGTTGCTTGGTGTCAGTGTATGTCTGTGTTACTTGGTGTAAGTGTGTGTCTTTGTTTCTTGGTGCAAGTGTGTGTCTGTGTTACTTGATATCAGTGTATGTCTTTGTTACTTGGTGTAAGTGTGTGTCTGTGTTACTGGGTTACAGTGTATGTCTTTGTTACTTGGTGTCAGTGTATGTCTGTGTTACTTGGTGTAATTGTGAGTCTTTGTTACCTGGTGTAATTGTATGTCTTTGTTACTTGGTGTCAGTGTATGTCTTTGTTACTTGGTGTAAGTGAGTGTTTTGTTACTTGGTGGAAGTGTGTGTCTGTGTCTCTTGGTATCAGTGTATGTCTTTGTTAATTGGTGTAAGTGTGTGTCTGTGTTACTTGGTGTAAGTGTGTGTCTTTGTTCCGTGGTGTAAGTGTTTGTCTTTGTTACTGGGTGTCAGTGTCTGTCTCTGTGACTTGATGTCAGTGTATGTCTTTGTTACTTGGTGTAAGTGTGTATCTCTGTTACTGGGTATCAGGGCATGTCTTTGCTACATGGTGACAGAGTATGTCTATGTTACTTGGTGGAAGTGTGTGTCTTTGTTATTTGGTGTAATTGTATGTCTTTGTTACTTGGTGTCAGTGTATGTCTGTGTTACTTGGTGTAAGTGTATGACTTTGTTACTTGTTGTCAGTGTATGTCTTTGTTACTTGGTGTAAATGTGTGTCTGTGTTACTTGGTGTAAGTGTGAGTCGGTGTTACTTGGTATCAGCGTATGTCTTTGTTACTTGGTGCAAGTGTGTGTCTGTGTTACTGGGTAACAGTGTATGTCTTTGTTACTTGGTGTCAGTGCATGTCTGTGTTACTTGGTGTAAGTGTGTGTCTTTGTTACCTGGTGTAATTGTATGTCTTCGTTACTTTGTGTCAGTGTATGTCTTTGTTACTTGGTGTAAGTGAGTGCTTGTGTTACTTGGTGTAAGTGTGTGTCTGTGTCTCTTGGTATCAGTGTATGTCTTTGTTACTTGGTGTAAGTGTGTGTCTGTGTTACTGGGTGTCAGTGTATGTCTTTGTTACTTGGTGTAAGTGTGTGTCTGTGTTACTGGGTGTCAGTGTGTGTCTTTGTTACTTGGTGTCCGTGTGTGCCTGTGTTACTGGGTGTCGGTGTATGTCTTTGTTACTGGGTGCCAGTGTAAGTCTTTGTTACTTGGTGTAAGTGTGTGTCTGTGTTGCTTGGTATCAGTGTCTGTCTTTGTTACTTGGTGTAAGTGTGTGTCTGTGTTACTGGGTATCAGTGCATGTCTTTGTTACTTGGTGTCAGTGTATGTCTGTGTTACTTGGTGTAAGTGTGTGTCTGTGTTACTGGGTATCAGTGTATGTCTTTGTGACTTGGTGTCAGTGTATGTCTTTGTTACTGGGTGTCAGTGTTTGTCTTTGTGACTTGGTGCCAGTGTATGTCTTTGTTACTTTGTGTAAGTGTGTGTCTGTGTTACTGGGTATCAGTGTATGTCTTTGTTACTTGGTGTCAGTGTATGTCTTTGTTACTTGGTGTAAGTGTATGTCTTTGTTACTTGGTGTCAGTGTATGTCTGTGTTACTTGGTGTAAGTGTATGTCTTTGTTATCTGGTGTCAGTGTATGTCTTTGTGACGTGGTGTCATTGTCTGTCTTTGTTACTGTGTGTCAGTGTCTGTCTTCGTTACTTGGTGTCAGTGTTTGTCTTTGTTACTGGGTGTCAGTGTCTGTCTCTGTGACTTGATGTCAGTGTATTTCTTTGTTACTTGGTGTAAGTGTATGTCTCTGTTACTGGGTATCAGTGCATGTCTTTGCTACATGGTGACAGTGTTTGTCTATGTTACTTGGTGTAAGTGTGTGTCTTTGTTATTTGGTGTTATTGTATGTCTTTGTTACTTGGTCTCAGTGTCTGTCTGTGTTACTTGGTGTAAGTATATGACTTTGTTACTTGGTGTCAGTGTATGTCTTTGTTACTTGGTGTAAGTGTGTGTCTGTGTTACTGGGTAACTGTGTATGTCTTTGATACTTGGTGTCAGTTTATGTCTGTGTTGCTTGGTGTAAGTGTGTGTCTTTGTTACCTGGTGTAATTGTATGTCTTTGTTACTTGTTGTCAGTGTATATCTTTGTTAATTGGTGTAAGTGTGTGTCTGTGTTACTGGGTTACAGTGTATGTCTTTGTTACTTGGTGTCAGTGTATGTCTGTGTTACTTGGTGTAAGTGTGAGTCTTTGTTACATGGTGTAATTGTATGTCTTTGTTACTTGGTGTCAGTGTATGTCTTTGTTACTTGGTGTAAGTGAGTGTTTGTGTTACTTGGTGTAAGTGTGTGTCTTTGTTCCGTGGTGTAAGTGCATGTCTTTGTTACTGTGTGTCAGTGTCTGACTCTGTGACTTGATGTCAGTGTATGTCTTTGTTATTTGGTGTAAGTGTGTGTCTCTGTTACTGGGTATCAGTGCATGTCTTTGCTGCATGGTGACAGTGTATGTCTATGTTACTTGGTGGAAGTGTGTGTCTTTGTTATTTGGTGTAATTGTATGTCTTTGTTACTTGGTGTCAGTGTATGTCTGTGTTACTTGGTGTAAGTGTATGACTTTGTTACTTGGTGTCAGTGTATGTCTTTGTTACTTGGTGTAAATGTGTGTCTGTGTTACTTGGTGTAAGTGTGAGTCGGTGTTACTTGGTATCAGAGTATGTCTTTGTTACTTGGTGTAAGTGTGTGTCTGTGTTACTGGGTAACAGTGTATGTCTTTGTTACTTGGTGTCAGTGCATGTCTGTGTTACTTGGTGTAAGTGTGTGCCTTTGTTACCTGGTGTAATTGTATGTCTTCGTTACTTTGTGTCAGTGTATGTCTTTGTTACTTGGTGTAAGTGAGTGCTTGTGTTACTTGGTGTAAGTGTGTGTCTGTGTCTCTTGGTATCAGTGTATGTCTTTGTTACTTGGTGTAAGTGTGTGTCTGTGTTACTGGGTGTCAGTGTATGTCTTTGTTACTTGGTGTAAGAGTGTGTCTGTGTTACTGGGTGTCAGTGTGTGTCTTTGTTACTTGGTGTCCGTGTGTGCCTGTGTTATTGGGTGTCGGTGTATGTCTTTGTTACTGGGTCCCAGTGTAAGTCTTTGTTACTTGGTGTCAGTGTGTGTCTGTGTTGCTTGGTATCAGTGTCTGTCTTTGTTACTTGGTGTAAGTGTGTGTCTCTGTTACTGGGTATCAGTGCATGCCTTTGCTACATGGTGACAGAGTATTTCTATGTTACTTGGTGGAAGTGTGTGTCTTTGTTATTTGGTGTAATTGTATGTCTTTGTTACTTGGTGTCAGTGTTTGTCTGTGTTACTTGGTGTAAGTGTATGACTTTGTTACTTGGTGTCAGTGCATGTCTTTGTTACTTGGTGTAAATGTGTGTCTGTGTTACTTGGTGTAAGTGTGAGTCGGTGTTACTTGGTATCAGCGTATGTCTTTGTTACTTGGTGTAAGTGTGTGTCTGTGTTACTGGGTAACAGTGTATGACTTTGTTACTTGGTGTCAGTGCATGTCTGTGTTACTTGGTGTAAGTGTGTCTTTGTTACCTGGTGTAATTGTATGTCTTCGTTACTTTGTGTCAGTGTATGTCTTTGTTACTTGGTGTAAGTGAGTGCTTGTGTTACTTGGTGTAAGTGTGTGTCTGTGTCTCTTGGTATCAGTGTATGTCTTTGTTACTTGGTGCAAGTGTGTGTCTGTGTTACTGGGTGTCAGTGTGTGTCTTTGTTACTTGGTGTCCGTGTGTGCCTGTGTTACTGGGTGTCGGTGTATGTCTTTGTTACTGGGTGCCAGTGTAAGTCTTTGTTACTTGGTGTAAGTGTGTGTCTGTGTTGCTTGGTATCAGTGTCTGTCTTTGTTACTTGGTGTAAGTGTGTGTCTGTGTTGCTGGGTATCAGTGTATGTCTTTGTTACTTTGTGTCAGTGTATGACTTTGTTACTTGGTGTAAGTGTGTGTCTGTGTTACTGGGTATCAGTGTATGTCTTTGTGACTTGGTGTCAGTGTATGTCTTTGTTACTGGGTGTCAGTGTTTGTCTTTGTGACTTGGTGCCAGTGTATGTCTTTGTTACTTTGTGTAAGTGTGTGTCTGTGTTACTGGGTATCAGTGTATGTCTTTGTTACTTGGTGTCAGTGTATGTCTTTGTTACTTGGTGTAAGTGTATGTCTTTGTTACTTGGTGTCAGTGTATGTCTGTGTTACTTGGTGTAAGTGTATGTCTTTGTTATCTGGTGTCAGTGTATGTCTTTGTGACGTGGTGTCATTGTCTGTCTTTGTTACTGTGTGTCAGTGTCTGTCTTCGTTACTTGGTGTCAGTGTTTGTATTTGTTACTGGGTGTCAGTGTCTGTCTCTGTGACTTGATGTCAGTGTATTTCTTTGTTACTTGGTGTAAGTGTATGTCTCTGTTACTGGGTATCAGTGCATGTCTTTGCTACATGGTGACAGTGTATGTCTATGTTACTTGGTGTAAGTGTGTGTCTTTGTTATTTGGTGTAATTGTATGTCTTTGTTACTTGGTGTCAGTGTATGTCTGTGTTACTTGGTGTAAGTTTATGACTTTGTTACTTGGTGTCAGTGTATGTCTTTGTTACTTGGTTTAAGTGTGTGTCTGTGTCACTGGGTAACTGTGTATGTCTTTGATACTTGGTGTCAGTTTATGTCTGTGTTACTTGGTGTAAGTGTGTGTCTTTGTTACCTGGTGTAATTGTATGTCTTTGTTACTTGTTGTCAGTGTATGTCTTTGTTACTTGGATTAAATGAGTGCTTGAGTTACTTGGTGTAAGTGGATGTCTGTGTCTCTTGGTATCAGTGTATGTCTTTGTTACTTAGTGTAAGTGTGTGTCTGTGTTCCTGGGTATCAGTGTATGTCTTTGTTACTTGGTGTCGGTGTGTGTCGGTGTCACCGGGTATCAGTGTATGTCTTTGTTACTTGGTGTCATTGTATGTCTTTGCTACTTGGTGTAAGTGTATGTCTTTGTTACTTGCTGTCAGTGTATGTCTTTGTTACTTGGTGTAAGTGTGTGTCTATGTTACTGGGTGTCAATGTATGTCTTTGTTACTTGGTGTCCGTGTGTGCCTGTGTTACTGGGTGTCTGTGTATGTCTTTGTTACTGGGTGTCAGTGTATGTCTTTGTTACTTGGTGTAAGTGTGTGTCTGTGTTACTGGGTATCATTGTCTGTCTTTGTTACTTGGTGTAAGTGTGTCTCTGTGTTACTGGGTATCAGTGCATGTCTTTGTTACTTGGTGTCAGTGTATGTCTGTGTTACTTGGTGTAAGTGTGTGTCTGTGTTACTGGGAATCAGTGTATGTCTTTGTGACTTGGTTTCAGTGTATGTCTGTGTTACTGGGTGTCAGTGTTTGTCTTTGTGACTTTGTGTCAGTGTATGTCTTTGTTACTTGGTGTAAGTGTGTGTCGGTGTTACTGGGTATCAGTGTATGTCTTTGTTACTTGGTGTCAGTGTATGTCAAACTACTTGGTGTAATTGTATGTCTTTGTTCCTTGGTTTAATTGTCTGTCTTTGTTACTTGGTGTCAGTGTATGTGTGTGTTACTTGGTGTCAGTGTATGTCGTTGTTACTTCTTGTAAGTGTGTGTCTGAGTTGCTGGTTATCAGTGTATGTCTTTGTGACTCGGTGTCAGTGTCTGCCTTTGTTACTTGGTGTAATTGTCTGTCTTTGTTAATTGGTGTTATTGTATGTCGTTGTTACTTCTTGTAAGTGTATGTCGTTGTTACTTCTTGTAAGTGTGTGTCTGTGTTACTGATTATCAGTGTCTGTCTTTGTGACTCGGTGTCAGTGTATGTCTTTGTGACTCGGTGTCAGTGTATGTCTTTGTTACTGGGTGTCAGTTTATGTCTTTGTTACTTGGTGACAGTGTGTGTCTGTGTGTCAGTGTATGTCTTTGTTACTGTGTATCAGTGTTTCTCTATGTTACTGGGTGTCAGTGTGTGTTAGTTTGTGTTACTGGGTGTCAGTATTTAGTTTAGTGATGCAGCACTGAAACAGGCCCTTCGGCCAAACGAGTCTGTGCCGACCATCAACCACTCATTTATACTAATCCTACACTATTCCGGATTCCTATCAAATATCACCAGTCCCTATATATTTCCCTACCACCTACCGATACTAGTGTCAATTTATAATGGCCAATTAAACTATCAACCTGCAAGTCTTTGGCATGTGGGAAGAAACCGGAGCACCCGGAGGAATCTCACGCAGTCAAAGGGAGAACTTGCAAAATCCGCACAGGCAGTACCCAGAATCGAGCCCGGGTCCTTGGAGCTGTGAGGCTGCTAACCACTGTGCCAATGTGCCGCCCAGTGTATGTCTGTGCTACTGGGTATCAGTGTATGTCTTTGTTACTTGGTGTCAGTGTATGTCTGTGTTCCTTGGTGTAAGTGTGTGTCTTTGTTACTTGGTGTAATTGTATGTCTTTGCTACTTGGTGTCAGTGTATGTCTGTGTTACTTGGTGTAAGTGTATGTCTTTGTTACTTGGTGTCAGTGTATGTCTTTGTTACTTGGTGTAAGTGTGTGTCTGTGTTACTGGGTATCAGTGTATGTCTTTGTTACTTGGTGTCAGTGCATGTCTTTGTGACTTGGTGTCAGTGGATGTCTTGGTTACTGGGTTTCAGTGTATGTCTTAGTGACTTGGTGTCAGTGTATGTCTTTGTTACTGGGTGTCAGTTTATGTATTTGTTACTTAGTGTCAGTGTATGTCTTTGTTACTTGGTGTCAGTGTATGTCTGTGTTACTTGGTGTAATTGTGTGTCTTTGTTACTTGGTGTAAGAGTGTGTCTGTGTCACCGGGTATCAGTGTATGTCTTTGTTACTTGGTGTCAGTGTATGTCTTTGTTACTTGGTGTAACTGTGTGTCTGTGTTACTGGGTGTCAGTAGATGTCTTTGTTACTTGGTGTCAGTGTTTGTCTTTGTTACTTTGTGGAAGTGTGTGTCTGTGTTACTGGGTATCCGTGTATGTCTTTGTGACTTGGTGTCAGTGCATGTCTTTGTTACTGGGTGTCAGTGTATGCCTTTGTTACTTGATGACAGTGTGTGTCTGTGTTAGTCTTTGTTACTTGGTGTCAGTGTGTGTCTGTGCATGTCTTTGTTACTGTGTGTCAGATTTCCTCTATGTTACTGGGTGTCAGTGTGTGTTTGTTTGTGTTGCTGGGTGTCAGTGTGTGTCTTTGTTACTTGGTGTAAGTGTGTGTCTGTGTTACTGGGTATCAGTGCATGTCTTTGTGACTTGGTGTCAGTGTAAGTCTTTGTTACTGGGTGTCAGTGTATGTCTTTGTTACTTGTAGTAAGTGTGTGTCTGTGTTACTGGATATCAGCGTATGTCTTTATTTCTTGGTGTCATTGTAAGTCTTTGCTACTTGGTGTCAGTGTATATCTGTGTTACTGGGTATCAGTGCATGTCTTTATTAAATGGTGTCAGTGTATGTCTGTGTTACTAGGTGTAAGTGTGTGTCTTTGTTACTTGGTGTAATTGTATGTCTTTGTTACTTGGTGTCAGTGTATGTCTGTGTTACTTGGTGGAAGTGTTTGTCTTTGTTACTTGGTGTAAGTGTATGTCTTTGTTACTGGGTTTCAGTGTGCGTCTGTGTTACTGGGTATCAGTGTATGTTTTTGTGACTTGGTATCAGTGCATGTCTTTGTTACTGGGTGTCAGTGTCTGTCTGTGTTCCTGGGTATCAGTGTATGTCTTTGCGACTTGGTGTCAGTGTGTGTCTTTGTGACTTGGTGTCAGTGTATGTCTGTGTTACTTGATGTAAGTGTGTGTCTGTCTTACTGGGTGTCAGTGTATGTCTGTGTTACTTGATGTCAGTGTGTGTCTGTGTTACTGGGTGTCGGTGTGTGTCTGTGTTACTTGGTGTAAGTCTGTGTCTTTGTTCCTTGGTGTCCGTGTGCGTCTGTGTTACTGTGTGTCAGTGTATGTCTTTGTTTCTGGGTGTCAGTGTATGTCTTTGTTACTTGGTGTAAGTGCGTGTCTGTGTTACTGGGTGTCAGTGTATGTCTGTGTTACCTGGTGTAAGTGTGTGTCTGTGTTACTGGGTATCAGTGTATGTCTTTGTGACTTGGTGTTAGTGTGTGTCCTTTTTACTGGGTGTCAGTGTGTGTCTTTGTGCCTTGGTGTCAGTGTATGTCTTAGTTACTAGTTTTAAGTGTGTGTCTGTGTTACTGGGTATCAGTGTATGTCTTTGTTACTTGGTGTCAGTGTCTGTCAAAATACTTGGTGGAAGTTTATGTCTTTGTTACTTGGTGTAATTGTCTGTCTTTGTTACGTGGTGTAAGTGTATGTCTTTGATACTTGATGTCAGTGTATGTCTTTGTTACTTGGTGTCAGTGGATGTCTTTGTGACTTGGTGTCAGTATATTTCTTTGTTACTGGGTTTCAGTGTGTGTCTGTGTTACTTGGTGTCATTCTATGTCTTTGTTACTGTTTATCAGTGTTTCTCTGTGTTACTGGATCTAAGTGTGTGTTTGTTTGTGTTAATGGGTGTCAGTGTATGTCTTTGTTACTTGGTCTAAGTGTGTGTCTTTGTTACTTGGTGTAATTGTATGTCTTTGTTAATTGGTGTAATTGTCTGTCTTTGTTACTTGGTGTCAGTGTATGTCTGTGTTACTTGGTGTAAGAGTGTGTCTTTGTTACTTCTTGTCAGTGTATGTCTTTGTTACTTGGTGTCATTGTATGTCTTTGTTAATTGGTGTCAGTGGATGTCTTTGTGACTTGGTGTCACTGTATTTCTTTGTTACTGGGTGTCAGTGTGTGTCTGTGTTACTTGGTGTCAGTGTATGTCTTTGTTACTGTTTATTAGTGTTTCTCTGTGTTACTGTATCTAAGTGTGTGTTTGTTTGTGTTACTGGGTGTCAGTGTATGTCTTTGTTACTTGGTCTAAGTGTGTGTCTTTGTTACTTGGTGTAATTGTATGTCTTTGTTACTTTGTGTCAGTGTATGTCTGTGTTACTTGGTGTAAGTGGATGTCTGTGTTCCTGGGTATCATTGTGTGTCTTTGTTACTTGGTGTCAGTGTATGTCTGTGTTACTTGGTGTAAGTGTGTGTCTTTGTTACTTGGTGTCAGAGTGTGTCTGTGTTACTGGGTGTCAGTGCATGTCTTTGTTACTTGGTGTCAGTGTATATCTGAGTTACTTGGTGTAAGTGTGTGTCATTGTTACTTGGTGTAATTGCATGTCTTTGTTACTTGGCGTCAGTGTATGTCTGTGTTAGTTGGTGGAAGTGTATGTCTTTGTTACTTGGTGTAAGTGTGTGTCTGTGTTACTTGGTGTAAGTGTGTGTCTGTGTTACTGGGTATCAGTGTATGTCTTTGTTACTTGATGTCAGTGTATGTCTGTGTTACTTGGTGTAAGTGTGTGTCTGTGTTACTGGGTGTCATTATGTGTCTGTGTTACTTGGTGTAAGTGTGTGTCTTTGTTACTTGGTGTCAGTGTGTGTCTGTGTTACTGGGTATCAGTGTCTGTCTTTGTTACTTGGTGTTATTGTGTGTCTGTGTTACTGGGTATCAGTGTATGTCTTTGGTACTTCTTGTCAGTGTATGTCTTTGTTACTTGGTGTAAGTGTGTGTCTTTGTTACTTGGTGTCAGTGTGTGTCTGTGTTACTGGGTATCAGTGTCTGTCTTTGTTACTTGGTGTTATTGTGTGTCTGTGTTACTGGGTATCAGTGTATGTCTTTGTGACTTGATGTCAGTGTATGTCTTTGTTACTGGGTGTCAGTGTGTGTCTTTGTGACTTGGTGTCAGTGTATGTCTTTGTTACTTGGTGTAAGTGTGTGTCTGTGTTAATGGGTATCAGTGTATGTCTTTGTTACTTGCTGTCAGTGTGTGTCAAAATACTTGGCGTAAGTGTAATTCTTTGTTACTTGGTGTAATTGTCTGTCTTTGTTAATTGGTGTCAGTGTATGTCTTTGTTACTTGGTGTCAGTGTATGTCTGTGTTACTTGGTGTAAGTGTGTGTCTTTGTTACTTGGTGTCAGTGTATGTATGTGTTACTTGGTGTAAGTGTGTGTCTTTGTTACTGGGTGTCAGTGTGTGTCTTTGTGACTTGGTGTCAGTGTATGTCTTTGTTACTTGGTGTAAGTGTGTGTCTGTGTTAATGGGTATCTGTGTATGTCTTTGTTACTTGCTGTCAGTGTGTGTCAAAAACACTTGGCGTAAGTGTAATTCTTTGTTACTTGGTGTAATTGTCTGTCTTTGTTAATTGGTGTAAGTGTATGTCTTTGTTACTTGGTGTCAGTGTATGTCTTTGTTACTTGGTGTCAGTGTATGTCTGTGTTACTTGGTGTAAGTGTGTGTCTTTGTTACTTGGTGTCAGTGTATGTATGTGTTACTTGGTGTAAGTGTGTGTCTGTGTTACTGGGTATCAGTGTATGTCTTTGTTACTTGGTGTCAGTGTATGTCTTTGTTACTTGGTGTATGTGTGTGTCTGTGTTACTGGGTGTCAGTGTGTGTCTGTGTTACTTGGTGCGAGTGTGTGTCTTTGTTACTGGGTATCAGTGTATGTCCTTGTGAATTGGTATCAGTGTATGCCTTTGTTACTGGGTGTCAGTGTATGTCTGTGTTACTGGGTATCAGTGTATGTCTTTGTGAATTGGTATCAGTGTATGTCTTTGTTACTGGGTGTCAATGTGTGTCAAAATGCTTGCTGTAAGTGTATGTCTCTGTTACTTGGTGTAATTGTCTGTCTTTGTTAATTGGTGTCAGTGTATGTCTTTGTTACTTGGTGTCAGTGTATGTCTTTGTTACTTGGTGTAAGTGTGAGTCTTTGTAACTTGGTGTCAGTGTATGGCTGTGTTACTTGGTGTAAGTGTGTGTCTGTGTTACTGGGTATCAGTGTATGTCTTTGTTACTTGGTGTTTGTGTGTGTCTGTGTTACTGGGTGTCAGTGTGTGTCTGTGTTACTTGGTGCAAGTGTGTGTCTTTGTTACTGGGTATCAGTGTATGTCTTTGTGAATTGGCATCAGTGTATGTCTTTGTTACTGGGTGTCAGTGTGTGTCTGTGTTACTGGGTATCAGTGTATGCCTTTGTGAATTGGTATCAGTGTATGTCTTTGTTACTGGGTGTCAGCGTGTGTCTGTGTTACTTGGTATCAGTGTATGTCTTTGTGACTTGGTATCAGTGTATGTCTTTGCTTCTGGGTGTCAATGTGTGTCTTTGTGACTTGGTGTCAGTGTATGTCTGTGTTACTTGGTGTAAGTGTGTGTCTGTGTTCCTGGGTATCAGTGTATGTCTTTGTTACTTGGTGTCAGTGTATGTCTGTGTTACTTGTTGTAAGTGTGTGTCAGTTTTACTGGGTGTCAGCGTGTGTCTGTGTTACTTGGTGTAAGTCTGTGTCTTTGTTACTTGGTGTCCGTGTGTGTCTGTGTTACTGGGTGTCAGTGTATGTCTTTGTTACTGGGTGTCAGTGTATGTCTTTGTTACTTAGTGTAAGTGTGTGTCTGTGTTACTGGGTATCATTGTAGGTCTGTGTTACGTGGTGTAAGTGTGTGTCTGTGTTACTGGGTATCAGGGTTTGTCTTTGTGACTTGGTATCAGTGCATGTCTGTGTTACTTGCTGTCAGTATGTTTGATTGTGTTACTGGGTGTCAGTGTGTGTCTGTGTTACTTGGTGTCCGTGTGTGTCTGTGTTACTGGCTGTCAGTGTATGTCTTTGATACTTGGTGTAAGTGTGTGTCTCTGTTACTCGGTATCAGTGTATGTCTGTGTTACTTGGTGTAAGTGTGTGTCTGTGTTACTGGGTATCAGTGTATGTCTTTGTGACTTGGTGTCAGTGTATCTCTTTGTTACTGGGAGTCAGTGTGTGTCTTTGTGACTTGGTGTCAGTGTATGTCTTTGTTACTTGGTGTAAGTGTGTGTCTGTGTGACTGGGTATCAGTGTATGTCTTTGTTACTTGGTGTCAGTGTATGTCAAAATACTTGGTGTAAATGTATGTCTTTGTTACTTTGTGTAAGTGTGTGCCTGTGTTGCTGGGTATCAGTGTATGTCTTTGTTTCTTGGTGTCAGTGTATGTCTGTGTTACTTGGTGGAAGTGTATGTCTTTGTTACTTGGTGTAAGTGTGTGTCTGTGTTACTTGGTGTAAGTGTGTGTCTCTGTTCCTGGGTATCAGTGTATGTCTTTGTTACTTGGTGTCAGTGTATGTCTGAGTTACTTGGTGTAAGTGTGTGTCTGTGTTACTGGGTATCAGTGTATGTCTTTGTTACTTGGTGTCAGTGTATGTCTGTGTTACTTGGTGTAAGTGTGGGTCTTTGTTACTGGGTGTCAGTGTGTGTCTGTGTTACTTGGTGTAAGTGTGTGTCTTTGTTATTTGGTGTCCGTGTGTGTCTGTGTTACTGGGTGTCGGTGTATGTCTTTGTTACTGGGTGTCAGTGTACGTCTTTGTTACTTGGTGTAAGTGTGTGTCTGTGTTACTGGGTATCAGTGTCTGTCTTTGTTACTGGGTGTCAGTGTGTGTCTGTGTTACTGGGTATCAGTGTATGTCTTTGTTACTTGGTGTCAGTGTATGTCTGTGTTACTTGGTGTAAGTGTGTGTCTGTGTTACTGGGTATCAGTGTATGTCTTTGTGACTTGATGTCAGTGTATGTCTTTGTTACTGGGTGTCAGTGTGTGTCTTTGTGACTTGGTGTCAGTGTATGTCTTTGTTACTTGGTGTAAGTGTGTGTCTGTGTTAATGGGTATCAGTGTATGTCTTTGTTACTTGGTGTCAGTGTGTGTCAAAATACTTGGCGTAAGTGCATGTCTTTGTTACTTGGTGTAATTGTCTGTCTTTGTCAATTGGTGTAAGTGTATGTCTTTGTTACTTGGTGTCAGTGTATGTCTTTGTTACTTGGTGTCAGTGTATGGCTGTGTTACTTGGTGTAAGTGTGTGTCTTTGTTACTTGGTGTCAGTGTATGTATGTTTTACTTGGTGTAAGTGTGTGTCTGTGTTACTGGGTATCAGTGTATGTCTTTGTTACTTGGTGCGAGTGTGTGTCTTTGTTACTGGGTATCAGTGTATGTCTTTGTGAATTGGTATCAGTGTATGCCTTTGTTACTGGTTGTCAGTGTGTGTCTGTGTTACTGGGTATCAGTGTATGTCTTTGTGACTTGGTATCAGTGTATGTCTTTGTTACTGGGTGTCAGTGTGTGTCAAAATACTTGCTGTAAGTGTATGTCTTTGTTACTTGGTGTAATTGTCTGTCTTTGTTAATTGGTGTAAGTGTATGTCTTTGTTACTTGGTGTCAGTGTATGTCTTTGTTACTTGGTGTCAGTGTATGTCTGTGTTACTTGGTGTAAGTGTGTGTCTGTGTTACTGGGTATCAGTGTATGTCTTTGTTACTTGGTGTCAGTGTATGTCTGTGTTACTTGGTGTATGTGTGTGTCTGTGTTACTGGTTGTCAGTGTGTGTCTGTGTTACTTGGTGCGAGTGTGTGTCTTTGTTACTGGGTATCAGTGTATGTCTTTGTGAATTGGTATCAGTGTATGCCTTTGTTACTGGTTGTCAGTGTGTGTCTGTGTTACTGGGTATCAGTGTATGTCTTTGTGACTTGGTATCAGTGTATGTCTTTGTTACTGGGTGTCAGTGTGTGTCAAAATACTTGCTGTAAGTGTATGTCTTTGTTACTTGGTGTAATTGTCTGTCTTTGTTAATTGGTGTATGTGTATGTCTTTGTTACTTGGTGTCAGTGTATGTCTTTGTTACTTGGTGTCAGTGTATGTCTGTGTTACTTGGTGTAAGTGTGTGTCTGTGTTACTGGGTATCAGTGTATGTCTTTGTTACTTGGTGTTAGTGTATGTCTGTGTTACTTGGTGTTTGTGTGTGTCTGTGTTCCTGGGTGTCAGTGTGTGTCTGTGTTACTTGGTGCAAGTGTGTGTCTTTGTTACTGGGTATCAGTGTATGTCTTTGTGAATTGGTATCAGTGTATGTCTTTGTTACTGGGTGTCAGTGTGTGTCTGTGTTACTTGGTATCAGTGTATGTCTTTGTGACTTGGTATCAGTGTATGTCTTTGCTTCTGGGTGTCAATGAGTGTCTTTGTGACTTGGTGTCAGTGTATGTCTGTGTTACTTGGTGTAAGTGTGTGTCTGTGTTCCTGGGTATCAGTGTATGTCTTTGTTACTTGGTGTCAGTGTATGTATGTGTTACTTGTTGTAAGTGTGTGTCTGTGTTACTGGGTGTCAGTGTGTGTCTGTGTTACTTGGTGGAAGTCCGTGTCTTTGTTACTTGGTGTCCGTGTGTGTCTGTGTTACTGGGTGTCAGTGTATGTCTTTGTTACTGGGTGTCAGTGTATGTCTTTGTTACTTAGTGTAAGTGTGTGTCTGTGTTACTGGGTGTCTGTGTATGTCTGTGTTACGTGGTGTATGTGTGTATCTGTGTGACTGTGTATCAGGGTTTGTCTTTGTGACTTGGTATCAGTGCATGTCTGTGTTACTTGGTGTCAGTGTGTTTGATTGTGTTACTGGGTGTCAGTGTGTGTCTGTGTTACTTGGTGTCCGTGTGTGTCTTTGTTACTGGCTGTCAGTGTATGTCTTTGATACTTGGTGTAAGTGTGTGTCTCTGTTACTCGGAATCAGTGAATGTCTGTGTTACTTGTTGTAAGTGTGTGTCTGTGTTACTGGGTATCAGTGTATGTCTTTGTGACTGGGAGTCAGTGTGTGTCTTTCTGACTTGGTGTCAGTGTATGTCTTTGTTACTTGGTTTAAGTGTGTGTCTGTGTGACTGGGTATCTGTGTATGTCTTTGTTACTTGGTGTCAGTGTATGTCAAAATACTTGTTGTAAATGTATGTCTTTGTTACTTTGTGTAAGTGTGTGCCTGTGTTACTGGGTATCAGTGTATGTCTTTGTTACTTGGTGTCAGTGTATGTCTGTGTTACTTGGTGTAAGTGTGTGTCTGTGTTACTGGGTGTCCGTGTGTGTCTGTGTTACTTGCTGTAAGTCTGTGTCTTTGTTACTTGGTGTCCGTGTTTGTCTGCGTTACTGGGTGTCAGTGTATGTATTTGTTACTGGGTGTCAGTGTATGTCTTTGTTCCTTGGTGGAAGTGTGTGTCTGTGTTACTGGGTATCAGTGTCTGTCTTTGTTACTTGGTGTCAGTGTATGTCTGTGTTACTTGGTGTAAGTGTGTGTCTGTGTTCCTGGTTATCAGTGTATGTCTTTGTTACTTGGTGTCAGTGTATGTCTGTGTTACTTGGTGTAATTGCATGTCTTTGTTACTTGGTGTAAGTGTATGTCTCTGTTCCTGGGGATCCGTGTGTGTCTTTGTTACTTGGTGTCAGTGTCTGTCTGTGTTACTTGGTGTCTGTGGGTGTCTGTGTTCCTGGGTATCAGTGTATGTCTTTGTTACTTGGTGTCAGTGTATGTCTGTGTTACTTGTTGTAAGTGTGTGTCTGTGTTACTGGGTGTCAGTGTGTGTCTGTGTTACTTGGTGTAAAACTGTGTCTTTGTTACTTGGTGTCCGTGTGTGTCTGTGTTACTTGTTGTTTGTGTGTGTCTGTGTTACTGGGTGTCAGTGTGTGTCTGTGTTACTTGGTGCAAGTGTGTTTCTTTGTTACTGGGTATCAGTGTATGTCTTTGTGAATTGGTATCAGTGAATGTCTTTGTTACTGGGTGTCAGTGTGTGTCTGTGTTACTGGGTATCAGTGTATGTCTTTGTGAATTGGTATCAGTGTATGTCTTTGTTACTTGGTGTCAGCGTGTGTCTGTGTTACTTGGTATCAGTGTATGTCTTTGTGACTTGGTATCAGTGTATGTCTTTGCTTCTGGGTGTCAATGTGTGTCTTTGTGACTTGGTGTCAGTGTATGTCTGTGTTACTTGGTGTAAGTGTGTGTCTGTGTTCCTGGGTATCAGTGTATGTCTTTGTTACTTGGTGTCAGTGTATGTCTGTGTTACTTGTTGTAAGTGTGTGTCAGTTTTACTGGGTGTCAGCGTGTGTCTGTGTTACTTGGTGTAAGTCTGTGTCTTTGTTACTTGGTGTCCGTGTGTGTCTGTGTTACTGGGTGTCAGTGTATGTCTTTGTTACTGGGTGTCAGTGTATGTCTTTGTTACTTAGTGTAAGTGTGTGTCTGTGTTACTGGGTGTCATTGTAGGTCTGTGTTACGTGGTGTAAGTGTGTGTCTGTGTTACTGGGTATCAGGGTTTGTCTTTGTGACTTGGTATCAGTGCATGTCTGTGTTACTTGCTGTCAGTATGTTTGATTGTGTTACTGGGTGTCAGTGTGTGTCTGTGTTACTTGGTGTCCGTGTGTGTCTGTGTTACTGGCTGTCAGTGTATGTCTTTGATACTTGGTGTAAGTTTGTGTCTCTGTTACTCGGTATCAGTGTATGTCTGTGTTATTTGGTGTAAGTGTCTGTCTGTGTTACTGGGTATCAGTGTATGTCTTTGTGACTTGGTGTCAGTGTATCTCTTTGTTACTGGGAGTCAGTGTGTGTCTTTGTGACTTGGTGTCAGTGTATGTCTTTGTTACTTGGTGTAAGTGTGTGTCTGTGTGACTGGGTATCAGTGTATGTCTTTGTTCCTTGGTGTCAGTGTATGTCAAAATACTTGGTGTAAATGTATGTCTTTGTTACTTTGTGTAAGTGTGTGCCTGTGTTGCTGGGTATCAGTGTATGTCTTTGTGACTTGGTATCAGTGTATGTCTGTGTTACTGGGTGTCAGTGTGTGTCAAAATACTTGCTGTAAGTGTATGTCTTTGTTACTTGGTGTAATTGTCTGTCTTTGTTAATTGGTGTAAGTGTATGTCTTTGTTACTTGGTGTAAGTGTGTGTCTCTGTTACTCGGAATCAGTGAATGTCTGTGTTACTTGTTGTAAGTGTGTGTCTGTGTTACTGGGTATCAGTGTATGTCTTTGTGACTGGGAGTCAGTGTGTGTCTTTCTGACTTGGTGTCAGTGTATGTCTTTGTTACTTGGTTTAAGTGTGTGTCTGTGTGACTGGGTATCAGTGTATGTCTTTGTTACTTGGTGTCAGTGTATGTCAAAATACTTGGTGTAAATGTATGTCTTTGTTACTTTGTGTAAGTGTGTGCCTGTGTTACTGGGTATCAGTGTATGTCTTTGTTACTTGGTGTCAGTGTATGTCTGTGTTACTTGGTGTAAGTGTGTGTCTGTGTTACTGGGTGTCAGTGTGTGTCTGTGTTACTTGCTGTAAGTCTGTGTCTTTGTTACTTGGTGTCCGTGTTTGTCTGCGTTACTGGGTGTCAGTGTATGTCTTTGTTACTGGGTGTCAGTGTATGTCTTTGTTCCTTGGTGGAAGTGTGTGTCTGTGTTACTGGGTATCAGTGTCTGTCTTTGTTACTTGGTGTCAGTGTATGTCTGTGTTACTTGGTGTAAGTGTGTGTCTGTGTTCCTGGTTATCAGTGTATGTCTTTGTTACTTGGTGTCAGTGTATGTCTGTGTTACTTGGTGTAATTGCATGTCTTTGTTACTTGGTGTAAGTGTATGTCTCTGTTCCTGGGGATCCGTGTGTGTCTTTGTTACTTGGTGTCAGTGTCTGTCTGTGTTACTTGGTGTCTGTGGGTGTCTGTGTTCCTGGGTATCAGTGTATGTCTTTGTTACTTGGTGTCAGTGTATGTCTGTGTTACTTCTTGTAAGTGTGTGTCTGTGTTACTGGGTGTCAGTGTGTGTCTGTGTTACTTGGTGTAAGTCTGTGTCTTTGTTACTTGGTGTCCGTGTGTGTCTGTGTTACTGGGTGTCAGTGTATGTCTTTGTTACTGGGTGTCAGTGTGTGTCTGTGTTACTTGGTGTCAGTGTGTTTGATTGTGTTACTGGGTGTCAGTGTGTGTCTGTGTTACTTGGTGTCCGTGTGTGTCTGTGTTACTGGCTGTCAGTGTATGTCTTTGTTACTGGGTTTCAGTGTATGTCTTTGTTACTTAGTGTAAGTGTGTGTCTGTGTTACTGGGTGTCAGTGTATGTCTGTGTTACGTGGTGTAAGTGTGTGTCTGTGTTACTGGGTATCAGTGTTTGTCTTTGTAACTTGGTATCAGTGCATGTCTGTGTTACTTTGTGTTAGTGTGTTTGATTGTGTTACTGGGTGTCAGTGTGTGTCTGTGTTACCTGGTGTCCGTGTGTGTCTGTGTTACTGGCTGTCAGTGTATGTCTTTGATACTTGGTGTAAGTGTGTGTCTCTGTTACTCGGTATCAGTGTATGTCTGTGTTACTTGGTGCAAGTGTGTGTCTGTGTTACTGGGTATCAGTGTATGGCTTTGTGACTTGGTGTCAGCGTATGTCTTTGTTACTGGGAGTCAGTGTGTGTCTTTGTGACTTGGTGTCAGTGTATGTCTTTGTTACTTGGTGCAAGTGTGTGTCTGTGTTACTGGGTATCAGTGTATGTCTTTGTTACTTGGTGTCAGTGTATGTCTGTGTTACTTGGTGTAAGTGTGTGTCTGTGTTACTGGGTGTCAGTGTGTGTCTGTGTTACTTGGTGTAAGTCTGTGTCTTTGTTACTTGGTGTTCGTGTGTGTCTGCGTTACTGGGTGTCAGTGTATGTCTTTGTTACTGGGTGTCAGTGTATGTCTTTTTTACTTGGTGTAAGTGTGTGTCTGTGTTACTGAGTATCAGTGTCTGTCTTTGTTACTTGGTGCAAGTGTGTGTCTGTGTTACTGGGAATCTGTGCATGTCTTTGTTACTTGGTGTCCGTGTATGTCTGTGTTACATGGTGTAATTGTGTGTCTGTGTTACTGGGTATCAGCGTATGTCTTTGAAACTTGGTGTCAGTGTATGTCTTTGTTACTGGGAGTCAGTGTGTGTCTTTGTGACTTGGTGTCAGTGTATGTCTTTGTTACTTGGTGTAAGTGTGTGTCTGTGTTACTGGGTATCGTGTATGTCTTTGTTACTTGGAGTCAGTGTATGTCAAAATACTTGGTGTAAGTGTATGTCTTTGTTACTTGGTGTAATTGTCTGTCTTTGTTACTTGGTGCAAGTGTGTGTCTGTGTTACTGGGTATCAGTGCATGTCTTTGTTACTTGGAGTCAGTGTATGTCTGTGTTACTTGGTGTAAGTGTGTGCCTGTGTTACTGGGTATCAGTGTATGTCTTTGTTACTTGGTGTCAGTGTATGTCTGTGTTACTCGGTGTAAGTGTGTGTCTGTGTTATTGGGTGTCACAGTGTGTCTGTGTTACTTGGTGTAAGTCTGTGTCTTTGTTACTTGGTGTCCGTGTGCGTCTGCGTTATTTGGTATCAGTGTATGTCTTTGTGACTTGGTATCAGTGTATGTCTTTCTTACTGGGTGTCAGTGTGTGTCTGTGTTACTTGGTATCAGTGTATGTCTTTGTGACTTGGTATCAGTGTATGTCTTTGTTTCTGGGTGTCAATGTGTGTCTTTGTGACTTGGTGTCAGTGTATGTCTGTGTTACTTGGTGTAAGTGTGTGTCTGTGTTCCTGGGTATCAGTGTATGTCTTTGTTACTTGGTGTCAGTGTATGTCTGTGTTACTTGTTGTAAGTGTGTGTCTGTGTTACTGGGTGTCAGTGTGTGTCTGTGTTACTTGGTGTAAGTCTGTGTCTTTGTTACTTGGGGTCCGTGTGTGTCTGTGTTACTGGGTGTCAGTGCATGCCTTTGTTACTGGGTGTCAGTGTATGTCTTTGTTACTTAGTGTAAGTGTGTGTCTGTGTTACTGGGTGTCAGTGTGTGTCTGTGTTACTGGGTGTCAGTGTGTGTCTGTGTTACTTGGTGTAAGTCTGTGTCTTTGTTACGTGGTGTAAGTGTGTGTCTGTGTTACTGGGTATCAGTGTTTGTCTTTGAGACTTGGTATCAGTGCATGTCTGTGTTACTTGGTGGCAGTGTGTTTGATTGTGTCACTGGGTGTCAGTATGTGTCTGTGTTACTTGGTGTCCGTGTGTGTCTGTGTTACTGGCTGTCAGTGTATGTCATTGATACTTGGTGTAAGTGTGTGTCTCTGTTACTCGGTATCAGTGTATGTCTGTGTTACTTGGTGTAAGTGTGTGTCTGTGTTTCTGGGTATCAGTGTATGTCTTTGTGACTTGGTGTCAGTGTATGTCTTTGTTACTGGGAGTCAGTGTGTGTCTTTGTGACTTGGTGTCAGTGTATGTCTTTGTTACTTGGTGTAAGTGTGTGTCTGTGTGACTGGGTATCAGTGTATGTCTTTGTTCCTTGGTGTCAGTGTATGTCAAAATACTTGGTGTAAATGTATGTCTTTGTTACTTTGTGTAAGTGTGTGCCTGTGTTACTGGATATCAGTGTATGTCTTTGTTACTTGGTGTCAGTGTATGTCTGTGTTACTTGGTGTAAGTGTGTGTCTGTGTTACTGGGTGTCAGTGTGTGTCTGTGTTACTTGGTGTAAGTCTCTGTCTTTGTTACTTGGTGTCCGTGTGTGTCTGCGTTACTGGGTGTCAGTGTATGTCTTTGTTACTGGGTGTCAGTGTATGTCTTTGTTACTTGGTGTAAGCGTGTGTCTGTGTTACTGGGTATCAGTGTCTGTCTTTGTTACTTGGTGTCAGTGTATGTCTGTGTTACTTGGTGTAAGTGTGTGTCTGTGTTCCTGGGTATCAGTGTATGTCTTTGTTACTTGGTTTCAGTGTATGTCTGTGTTACTTGGTGTAATTGCATGTCTTTGTTACTTGGTGTCAGTGTATGTCTGTGTTACTTGGTGTAAGTGTATGTCTTTGTTACTTGGTGTAAGTGTGTGTCTGTGTTACTTGGTGTAAGTGTGTGTCTGTGTTCCTGGGTATCAGTGTATGTCTTTGTTGTTGGGAGTCAATGTGTGTCTTTGTGACTTGGTGTCAGTGTATGTCTTTGTTACTTGGTGTAAGTGTGTGTCTGTGTGACTGGGTATCAGTGTATGTCTTTGTTACTTGGTGTCATTGTATGTCAAAATAATTGGTGTAAATGTATGTCTTTGTTACTTTGTGTAAGTGTGTGTCTGTGTTACTTGGTGTAAGTGTGTGTCTGTGTTCCTGGGTATCAGTGTATGTCTTTGTTGCTGGGAGTCAGTGTGTGTCTTTGTTACTTGGTGTCAGTGTATGTCTGTGTTACTTGGTGTAAGTGTGTGTCTGTGTTACTGGGTGTCAGTGTGTGTCTGTGTTACTTGGTGTAAGTCTGTGTCTTTGTTACTTGGTGTTCGTGTGTGTCTGCGTTACTGTGTGTCAGTGTATGTCTTTGTTACTGGGTGTCAGTGTATGTCTTTGTTACTTGGTGTAAGTGTGTGTCTGTGTTACTGGGTATCAGTGTCTGTCTTTGTTACTTTGTGCAAGTGTGTGTCTGTGTTACTGGGAATCTGTGCATGTCTTTGTTACTTGGTGTCCGTGTATGTCTGTGTTACATGGTGTAAGTGTGTGTCTGTGTTACTGGGTATCAGTGTATGTCTTTGTGACTTGGTGTCAGTGTATGTCTTTGTTACTGGGAGTCAGTGTGTGTCTTTGTGACTTGGTGTCATTGTATGTCTTTGTTACTTGGTGTAAGTGTGTGTCTGTGTTACTGGGTATCGGTGTATGTCTTTGTTACTTGGTGTCAGTGTATGTCAAAATACTTGGTGTAAGTGTATGTCTTTGTTACTTGGTGTAATTGTCTGTCTTTGTTACTTGGTGTAAGTGTGTGTCTGTGTTAATGGGTATCAGTGCATGTCTTTGTTACTTGGAGTCAGTGTATGTCTGTGTTACTTGGTGTAAGTGTGTGCCTGTGTTACTGGGTATCAATGTATGTATTTGTTACTTGGTGTCAGTGTATGTCTGTGTTACTCGGTGTAAGTGTGTGTCTGTGTTATTGGGTGTCACAGTGTGTCTGTGTTACTTGGTGTAAGTCTGTGTCTTTGTTACTTGGTGTCCGTGTGTGTCTGCGTTAGTTGGTATCAGTGTATGTCTTTGTGACTTGGTATCAGTGTATGTCTTTGTTACTGGGTGTCAGTGTGTGTCTGTGTTACTTGGTATCAGTGCATGTCTTTGTGACTTGGTATCAGTGTATGTCTTTGTTTCTGGGTGTCAATGTGTGTCTTTGTGACTTGGTGTCAGTGTATGTCTGTGTTACTTGGTGTAAGTGTGTGTCTGTGACCCTGGGTATCAGTGTATGTCTTTGTTACTTGGTGTCAGTGTATGTCTGTGTTACTTGTTGTAAGTGTGTGTCTGTGTTACTGGGTGTCAGCGTGTGTCTGTGTTACTTGGTGTAAGTCTGTGTCTTTGTTACTTGGTGTCCGTGTGTGTCTGTGTTACTGGGTGTCAGTGTATGCCTTTGTTACTGGGTGTCAGTTTATGTCTTTGTTACTTAGTGTAAGTTTGTGTCTGTGTTACTGGGTGTCAGTGTATGTCTGTGTTACGTGGTGTAAGTGTGTGTCTGTGTTACTGGGTATCAGTGTTTGTCTTTGTGACTTGGTATCAGTGCATGTCTGTGTTACTTGGTGTCAGTGTGTTTGATTGTGTTACTGGGTGTCAGTGTGTGTCTGTGTTACTTGGTGTCCGTGTGTGTCTGTGTTACTGGCTGTCAGTGTATGTCATTGATGCTTGGTGTAAGTGTGTGTCTCTGTTACTCGGTATCAGTGTATGTCTGTGTTACTTGGTGTAAGCGTGTGTCTGTGTTTCTGGGTATCAGTGTATGTCTTTGTGACTTGGTGTCAGCGTATGTCTTTGTTACTGGGAGTCAGTGTGTGTCTTTGTGACTGGGTGTCAGTGTATGTCTTTGTTACTTGGTGTAAGTGTGTGTCTGTGTGACTGGGTATCAGTGTATGTCTTTGTTCCTTGGTGTCAATGTATGTCAAAATACTTGGTGTAAATGTATGTCTTTGTTACTTTGTGAAAGTGTGTGCCTGTGTTACTGGGTATCAGTGTATGTCTTTGTTAGTTGGTGTCAGTGTATATCTGTGTTACTTGGTGTAAGTGTGTGTCTGTGCTACTGGGTGTCAGTGTGTGTCTGTGTTACTTGGTGTAAGTCTGTGTCTTTGTTACTTGGTGTCCGTGTGTGTCTGCGTTACTGGGTGTCAGTGTATGTCTTTGTTACTGGGTGTCAGTGTATGTCTTTGTTACTTGGTGTAAGTGTGTGTCTGTGTTACTGGGTATCAGTGTCTGTCTTTGTTACTTGGTGTCAGTGTATGTCTGTGTTACTTGGTGTAAGTGTGTGTCTATGTTCCTGGGTATCAGTGTATGTCTTTGTTACTTGGTGTCAGTGTATGTCTGTATTACTTGGTGTAATTGCATGTCTTTGTTACTTGGTGTCAGTGTATGTCTGTGTTACTTGGTGTAAGTGTATGTCTTTGTTACTTGGTGTAAGTGTGTGTCTGTGTTACTTGGTGTAAGTGTGTGTCTCTGTTCCTGGGTGTCAGTGTATGTCTTTGTTACTTGGTGTCAGTGTATGTCTGTGTTACTTGGTGTAAGTGTGTGTCTGTGTTCCTGGGTATCAGTGTATGTCTTTGTTACTTGGTGTCAGTGTATGTCTGTGTTACTTGTTGTAAGTGTGTGTCTGTGTTACTGGGTGTCAGTGTGTGTCTGTGTTACTTGGTGTAAGTCTGTGTCTTTGTTACTTGGTGTCCGTGTGTGTCTGTGTTACTGGGTGTCAGTGTATGTCTTTGTTACTGGGTGTCAGTGTATGTCTTTGTTACTTAGTGTAAGTGTGTGTCTGTGTTACTGGGTATCAGTGTATGTCTGTGTTACGTGGTGTAAGTGTGTGTCTGTGTTACTGGGTATCAGTGTATGTCTTTGTGACTTGGTGTCAGTGTATGTCTTTGTTACTGGGAGTCAGTGTGTGTCTTTGTGACTTGGTGTCAGTGTATGTCTTAGTTACTTGGTGTAAGTGTGTGTCTGTGTGACTGGGTATCAGTGTATGTCTTTGTTCCTTGGTGTCAGTGTATGTCAAAATACTTTGTGTAAATGTATGTCTTTGTTACTTTGTGTAAGTGTGTGCCTGTGTTACTGGGTATCAGTGTATGTCTTTGTTACTTGGTGTCAGTGTATGTCTGTGTTACTTCGTGTAAGTGTGTGTCTGTGTTACTGGGTGTCAGTGTGTGTCTGTGTTACTTGGTGTAAGTCTGTGTCTTTGTTACTTGGTGTTCGTGTGTGTCTGCGTTACTGGGTGTCAGTGTATGTCTTTGTTACTGGGTGTCAGTGTATGTCTTTGTTACTTGGTGTAAGTGTGTGTCTGTGTTACTGGGTATCAGTGTCTGTCTTTGTTACTTGGTGCAAGTGTGTGTCTGTGTTACTGGGAATCTGTGCATGTCTTTGTTACTTGGTGTCAGTGTATGTCTGTGTTACATGGTGTAAGTGTGTGTCTGTGTTACTGGGTATCAGTGTATGTCTTTGTGACTTGGTGTCAGTGTATGTCTTTGTTACTGGGAGTCAGTGTGTGTCTTTGTGACTTGGTGTCAGTGTATGTCTTTGTTACTTGGTGTAAGTTTGTGTCTGTGTTACTGGGTATCGGTGTATGTCTTTGTTACTTGGTGTCAGTGTATGTCAAAATACTTTGTGTAAGTGTATGTCTTTGTTACTTGGTGTAATTGTCTGTCTTTGTTACTTGGTGTAAGTGTGTGTCTGTGTTACTGGGTATCAGTGCATGTCTTTGTTACTTGGAGTCAGTGTATGTCTGTGTTACTTGGTGTAAGTGTGTGCCTGTGTTACTGGGTATCAGTGTATGTCTTTGTTACTTGGTGTCAGTGTATGTCTGTGTTACTCGGTGTAAGTGTGTGTCTGTGTTATTGGGTGTCACAGTGTGTCTGTGTTACTTGGTGTAAGTCTGTGTCTATGTTACTTGGTGTCCGTGTGTGTCTGCGTTACTTGGTATCAGTATATGTCTTTGTGATTTGGTATCAGTGTATGTCTTTGTTACTGGGTGTCAGTGTGTGTCTGTGTTACTTGGTATCAGTGTATGTCTTTGTGACTTGGTATCAGTGTATGTCTTTGTTTCTGGGTGTCAATGTGTGTCTTTGTGACTTGGTGTCAGTGTATGTCTGTGTTACTTGGTGTAAGTGTGTGTCTGTGTTCCTGGGTATCAGTGTATGTCTTTGTTACTTGGTGTCAGTGTATGTCTGTGTTACTTGTTGCAAGTGTGTGTCTGTGTTACTGGGTGTCAGTGTGTGTCTGTGTTACTTGGTGTAAGTCTGTGTCTTTGTTACTTGGTGTCCGTGTGTGTCTGTGTTAATGGGTGTCAGTGTATGTCTTTGTTACTGGGTGTCAGTGTATGTCTTTGTTACTTAGTGTAAGTGTGTGTCTGTGTTACTGGGTGTCAGTGTATGTCTGTGTTACGTGGTGTAAGTGTGTGTCTGTGTTACTGGGTATCAGTGTATGTCTTTGTTAATTGGTGTAAGTGTGTGTCTGTGTGACTGGGTATCAGTGTTTGTCTTTGTTACTTGGTGTCAGTGTATGTCAAAATACTTGGTGTAAATGTATGTCTTTGTTACTTTGTGTAAGTGTGTGCCTGTGTTACTGGGTATCAGTGTATGTCTTTGTTACTTGGTGTCAGTGTGTGTCTGTGTTACTGGGTGTCAGTGTGTGTCTGTGTTACTTGGTGTAAGTATGTGTCTTTGTTACTTGGTGTTCGTGTGTGTCTGCGTTACTGTGTGTCAGTGTATGTCTTTGTTACTGGGTGTCAGTGTATGTCTTTGTTACTTGGTGTAAGTGTGTGTCTGTGTTACTGGGTATCAGTGTCTGTCTTTGTTACTTGGTGCAAGTGTGTGTCTGTGTTACTGGGAATCTGAGCATGTCTTTGTTACTTGGTGTCAGTGTATGTCTGTGTTACATGGTGTAAGTTTGTGTCTGTGTTACTGGGTATCAGTGTATGTCTTTGTGACTTGGTGTCAGTGTATGTCTTTGTTACTGGGAGTCAGTGTGTGTCTTTGTGACTTGGTGTCAGTGTATGTCTGTGTTACTTGGTGTGAGTGTATGTCAAAATACTTCGTGTAAGTGTATGTCTTTGTTACTTGGAGTCAGTGTATGTCTGTGTTACTCGGTGTAAGTGTGTGTCTGTGTTATTGGGTGTCACAGTGTGTCTGTGTTACTTGGTGTAAGTCTGTGTCTTTGTTACTTGGTGTCCGTGTGTGTCTTTGTTACTGGGAGTCAGTGTGTGTCTTTGTGACTTGGTGTCAGTGTATGTCTTTGTTACTTGGTGTCAGTGTATGTCAAAATACTTGGTGTCAGTGTATGTCTTTGTTACTTGGTGTAATTGTCTGTCTTTGTTACTTGGTGTAAGTGTGTGCCTGTGTTACTGGGTATCAGTGTATGTCTTTGTTACTTGGTGTCAGTGTATGTCTGTGTTACTCGGTGTAAGTGTGTGTCTGTGTTATTGGGTGTCAGTGTATGTCTTTGTGACTTGGTATCAGTGTATGTCTTTGTTACTGGGTGTCAGTGTGTGTCTGTGTTACTTGGTATCAGTGTATGTCTTTGTGACTTGGTATCAGTGTATGTCTATGTTTCTGGGTGTCAATGTGTGTCTTTGTGACTTGGTGTCAGTGTATGTCTGTGTTACTTGGTGTAAGTGTCTGTCTGTGTTCCTGGGTATCAGTGTTTGTCTTTGTTACTTGGTGTCAGTGTATGTCTGTGTTACTTGTTGTAAGTGTGTGTCTGTGTTACTGGGTGTCAGTGTGTGTCTGTGTTACTTGGTGTAAGTCTGTGTCTTTGTTACTTGGTGTCCGTGTGTGTCTGTGTTACTGGATGTCAGTGTATGTCTTTGTTACTGGGTGCCAGTGTATGTCTTTGTTACTTAGTGTAAGGGTGTATCTGTGTTACTGGGTGTCAGTGTATGTCTGTGTTACGTGGTGTAAGTGTGTGTCTGTGTTACTGGGTATCAGTGTTTGTCTTTGTGACTTGGTATCAGTGCATGTCTGTGTTACTGGGTGACCATGTGTGTCTGTGTTACTGGCTGTCAGTGTATGTCTTTGTTACTTGGTGTAAGTGTGTGTCTCTGTTACTCGGTGTCAGTGTATGTCTGAGTTACTTGGTGTAAGTGTGTGTCTGTGTTACTTGGTGTCCGTGTGTGTCTGTGTTACTGGCTGTCAGTGTATGTCTTTGATACTTGGTGTAAGTGTGTGTCTCTGTTACTCGGTATCAGTGTATGTCTTTGTGACTGGGTGTCAGTGTGTGTCTGTGTTAATTGGTATCAGTGTATGTCTTTGTGACTTGGTATCAGTGTATGTCTTTGTTTCTGGGTGTCAATGTGTGTCTTTGTGACTTGGTGTCAGTGTATGTCTGTGTGACTTGGTGAAAGTGTGTGGCTGTTTTCCTGGGTATCAGTGTATGTCTTTGTGACTTGGTATCAGTGTATGTCTTTGTTACTGGGTGTCAGTGTGTGTATGTGTTACTTGGTATCAGTGTATGTCTTTGTGACTTGGTATCAGTGTATGTCTTTGTTTCTGGGTGTCAATGTGTGTCTTTGTGACTTGGTGTCAGTGTATGTCTGTGTTACTTGGTGTAAGTGTGTGTCTGTGTTTCTGGGTATCAGTGTATGTCTTTGTGACTTGGTGCCCGTGTATGTCTTTGTTACTGGGAGTCAGTGTGTGTCTTTGTGACTTGGTGTCAGTGTATGTCTTTGTTACTTGGTGTAAGTGTGTGCCTGTGTGACTGGGTATCAGTGTATGTCTTTGTTCCTTGGTGTCAGTGTATGTCAAAATACTTGGTGTAAATGTATGCCTTTGTTACTTTGTGTAAGTGTGTGCCTGTGTTACTGGGTATCAGTGTATGTCTTTGTTACTTGGTGTCAGTGTATGTCTGTGTTACTTGGTGTAAGTGTGTGTCTGTGTTACTGGGTGTCAGTGTGTGTCTGTGTTACTTGCTGTAAGTCTGTGTCTTTGTTATTTGGTGTCCGTGTGTGTCTGCGTTACTGGGTGTCAGTGTATGTCTTTGTTACTGGGTGTCAGTGTATGTCTTTGTTACTTGGTGTAAGTGTGTGTCTGTGTTACTGGGTATCTGTGCATGTCTTTGTTACTTGGTGTCAGTGTATGTCTGTGTTACTTGGTGTAAGTGTGTGTCTGTGTTACTGTGTATCAGTGTATGTCTTTGTGACTTGATGTCAGTGTATGTCTTTGTTACTGGGAGTCAGTGTGTGTCTTTGTGACTTGGTGTCAGTGTATGTCTTTGTTACTTTGTGGAAGTGTGTGTCTGTGTTACTGGGTATCAGTGTATGTCTTTGTTACTTGGTGTCAGTGTATGTCAAAATACTTGGTGGAAGTGTATGTATTTGTTTCTTGGTGTAATTGTCTGTCTTGGTTATTTGGTGGAAGTGTGTGTCTCTGTTACTGGGTATCAGTGTATGTCTTTGTTACTTGGTGTCAGTGTATGTCTGTGTTACTTGCTGTAAGTGTATGTCTTTGTTACTTGGTGTCAGTGTATGTCTGTGTTACTCGGTGTAAGTGTGTGTCTGTGTTATTGGGTGTCACAGAGTGTCTGTGTTACTTGGTGTAAGTCTGTGTCTTTGTTACTTGGTGTCCGTGTGCGTCTGCGTTATTTGGTATCAGTGTATGTCTTTGTGACTTGGTATCAGTGTATGTCTTTCTTACTGGGTGTCAGTGTGTGTCTGTGTTACTTGGTATCAGTGTATGTCTTTGTGACTTGGTATCAGTGTATGTCTTTGTTTCTGGGTGTCAATGTGTGTCTTTGTGACTTGGTGTCAGTGTATGTCTGTGTTACTTGGTGTAAGTGTGTGTCTGTGTTCCTGGGTATCAGTGTATGTCTTTGTTACTTGGTGTCAGTGTATGTCTGTGTTACTTGTTGTAAGTGTGTGTCTGTGTTACTGGGTGTCAGTGTGTGTCTGTGTTACTTGGTGTAAGTCTGTGTCTTTGTTACTTGGGGTCCGTGTGTGTCTGTGTTACTGGGTGTCAGTGCATGCCTTTGTTACTGGGTGTCAGTGTATGTCTTTGTTACTTAGTGTAAGTGTGTGTCTGTGTTACTGGGTGTCTGTGTGTCTGTGTTACTGGGTGTCAGTGTGTGTCTGTGTTACTTGGTGTAAGTCTGTGTCTTTGTTACGTGGTGTAAGTGTGTGTCTGTGTTACTGGATATCAGTGTTTGTCTTTGAGACTTGGTATCAGTGCATGTCTGTGTTACTTGGTGGCAGTGTGTTTGATTGTGTCACTGGGTGTCAGTATGTGTCTGTGTTACTTGGTGTCCGTGTGTGTCTGTGTTACTGGCTGTCAGTGTATGTCATTGATACTTGGTGTAAGTGTGTGTCTCTGTTACTCGGTATCAGTGTATGTCTGTGTTACTTGGTGTAAGTGTGTGTCTGTGTTTCTGGGCATCAGTGTATGTCTTTGTGACTTGGTGTCAGTGTATGTCTTTGTTACTGGGAGTCAGTGTGTGTCTTTGTGACTTGGTGTCAGTGTATGTCTTTGTTACTTGGTGTAAGTGTGTGTCTGTGTGACTGGGTATCAGTGTATGTCTTTGTTCCTTGGTGTCAGTGTATGTCAAAATACTTGGTGTAAATGTATGTCTTTGTTACTTTGTGTAAGTGTGTGCCTGTGTTACTGGATATCAGTGTATGTCTTTGTTACTTGGTGTCAGTGTATGTCTGTGTTACTTGGTGTAAGTGTGTGTCTGTGTTACTGGGTGTCAGTGTGTGTCTGTGTTACTTGGTGTAAGTCTCTGTCTTTGTTACTTGGTGTCCGTGTGTGTCTGCGTTACTGGGTGTCAGTGTATGTCTTTGTTACTGGGTGTCAGTGTATGTCTTTGTTACTTGGTGTAAGCGTGTGTCTGTGTTACTGGGTATCAGTGTCTGTCTTTGTTACTTGGTGTCAGTGTATGTCTGTGTTACTTGGTGTAAGTGTGTGTCTGTGTTCCTGGGTATCAGTGTATGTCTTTGTTACTTGGTTTCAGTGTATGTCTGTGTTACTTGGTGTAATTGCATGTCTTTGTTACTTGGTGTCAGTGTATGTCTGTGTTACTTGGTGTAAGTGTATGTCTTTGTTACTTGGTGTAAGTGTGTGTCTGTGTTACTTGGTGTAAGTGTGTGTCTGTGTTCCTGGGTATCAGTGTATGTCTTTGTTGTTGGGAGTCAATGTGTGTCTTTGTGACTTGGTGTCAGAGTATGTCTTTGTTACTTGGTGTAAGTGTGTGTCTGTGTGACTGGGTATCAGTGTATGTCTTTGTTACTTGGTGTCATTGTATGTCAAAATAATTGGTGTAAATGTATGTCTTTGTTACTTTGTGTAAGTGTGTGTCTGTGTTACTTGGTGTAAGTGTGTGTCTGTGTTCCTGGGTATCAGTGTATGTCTTTGTTACTTGGTGTAAGTGTGTGTCTGTGTTCCTGGGTATCAGTGTATGTCTTTGTTAGTTGGTGTAAGTGTGTGTCTGTGTTACTGGGTATCAGTGTATGTCTTTGTTACTTGGTGTCAGTGTATGTCTGTGTTACTTTGTGTAAGTGTGTGCCTGTGTTACTGGATATCAGTGTATGTCTTTGTTACTTGGTGTCAGTGTATGTCTGTGTTACTTGGTGTAAGTCTCTGTCTTTGTTACTTGGTGTCCGTGTGTGTCTGCGTTACTGGGTGTCAGTGTATGTCTTTGTTACTGGGTGTCAGTGTATGTCTTTGTTACTTGGTGTAAGCGTGTGTCTGTGTTACTGGGTATCAGTGTCTGTCTTTGTTACTTGGTGTCAGTGTATGTCTGTGTTACTTGGTGTAAGTGTGTGTCTGTGTTCCTGGGTATCAGTGTATGTCTTTGTTACTTGGTTTCAGTGTATGTCTGTGTTACTTGGTGTAATTGCATGTCTTTGTTACTTGGTGTCAGTGTATGTCTGTGTTACTTGGTGTAAGTGTATGTCTTTGTTACTTGGTGTAAGTGTGTGTCTGTGTTACTTGGTGTAAGTGTGTGTCTGTGTTCCTGGGTATCAGTGTATGTCTTTGTTGTTGGGAGTCAATGTGTGTCTTTGTGACTTGGTGTCAGAGTATGTCTTTGTTACTTGGTGTAAGTGTGTGTCTGTGTGACTGGGTATCAGTGTATGTCTTTGTTACTTGGTGTCATTGTATGTCAAAATAATTGGTGTAAATGTATGTCTTTGTTACTTTGTGTAAGTGTGTGTCTGTGTTACTTGGTGTAAGTGTGTGTCTGTGTTCCTGGGTATCAGTGTATGTCTTTGCTGCTGGGAGTCAGTGTGTGTCTTTGTTACTTGGTGTCAGTGTATGTCTGTGTTACTTGGTGTAAGTGTGTGTCTGTGTTACTGGGTGTCAGTGTGTGTCTGTGTTACTTGGTGTAAGTCTGTGTCTTTGTTACTTGGTGTTCGTGTGTGTCTGCGTTACTGTGTGTCAGTGTATGTCTTTGTTACTGGGTGTCAGTGTATGTCTTTGTTACTTGGTGTAAGTGTGTGTCTGTGTTACTGGGTATCAGTGTCTGTCTTTGTTACTTTGTGCAAGTGTGTGTCTGTGTTACTGGGAATCTGTGCATGTCTTTGTTACTTGGTGTCCGTGTATGTCTGTGTTTCATGGTGTAAGTGTGTGTCTGTGTTACTGGGTATCAGTGTATGTCTTTGTGACTTGGTGTCAGTGTATGTCTTTGTTACTGGGAGTCAGTGTGTGTCTTTGTGACTTGGTGTCATTGTATGTCTTTGTTACTTGGTGTAAGTGTGTGTCTGTGTTACTGGGTATTGGTGTATGTCTTTGTTACTTGGTGTCAGTGTATGTCAAAATACTTGGTGTAAGTGTATGTCTTTGTTACTTGGTGTAATTGTCTGTCTTTGTTACTTGGTGTAAGTGTGTGTCTGTGTTAATGGGTATCAGTGCATGTCTTTGTTACTTGGAGTCAGTGTATGTCTGTGTTACTTGGTGTAAGTGTGTGCCTGTGTTACTGGGTATCAATGTATGTATTTGTTACTTGGTGTCAGTGTATGTCTGTGTTACTCGGTGTAAGTGTGTGTCTGTGTTATTGGGTGTCACAGTGTGTCTGTGTTACTTGGTGTAAGTCTGTGTCTTTGTTACTAGGTGTCCGTGTGTGTCTGCGTTAGTTGGTATCAGTGTATGTCTTTGTGACTTGGTATCAGTGTATGTCTTTGTTTCTGGGTGTCAATGTGTGTCTTTGTGACTTGGTGTCAGTGTATGTCTGTGTTACTTGGTATCAGTGCATGTCTTTGTGACTTGGTATCAGTGTATGTCTTTGTTTCTGGGTGTCAATGTGTGTCTTTGTGACTTGGTGTCAGTGTATGTCTGTGTTACTTGGTGTAAGTGTGTGTCTGTGACCCTGGGTATCAGTGTATGTCTTTGTTACTTGGTGTCAGTGTATGTCTGTGTTACTTGTTGTAAGTGTGTGTCTGTGTTACTTGGTGTAAGTCTGTGACTTTGTTACTTGGTGTCCGTGTGTGTCTGTGTTACTGGGTGTCAGTGTATGCCTTTGTTACTGGGTGTCAGTTTATGTCTTTGTTACTTAGTGTAAGTTTGTGTCTGTGTTACTGGGTGTCAGTGTATGTCTGTGTTACGTGGTGTAAGTGTGTGTCTGTGTTACTGGGTATCAGTGTTTGTCTTTGTGACTTGGTATCAGTGCATGTCTGTGTTACTTGGTGTCAGTGTGTTTGATTGTGTTACTGGGTGTCAGTGTGTGTCTGTGTTACTTGGTGTCCGTGTGTGTCTGTGTTACTGGCTGTCAGTGTATGTCATTGATGCTTGGTGTAAGTGTGTGTCTCTGTTACTCGGTATCAGTGTATGTCTGTGTTACTTGGTGTAAGCGTGTGTCTGTGTTTCTGGGTATCAGTGTATGTCTTTGTGACTTGGTGTCAGCGTATGTCTTTGTTACTGGGAGTCAGTGTGTGTCTTTGTGACTGGGTGTCAGTGTATGTCTTTGTTACTTGGTGTAAGTGTGTGTCTGTGTGACTGGGTATCAGTGTATGTCTTTGTTCCTTGGTGTCAATGTATGTCAAAATACTTGGTGTAAATGTATGTCTTTGTTACTTTGTGAAAGTGTGTGCCTGTGTTACTGGGTATCAGTGTATGTCTTTGTTAGTTGGTGTCAGTGTATATCTGTGTTACTTGGTGTAAGTGTGTGTCTTTGCTACTGGGTGTCAGTGTGTGTCTGTGTTACTTGGTGTAAGTCTGTGTCTTTGTTACTTGGTGTCCGTGTGTGTCTGCGTTACTGGGTGTCAGTGTATGTCTTTGTTACTGGGTGTCAGTGTATGTCTTTGTTACTTGGTGTAAGTGTGTGTCTGTGTTACTGGGTATCAGTGTCTGTCTTTGTTACTTGGTGTCAGTGTATGTCTGTGTTACTTGGTGTAAGTGTGTGTCTATGTTCCTGGGTATCAGTGTATGTCTTTGTTACTTGGTGTCAGTGTATGTCTGTATTACTTGGTGTAATTGCATGTCTTTGTTACTTGGTGTCAGTGTATGTCTGTGTTACTTGGTGTAAGTGTATGTCTTTGTTACTTGGTGTAAGTGTGTGTCTGTGTTACTTGGTGTAAGTGTGTGTCTCTTTTCCTGGGTATCAGTGTATGTCTTTGTTACTTGGTGTCAGTGTATGTCTGTGTTACTTGGTGTAAGTGTGTGTCTGTGTTCCTGGGTATCAGTGTATGTCTTTGTTACTTGGTGTCAGTGTATGTCTGTGTTACTTGTTGTAAGTGTGTGTCTGTGTTACTGGGTGTCAGTGTGTGTCTGTGTTACTTGGTGTAAGTCTGTGTCTTTGTTACTTGGTGTCCGTGTGTGTCTGTGTTACTGGGTGTCAGTGTATGTCTTTGTTACTGGGTGTCAGTGTATGTCTTTGTTACTTAGTGTAAGTGTGTGTCTGTGTTACTGGGTGTCAGTGTATGTCTGTGTTACGTGGTGTAAGTGTGTGTCTGTGTTACTGGGTATCAGTGTATGTCTTTGTGACTTGGTGTCAGTGTATGTCTTTGTTACTGGGAGTCAGTGTGTGTCTTTGTGACTTGGTGTCAGTGTATGTCTTAGTTACTTGGTGTAAGTGTGTGTCTGTGTGACTGGGTATCAGTGTATGTCTTTGTTCCTTGGTGTCAGTGTATGTCAAAATACTTTGTGTAAATGTATGTCTTTGTTACTTTGTGTAAGTGTGTGCCTGTGTTACTGGGTATCAGTGTATGTCTTTGTTACTTGGTGTCAGTGTATGTCTGTGTTACTTCGTGTAAGTGTGTGTCTGTGTTACTGGGTGTCAGTGTGTGTCTGTGTTACTTGGTGTAAGTCTGTGTCTTTGTTACTTGGTGTTCGTGTGTGTCTGCGTTACTGGGTGTCAGTGTATGTCTTTGTTACTGGGTGTCAGTGTATGTCTTTGTTACTTGGTGTAAGTGTGTGTCTGTGTTACTGGGTATCAGCGTCTGTCTTTGTTACTTGGTGCAAGTCTGTGTCTGTGTTACTGGGAATCTGTGCATGTCTTTGTTACTTGGTGTCAGTGTATGTCTGTGTTACATGGTGTAAGTGTGTGTCTGTGTTACTGGGTATCAGTGTATGTCTTTGTGACTTGGTGTCAGTGTATGTCTTTGTTACTGGGAGTCAGTGTGTGTCTTTGTGACTTGGTGTCAGTGTATGTCTTTGTTACTTGGTGTAAGTTTGTGTCTGTGTTACTGGGTATCGGTGTATGTCTTTGTTACTTGGTGTCAGTGTATGTCAAAATACTTTGTGTAAGTGTATGTCTTTGTTACTTGGTGTAATTGTCTGTCTTTGTTACTTGGTGTAAGTGTGTGTCTGTGTTACTGGGTATCAGTGCATGTCTTTGTTACTTGGAGTCATTGTATGTCTGTGTTACTTGGTGTAAGTGTGTGCCTGTGTTACTGGGTATCAGTGTATGTCTTTGTTACTTGGTGTCAGTGTATGTCTGTGTTACTCGGTGTAAGTGTGTGTCTGTGTTATTGGGTGTCACAGTGTGTCTGTGTTACTTGGTGTAAGTCTGTGTCTATGTTACTTGGTGTCCGTGTGTGTCTGCGTTACTTGGTATCAGTATATGTCTTTGTGACTTGGTATCAGTGTATGTCTTTGTTACTGGGTGTCAGTGTGTGTCTGTGTTACTTGGTATCAGTGTATGTCTTTGTGACTTGGTATCAGTGTATGTCTTTGTTTCTGGGTGTCAATGTGTGTCTTTGTGACTTGGTGTCAGTGTATGTCTGTGTTACTTGGTGTAAGTGTGTGTCTGTGTTCCTGGGTATCAGTGTATGTCTTTGTTACTTGGTGTCAGTGTATGTCTGTGTTACTTGTTGCAAGTGTGTGTCTGTGTTACTGGGTGTCAGTGTGTGTCTGTGTTACTTGGTGTAAGTCTGTGTCTTTGTTACTTGGTGTCCGTGTGTGTCTGTGTTAATGGGTGTCAGTGTATGTCTTTGTTACTGGGTGTCAGTGTATGTCTTTGTTACTTAGTGTAAGTGTGTGTCTGTGTTACTGGGTGTCAGTGTATGTCTGTGTTACGTGGTGTAAGTGTGTGTCTGTGTTACTGGGTATCAGTGTATGTCTTTGTTAATTGGTGTAAGTGTGTGTCTGTGTGACTGGGTATCAGTGTTTGTCTTTGTTACTTGGTGTCAGTGTATGTCAAAATACTTGGTGTAAATGTATGTCTTTGTTACTTTGTGTAAGTGTGTGCCTGTGTTACTGGGTATCAGTGTATGTCTTTGTTACTTGGTGTCAGTGTGTGTCTGTGTTACTGGGTGTCAGTGTGTGTCTGTGTTACTTGGTGTAAGTATGTGTCTTTGTTACTTGGTGTTCGTGTGTGTCTGCGTTACTGTGTGTCAGTGTATGTCTTTGTTACTGGGTGTCAGTGTATGTCTTTGTTACTTGGTGTAAGTGTGTGTCTGTGTTACTGGGTATCAGTGTCTGTCTTTGTTACTTGGTGCAAGTGTGTATCTGTGTTACTGGGAATCTGAGCATGTCTTTGTTACTTGGTGTCAGTGTATGTCTGTGTTACATGGTGTAAGTTTGTGTCTGTGTTACTGGGTATCAGTGTATGTCTTTGTGACTTGGTGTCAGTGTATGTCTTTGTTACTGGGAGTCAGTGTGTGTCTTTGTGACTTGGTGTCAGTGTATGTCTGTGTTACTTGGTGTGAGTGTATGTCAAAATACTTCGTGTAAGTGTATGTCTTTGTTACTTGGAGTCAGTGTATGTCTGTGTTACTCGGTGTAAGTGTGTGTCTGTGTTATTGGGTGTCACAGTGTGTCTGTGTTACTTGGTGTAAGTCTGTGTCTTTGTTACTTGGTGTCCGTGTGTGTCTTTGTTACTGGGAGTCAGTGTGTGTCTTTGTGACTTGGTGTCAGTGTTTGTCTTTGTTACTTGGTGTCAGTGTATGTCAAAATACTTGGTGTCAGTGTATGTCTTTGTTACTTGGTGTAATTGTCTGTCTTTGTTACTTGGTGTAAGTGTGTGCCTGTGTTACTGGGTATCAGTGTATGTCTTTGTTACTTGGTGTCAGTGTATGTCTGTGTTACTCGGTGTAAGTGTGTGTCTGTGTTATTGGGTGTCACAGTGTGTCTGTGTTACTTGGTGTAAGTCTGTGTCTTTGTTACGTGGTGTCCGTGTGTGTCTGCGTTACTTGGTATCAGTGTATGTCTTTGTGACTTGGTATCAGTGTATGTCTTTGTTACTGGGTGTCAGTGTGTGTCTGTGTTACTTGGTATCAGTGTATGTCTTTGTGACTTGGTATCAGTGTATGTCTATGTTTCATAGTGTCAATGTGTGTCTTTGTGACTTGGTGTCAGTGTATGTCTGTGTTACTTGGTGTAAGTGTCTGTCTGTGTTCCTGGGTATCAGTGTTTGTCTTTGTTACTTGGTGTCAGTGTATGTCTGTGTTACTTGTTGTAAGTGTGTGTCTGTGTTACTGGGTGTCAGTGTGTGTCTGTGTTACTTGGTGTAAGTCTGTGTCTTTGTTACTTGGTGTCCGTGTGTGTCTGTGTTACTGGATGTCAGTGTATGTCTTTGTTACTGGGTGCCAGTGTATGTCTTTGTTACTTAGTGTAAGGGTGTATCTGTGTTACTGGGTGTCAGTGTATGTCTGTGTTACGTGGTGTAAGTGTGTGTCTGTGTTACTGGGTATCAGTGTTTGTCTTTGTGACTTGGTATCAGTGCATGTCTGTGTTACTGGGTGACCATGTGTGTCTGTGTTACTGGCTGTCAGTGTATGTCTTTGTTACTTGGTGTAAGTGTGTGTCTCTGTTACTCGGTGTCAGTGTATGTCTGAGTTACTTGGTGTAAGTGTGTGTCTGTGTTACTTGGTGTCCGTGTGTGTCTGTGTTACTGGCTGTCAGTGTATGTCTTTGATACTTGGTGTAAGTGTGTGTCTCTGTTACTCGGTATCAGTGTATGTCTTTGTGACTGGGTGTCAGTGTGTGTCTGTGTTAATTGGTATCAGTGTATGTCTTTGTGACTTGGTATCAGTGTATGTCTTTGTTTCTGGGTGTCAATGTGTGTCTTTGTGACTTGGTGTCAGTGTATGTCTGTGTGACTTGGTGCAAGTGTGTGGCTGTTTTCCTGGGTATCAGTGTATGTCTTTGTGACTTGGTATCAGTGTATGTCTTTGTTACTGGGTGTCAGTGTGTGTATGTGTTACTTGGTATCAGTGTATGTCTTTGTGACTTGGTATCAGTGTATGTCTTTGTTTCTGGGTGTCAATGTGTGTCTTTGTGACTTGGTGTCAGTGTATGTCTGTGTTACTTGGTGTAAGTGTGTGTCTGTGTTCCTGGGTATCAGTGTATGTCTTTGTTACTTGGTGTCAGTGTATGTCTGTGTTACTTGTTGTAAGTGTGTGTCTGTGTTACTGGGTTTCAGTGTGTGTCTGTGTTACTTGGTGTAAGTCTGTGTCTTTGTTACTTGGTGTCCGTGTGTGTCTGTGTTGCTGGGTGTCAGTGTATGTCTTTGTGACTTGGTATCAGGACATGTCTGTGTTACTTGGTGTCAGTGTGTTTGATTGTGTTACTGGGTGCCAGTGTGTGTCTGTGTTACTTGGTGACCATGTGTGTCTGTGTTACTGGCTGTCAGTGTATGTCTTTGTTACTTGGTGTAAGTGTGTGTCTCTGTTACTCGGTGTCAGTGTATGTCTGAGTTACTTGGTGTAAGTGTGTGTCTGTGTTACTGGGTATCAGTGCATGTCTTTGTGACTTGGTGTCAGTGTATGTCTTTGTTACTGGGAGTCAGTGTGTGTCTTTGTGACTTGGTATCAGTGCATGTCTGTGTTACTTGGTGTCAGTGTGTTTGATTGTGTTACTGGGTGTCAGTGTGTGTCTGTGTTACTTGGTGTCCGTGTGTGTCTGTGTTACTGGCTGTCAGTGTATGTCATTGATACTTGGTGTAAGTGTGTGTCTCTGTTACTCGGTATCAGTGTATGTCTGTGTTACTTGGTGTAAGTGTGTGTCTGTGTTTCTGGGTATCAGTGTATGTCTTTGTGACTTGGTGTCAGTGTATGTCTTTGTTACTTGGTGTAAGTGTGTGCCTGTGTGACTGGGTATCAGTGTATGTCTTTGTTCCTTGGTGTCAGTGTATGTCAAAATACTTGGTGTAAATGTATGCCTTTGTTACTTTGTGTAAGTGTGTGCCTGTGTTACTGGGTATCAGTGTATGTCTTTGTTACTTGGAGTCAGTGTATGTCTGTGTTACTTGGTGTAAGTGTGTGTCTGTGTTACTGGGTGTCAGTGTGTGTCTGTGTTACTTGCTGTAAGTCTGTGTCTTTGTTATTTGGTGTCCGTGTGTGTCTGCGTTACTGGGTGTCAGTGTATGTCTTTGTTACTGGGTGTCAGTGTATGTCTTTGTTACTTGGTGTAAGTGTGTGTCTGTGTTACAGGGTATCTGTGCATGTCTTTGTTACTTGGTGTCAGTGTATGTCTGTGTTACTTGGTGTAAGTGTGTGTCTGTGTTGCTGGGTATCAGTGTATGTCTTTGTGACTTGATGTCAGTGTATGTCTTTGTTACTGGGAGTCAGTGTGTGTCTTTGTGACTTGGTGTCAGTGTATGTCTTTGTTACTTTGTGGAAGTGTGTGTCTGTGTTACTGGGTATCAGTGTATGTCTTTGTTACTTGGTGTCAGTGTATGTCAAAATACTTGGTGGAAGTGTATGTATTTGTTTCTTGGTGTAATTGTCTGTCTTGGTTATTTGGTGGAAGTGTGTGTCTCTGTTACTGGGTATCAGTGTATGTCTTTGTTACTTGGTGTCAGTGTATGTCTGTGTTACTTGCTGTAAGTGTATGTCTTTGTTACTTGGTGTCAGTCTATGTCTGTGTTACTTGGTGTAAGTGTGTGTGTCTTTGTTTCTTGGTGTTTGTGTGTGTCTTTGTTACTTGGTGTCAGTGTGTGTCTTTTTTACTGGGTGTCAGTGTATGTCTTTGTTACTGGGTGTCAGTGTATGTCTTTGTAACTTGGTGTAAGTGTGTGCCTTTGTTACTGGGTGTAAGTGTATGTCTTTGTTACTTGGTGTCAGTGTGTGTCTGTGTTATTGGGCATCAGTGTATGTCTTTGTGACTTCGTATCAGTGTATGTCTGTGTTACTTGGTTTCAGTGTGTTTGTTTGTGTTACTGGGTGTCAGTGTGTGTCTGTGTTACTTGTTGTAAGTGTGTGTCTTTGTTACTTGGTGTAAGTGTGTGTCTGTGTTACTGGGTATCAGTGTCTGTCTTTGTTACTTGGTGTAAGTGTGAGTCTGTGTTACTCGGTATCAGTGCATGTCTTTGCTACTTGGTGTCAGTGTATGTCTGTGTTACTTGGTGCATCTGCGTGTCTGTGTTACTGGGTATCAGTGTATGTCTTTGACTTGGTGTCAGTGTCTGTCTTTGTTACTGGGTGTCAGTGTATGTCTTCGTTACTTGGTGTCAGTGTATGTCTTTGTGACTTGGTATCAGTGTATGTCATTGTTACTGGGTTTCAGTGTGTGTCTGTGTTACTTGGTATCAGTGTATGTCTTTGTGACTTGGTATCAGTGTATGTCTTTGTTTCTGGGTGTCAATGTGTGTCTTTGTGACTTGGTGTCAGTGTATGTCTGTGTGACTTGGTGTAAGTGTGTGTCTGTTTTCCTGGGTATCAGTGTATGGCTTTGTTACTTGGTGTCAGTGTATGTCTGTGTTACTTGTTGTAAGTGTGTGTCTGTGTTACTGGGTGTCAGTGTGTGTCTGTGTTACTTGGTGTAAGTCTGTGTCTTTGTTACTTGGTGTCCGTGTGTGTCTGTGTTAATGGGTGTCAGTGTATGTCTTCGTTACTGGGTGTCATTGCATGTCTTTGTTACATACTGTAAGTGTGTGTCTGTGTTACTGGGTGTCAGTGTATGTCTGTGTTACATGGTATAAGTGTGTGTCTGTGTTACTGGGTATCAGTGTATGTCTTTGTGACTTGGTATCAGTGCATGTCTGTGTTACTTGGTGTCAGTGTGTTTGATTGTGTTACTGGGTGTCAGTGTGTGTCTGTGTTACTTGGTGACCGTGTGTGTCTGTGTTACTGGCTTTCAGTGTATGTCTTTGTTACTGCGAGTCATTGTGTGTCTTTGTGACTTGGTGTCAGTGTATGTCTTTGTTACTTGGTGTAAGTGTGTGTCTGTGTGACTGGGTATCAGTGTATGTCTTTGTTATTTGGTGTCAGTGTATGTCTGTGTTACTTGGTGTAAGTGTGTGTCTGTGTTACTGGGTGTCAGTGTGTGTCTGTGTTACTTGGTTTAAGTCTGTGTCTTTGTTACTTGGTGTCCGTGTGTGTCTGCGTTACTGGGTGTCAGTGTATGTTTTTGTTACTGGGTGTCAGTGTATGTCTTTGTTACTTGGTGTAAGTGTGTTTCTGTGTTACTGGGTATCAGTGTCTGTCGTTGTTACTTGGTGCAAGTGTGTGTCTGTGTTACTGGGTATCTGTGCATGTCTTTGTTACTTGGTGTCAGTGTATGTCTGTGTTACTTGGTGTACGTGTGTGTCTGTGTTACTGGGTATCAGTGTATGTCTTTGTGACTTGGTGTCAGTGTATGTCTTTGTGACTGGGAGTCAGTGTGTATCTTTGTGACTTGGTGTCAGTGTATGTCTTTGTTACTTGGTGTAAGTGTGTGTCTGTGTTACTGGGTATCAGTGTATGTCTTTGCTACTTGGTGTCAGTGTATGTCAAAATACCTGGTGTAAGTGTATGTCTTTGTTACTTGGTGTAATTGTCTTTCTTGGTTACTTGGTGTAAGTGTGTGTCTCTGTTACTGGGTATCAGTGTATGTCTTTGTTACTTGGTGTCAGTGTATGTCTGTGTTACTTGGTGTAAGTGTATGTCTTTGTTACTTGGTGTCAGTCTATGTCTGTGTTACTTGGTGTAAGTGTGTGTCTTTGTTACTTGGTGTCAGTGTATGTCTTTGTTACTTGGTGTCAGTGTGTGTCTTTTTTACTGGGTGTCAGTGTATGTCTTTGTTACTGGGTGTCAGTGTATGTCTTTGTGACTTGGTGTAAGTGTGTGTCTCTGTTACTGGGTATCAGTGTATGTCTTTGTTACTTGGTGTCAGTGTATGTCTGTGTTACTTGGTGTAAGTGTATGTCTTTGTTACTTGGTGTAAGTGTATGTCTTTGTTACTTGGTGTCAGTGTATGTCTTTGATACTTGGTGTCAGAGTATGTCTGTGTTACTTGGTGGAAGTTTGTGTCTTTGTTACTTGGTGTCAGTGTATGTATTTGTTACTTTGTGTCAGTGTATGTCTGTGTTACTTGGTGTCAGTGTATGTCTGTGTTACTTGGTGTCAGCGTGTGTCTTTGTTACTTGGTGTCAGTGTGTGTCTTTGTTACTTGGTGTAAGTGTATGTCTTTGTTACTGGGTGTCAGTGTATGTCTTTGTGAGTGGGAGTATGTGTATGTCTTTGTTACTGGGTGTCAGTGTATGTCTTTGTTACTTGGAGTATGTGTATGTCTTTGTTACTGGGTGACAGTGTATGTCTTTGTTACTTGGTGACAGTGTGTGTCTGTGTGTCAGTGTCTGTCTTTGTTACTGTGTATCAGTGTTTCTCTATGTTACTGGGTGTCATTGTGTGTTTGTTTGTGTTACTGGGTGTCAGTATTTAGTTTAGTGAAACAGCACTGAAACAGGCCCTTCGGCCCACCGAGTCTGTGCCGACCATCTACCAACCATTTATACTAATCCGACACGAATCCCATATTCCAATAACATCCCAACCGGTCCCTATATATTTCCCGACCACCTACCTATACTAGGGGCAATTTATAATGGCCAATTAACCTATCAACCTGCAAGTGTTTGGCATGTGGGAGTAAACCGGAGCACCCGGACGAAAGCCACGCAGACACAGGAGAACTTGCAAACTCCGCAAAGGCAGTACCCAGAATCGAAACCGGGTCCCTGGAGCTGTGAGGCTGCAGTGCTAACCAATGCGCCACTGTGCCGCCCAGTGTGTATCTGTGTTACTGGGTGTCAGTGTCTGTCTTTCTTACTTGGTGTAAGTGTGTGTCTTTGTTACTTGGTGTCCGAGTGTGTCTGTGTTACTGGGTGTCAGTGTATGACTTTGTTACTTGGTGCAATTGTCTGAGTTTGTTACTTGGTGTAAGTGTATGCCTTTGTTACTTGGTGTCAGTGTATGTCTTTGTTACTTGGTGTAAGTTTGCGTCTGTGTTACTGGGTATCAGTGTATGTCTTTGTTACTTGGTGTCAGTGTATGTCTTTGTTACTGGGTGTCACTGTGTGTCTTTGTGACTTGGTGTCAGTGTATGTCTGTGTTACTTGTTGTAAGTGTGTGTCTTTGTTACTTCTTGTCAGTGTATGTCTTTGTTACTTGGTGCAAGTGTGTGTCTTTGTTACTTGGTGTCAGTGTGTGTCTGTGTTCCTGGGTGTCAGTGTATGTCTTTGTTACTTGGTGTCAGTGTATGTCTTTGTTACTTTGTGGAAGTGTGTGTCTGTGTTACTGGGTATCAGTGTATGTCTTTGTTACTTGGTGTCAGTGTATGTCAAAATACTTGGTGGAAGTGTATGTAGTTGTTTCTTGGTGTAAATGTCTGTCTTGGTTATTTGGTGGAAGTGTGTGTCTCTGTTACTGGGTATCAGTGTATGTCTTTGTTACTTGGTGTCAGTGTATGTCTGTGTTACTTGCTGTAAGTGTATGTCTTTGTTACTTGGTGTCAGTCTATGTCTATGTTACTTGGTGTAAGTGTGTGTGTCTTTGTTACTTGGTGTCAGTGTATGTCTTTGTTACTTGGTGTCAGTGTGTGTCTTTTTTACTGGGTGTCAGTGTATGTCTTTGTTACTGGGTGTCAGTGTATGTCTTTGTAACTTGGTGTAAGTGTGTGCCTTTGTTACTGGGTGTAAGTGTATGTCTTTGTTACATGGTGTCAGTGTGTGTCTGTGTTATTGGGCATCAGTGTATGTCTTTGTGACTTCGTATCAGTGTATGTCTGTGTTACTTAGTTTCAGTGTGTTTGTTTGTGTTACTGGGTGTCAGTGTGTGTCTGTGTTACTTGTTGTAAGTGTGTGTCTTTGTTACTTGGTGTAAGTGTGTGTCTGTGTTACTGGGTATCAGTGTCTGTCTTTGTTACTTGGTGTAAGTGTGAGTCTGTGTTACTCGGTATCAGTGCATGTCTTTGCTACTTGGTGTCAGTGTATGTCTGTGTTACTTGGTGCATGTGCGTGTCTGTGTTACTGGGTATCAGTGTATGTCTTTGACTTGGTGTCAGTGTCTGTCTTTGTTACTGGGTGTCAGTGTGTGTCTTCGTTACTTGGTGTCAGTGTATGTCTTTGTGACTTGGTATCAGTGTATGTCATTGTTACTGGGTTTCAGTGTGTGTCTGTGTTACTTGGTATCAGTGTATGTCTTTGTGACTTGGTATCAGTGTATGTCTTTGTTTCTGGGTGTCAATGTGTGTCTTTGTGACTTGGTGTCAGTGTATGTCTGTGTGACTTGGTGTAAGTGTGTGTCTGTTTTCCTGGGTATCAGTGTATGGCTTTGTTACTTGGTGTCAGTGTATGTCTGTGTTACTTGTTGTAAGTGTGTGTCTGTGTTACTGGGTGTCAGTGTGTGTCTGTGTTACTTGGTGTAAGTCTGTGTCTTTGTTACTTGGTGTCCGTGTGTGTCTGTGTTAATGGGTGTCAGTGTATGTCTTCGTTACTGGGTGTCATTGTATGTCTTTGTTACTTACTGTAAGTGTGTGTCTGTGTTACTGGGTGTCAGTGTATGTCTGTGTTACATGGTATAAGTGTGTGTCTGTGTTACTGGGTATCAGTGTATGTCTTTGTGACTTGGTATCAGTGCATGTCTGTGTTACTTGGTGTCAGTGTGTTTGATTGTGTTACTGGGTGTCAGTGTGTGTCTGTGTTACTTGGTGACCGTGTGTGTCTGTGTTACTGGCTGTCAGTGTATGTCTTTGTTACTGCGAGTCATTGTGTGTCTTTGTGACTTGGTGTCAGTGTATGTCTTTGTTACTTGGTGTAAGTGTGTGTCTGTTTGACTGGGTATCAGTGTATGTCTTTGTTATTTGGTGTCAGTGTATGTCTGTGTTACTTGGTGTAAGTGTGTGTCTGTGTTACTGGGTGTCAGTGTGTGTCTGTGTTACTTGGTGTAAGTCTGTGTCTTTGTTACTTGGTGTCCGTGTGTGTCTGCGTTACTGGGTGTCAGTGTATGTTTTTGTTACTGGGTGTCAGTGTATGTCTTTGTTACTTGGTGTAAGTGTGTTTCTGTGTTACTGGGTATCAGTGTCTGTCGTTGTTACTTGGTGCAATTGTGTGTCTGTGTTACTGGGTATCTGTGCATGTCTTTGTTACTTGGTGTCAGTGTATGTCTGTGTTACTTGGTGTACGTGTGTGTCTGTGTTACTGGGTATCAGTGTATGTCTTTGTGACTTGGTGTCAGTGTATGTCTTTGTGACTGGGAGTCAGTGTGTATCTTTGTGACTTGGTGTCAGTGTATGTCTTTGTTACTTGGTGTAAGTGTGTGTCTGTGTTACTGGGTATCAGTGTATGTCTTTGTTACTTGGTGTCAGTGTATGTCAAAATACCTGGTGTAAGTGTATGTCTTTGTTACTTGGTGTAATTGTCTTTCTTGGTTCCTAGGTGTAAGTGTGTGTCTCTGTTACTGGGTATCAGTGTATGTCTTTGTTACTTGGTGTCAGTGTATGTCTGTGTTACTTGGTGTAAGTGTATGTCTTTGTTACTTGGTGTCAGTCTATGTCTGTGTTACTTGGTGTAAGTGTGTGTCTTTGTTACTTGGTGTCAGTGTATGTCTTTGTTACTTGGTGTCAGTGTGTGTCTTTTTTACTGGGTGTCAGTGTATGTCTTTGTTACTGGGTGTCAGTGTATGTCTTTGTGACTTGGTGTAAGTGTGTGTCTCTGTTACTGGGTATCAGTGTATGTCTTTGTTACTTGGTGTCAGTGTATGTCTGTGTTACTTGGTGTAAGTGTATGTCTTTGTTACTTGGTGTAAGTGTATGTCTTTGTTACTTGGTGTCAGTGTATGTCTTTGATACTTGGTGTCAGAGTATGTCTGTGTTACTTGGTGGAAGTTTGTGTCTTTGTTACTTGGTGTCAGTGTATGTATTTGTTACTTTGTGTCAGTGTATGTCTGTGTTACTTGGTGTCAGTGTATGTCTGTGTTACTTGGTGTCAGCGTGTGTCTTTGTTACTTGGTGTCAGTGTGTGTCTTTGTTACTTGGTGTAAGTGTATGTCTTTGTTACTGGGTGTCAGTGTATGTCTTTGTGAGTGGGAGTATGTGTATGTCTTTGTTACTGGGTGTCAGTGTATGTCTTTGTTACTTGGAGTATGTGTATGTCTTTGTTACTGGGTGACAGTGTATGTCTTTGTTACTTGGTGACAGTGTGTGTCTGTGTGTCAGTGTCTGTCTTTGTTACTGTGTATCAGTGTTTCTCTATGTTACTGGGTGTCAGTGTGTGTTTGTTTGTGTTACTGGGTGTCAGTATTTAGTTTAGTGAAACAGCACTGAAACAGGCCCTTCGGCCCACCGAGTCTGTGCCGACCATCTACCAACCATTTATACTAATCCGACACGAATCCCATATTCCAATAACATCCCAACCGGTCCCTATATATTTCCCGACCACCTACCTATACTAGGGGCAATTTATAATGGCCAATTAACCTATCAACCTGCAAGTGTTTGGCATGTGGGAGTAAACCGGAGCACCCGGACGAAAGCCACGCAGACACAGGAGAACTTGCAAACTCCGTAAAGGCAGTACCCAGAATCGAAACCGGGTCCCTGGAGCTGTGAGGCTGCAGTGCTAACCAATGCGCCACTGTGCCGCCCAGTGTGTATCTGTGTTACTGGGTGTCAGTGTCTGTCTTTCTTACTTGGTGTAAGTGTGTGTCTTTGTTACTTGGTGTCCGAGTGTGTCTGTGTTACTGGGTGTCAGTGTATGACTTTGTTACTTGGTGCAATTGTCTGAGTTTGTTACTTGGTGTAAGTGTATGCCTTTGTTACTTGGTGTCAGTGTATGTCTTTGTTACTTGGTGTAAGTTTGCGTCTGTGTTACTGGGTATCAGTGTATGTCTTTGTTACTTGGTGTCAGTGTATGTCTTTGTTACTGGGTGTCACTGTGTGTCTTTGTGACTTGGTGTCAGTGTATGTCTGTGTTACTTGTTGTAAGTGTGTGTCTTTGTTACTTCTTGTCAGTGTATGTCTTTGTTACTTGGTGCAAGTGTGTGTCTTTGTTACTTGGTGTCAGTGTGTGTCTGTGTTCCTGGGTGTCAGTGTATGTCTTTGTTACTTGGTGTCAGTGTATGTGTTTGTGACTTGTTGTCAGTGGATTGCTTTGTTACTGGGTGTCAGTGTATGTCTTTGTTACTTGGTGTCAGTGTATGTCTGTGTTACTTGGTGTAAGTATGTGTCTTTGTTACTTGGTGTAAGTGTATGTCATTGTTACTTGGTTTCAGTGTGTGTCTGTGTTTCTGTGCATCAGTGCGTGTTCCTTGGTGTCAGTGTGTGTCTGTGACACTAGGTGTCAGTATTTAGTTTAGTCTGGAGATACAGCACTGAAACAGGCCCTTCGGCCCACCGAGTCTGTGCCGACCATCTACCAACCATTTATACTAATCCTACACGAATCCCATATTCCAATAACATCCCAACCGTTCCCTATATATTTCCCTACCACCTACCTATACTAGGGGTAATTTATAATGGCCAATTAACCTATCAACCTGCAAGTCTTTGGCATGTGGGAGGAAACCGGAGCACCCGGACGAAAGCCACGCAGACAAAGGAGAACTTGCAAACTCCGCACAGGCAGTACCCAGAATCGAACCCGGGTCCCTGGAGCTGTGAGGCTGCAGTGCTAACCAATGCGCCACTGTGCCGCCCAGTGTGTATCTGTGTTACTGGGTGTCAGTGTCTGTCTTTCTTACTTGGTGTAAGTGTGTGTCTTTGTTCCTTGGTGTCCGAGTGTGTCTGTGTTACTGGGTGTCAGTGTATGACTTTGTTACTTGGTGCAATTGTCTGAGTTTGTTACTTGGTGTAAGTGTATGCCTTTGTTACTGGGTATCAGTGTATGTCTTTGTTACTTGGTGTAAGTGTATGTCTGTGTTAGTTGGTATAAGTGTATGTCTTTGTTACTTGGTGTAAGTGTGCGTCTTTGTTCCTGGGTATCAGTGTATGTCTTTGTTACTGGGTATCACTGTATGTCTTTGTGACTTGGTGTCAGTGTATGTCTTTGTTACTGGGTGTCAGTGTGTGTCTTTGTGACTTGGTTTCAGTGTATGTCTTTGTTACTTGGTGAAAGTGTGTGTCTGTGTTACTGGGTATCAGTGTATGTCTTTGTTACTTGGTGTCAGTGTATGTCTTTGTTACTGGGTATCAGTGTATGTCTTGGTTACTTGGTGTCAGTGTATGTCTGTGTTACTTGGTGTAAGTTTGTGTCTTTGGTACTTCTTGTCAGTGTATGTCTTTGTTACTTGGTGTAAGTGTGTGTCTTTGTTACTTGGTGTCAGTGAGTGTCTGTGTTCCTGGGTGTCAGTGTATGTCTTTGTTACTTGGCGTCAGTGTATGTCTTGGTTACTTGGTGTCAGTGTATGTCTGTGATACTTGGTGTAAGTGTGTGTCTTTGGTACTTCTTGTCAGTGTATGTCTTTGTTACTTGGTGTAAGTGAGTGTCTGTGTTACTGGGTATCAGTGCATGTCTTTTTTACTTGGTGTCAGTGTATGTCTTTGTTACTTGGTGTAAGTGTGCGTCTGTGTTACTGGGTATCAGTCTATGACTTTGTTACTTGGTGTCAGTGTATGTCTTTGTTACTTGGTGTAAGTGTGTGTCTGTGTTACCTGGGGTCAGTGTGTGTCTGTGTTACTGGGGGTCATTGTGTGTTTCTAACTGGGTGTCAGTGTGTGTCTGTGTTACTGGGTATCAATGTATGTCTTTGTACTTGGTGTAAGTGTATGTGTTTGTCACTTGGTGTCAGTGTCTGTGTTTGTGACTTGGTGTCACTGTCTGTCTTAGTTACTGTGTGTCAGTGTATGTCTTTGTTACTTGGTGCAAGTGTATGTCAAAATACTTGGTGTAAGTGTATGTCTTTGTTACTTGGTGTAATTGTCTGTCTTTGTTACTTGGTGTAAGTGTATGTCTTTGTTACTTGGTGTCAGAGTGTGTCTGTGTTACTTGGTGAAAGTGTATTTCAAAATACTTGGTGTAAGTGTAGGTCTGTGTTACTTGGTGTCAGTGTATGTCTTTGTTACTTGGTGTAAGTGTGCGTCCGTGTTACTGGGTATCAGTTTATGTCTTTGTTACCTGGTGTCAGTGTCTGTCTTTGTTACTTGGTGTCAGTGTATGTCTTTGTTAAATGGTGTAAATGTGTGTCTGTGTTACTGGGTATCAGTGTATGTCTTTGTGACTTGGTATCAGTGTATGTCTTTGTTACTGGGTATCAGTGTGTGTCTGTGTTACAGGGTATCAGTGTATGTCTTTGTTACTTGGTGTCAGTTTATGTCTTTGTTAATTGGTGTAAGTGTTTGTCATTGTTACTTGGTGTCAGTGCATGTGTTTGTGACTTGTTGTCAGTGGATGTCTTTGTTACTGGGTGTCAGTGTATGTCTTTGTTACTTGGTGTAAGTGTATGTCTGTGTTAGTTGGTGTACGTGTATGTCTTTATTACTTGGTGTAAGTGTGCGTCTGTGTTACTGGGTATCAGTGTACGTCTTTGTTACTGGGTATCAGTGACTGTCTTTGTGACTTGGTGTCAGTGCATGTCTTTGTTACTGGGTGTCAGTGTGTGTCTTTGTGACTTGGTGTCAGTGCATGTCTTTGTTACTTGGTGTAAGTGTGTGTCTGTGTTACTGGGTATCAGTGTACGTCTTGATTACTCGGTGTCAGTGTCTGTCTTTGTGACTGGGTAACAGTGTATGTCTTTGTTACTTGGTGTCAGTGTATGTCAAAATAATTGGTGTAAGTGTATGTCTTTGTTACTTGGTGTAATTGTCTGTCTTTGTTACTTGGTGTCAGTGTATGTCTGTGTTACTTGGTGTAAGTGTGTGTCTTTGTTACTTCTTGTCAGTGTATGTCTTTGTTACTTGGTGCAAGTGTGTGTCTTTGTTACTTGGTGTCAGTGTGTGTCTGTGTTCCTGGGTGTCAGTGTATGTCTCTGTTACTTGGTGTAAGTGTATGTCTTTGTTACTTGGTGTCAGTGTATGTGTTTGTGACTTCTTTTCAGTGGATTTCTTTGTTACTGGGTGTCAGTTTATGTCTTTGTTACTTGGTGTAAGTGTATGTCAAAATACTTGGTGTAAGTGTATGTCTTTGTTACTTGGTGTAAGTGTGCGTCTGTGTTACTTGGTGTAAGTGTGTGTCTTTGTTACTTCTTGTCAGTGTATGTCTTTGTTACTTGGTGTAAGTGTGTGTCTTTGTTACTTGGTATCAGTGTGTTTCTGTGTTCCTTGTTGTCAGTGGATTTCTTTGTTACTGGGTGTCAGTGTATGTCTTTGTTACTTGGTGTAAGTGTATGTCAAAATACTTGGTGTAAGTGTATGTCTGTGTTACTTGGTGTCAGTGTGCGTCTGTGATACTGTGTATCAGTGTATGTCATTGTTACATGGTGTCAGTGTATGTCTTTGTTACTTGGTGTAAGTGTGCGTCTGTGTTACTGGGTATCAGTGCATGTCATTGTTACTTGGTGTCAGTGTATGTCTTTGTTATTTGGTGTAAGTGGATGTCTTTGTTACTTGGTGTCAGTGTATGTGTTTATGACTTGGTGTCTCTGTATGTCTTAGTTACTGGGTGTCAGTGTATGTCTTTGTTACTTGGTGCAACTGTATGTCAAAATACTTGGTGTAAGTGTATGTCTATGTTACTTGGTGTAATTGTCTGTCTTTGTTACTTGGTGTCTGTGTATGACGTTGTTACTGGGTATCAGTGTCTGTCTTTGTTACTTGGTGTCAGTGTATGTCAAAATGCTTGGTGTAAGTGTATGTCTTTGTTACTTGGTGTAATTGTCTGTATTTGTTACTTGGTGTCTGTGTATGACGTTGTTACTGGGTATCAGTGTCTGTCTTTGTTACTTGGTGTCAGTGTATGTCTTTGTTACTTGGTGTAAGTGTATGTCTGTGTTACTTGGTGTAAATATGTGTCTTTGTGACTTGGTTTCAGTGTATGTCTTTGTTACTTGGTGTAAGTGTGTGTCTGTGTTACTTGGTGTCAGTGTATGTTTTTGTCACTTGTTGTCAGTGGATGTCTTTGTTACTGGGTGTCAGTGTATGTCAAAATACTTGGTGTAAGTGTATGTCTTTGTTACTTGGTGTAATTGTCTGTATTTGTTACTTGGTGTCTGTGTATGACGTTGTTACTGGGTATCAGTGTCTGTCTTTGTTACTTGGTGTCAGTGTATGTCAAAATACTTGGTGTAAGTGTATGTCTTTGTTACTTGGTGTAATTGTCTGTATTTGTTACTTGGTGTCAGTGTATGACTTTGTTACTGGGTGTCAGTGTATGTCTTTGTGACTTGGTGTCAGTGTATGTCTTTGTTACTGGGTGTCAGTGTGTGTCTTTGTGACTTGGTATTAGTGTATGTCTGTGTTACTTGGTGCAAGTGTGTGTCTTTGTGACTTGGTGTCAGTGTATGACTTTGTTATTTGGTGTCATTATATGTCTTAGTTGCTGGGTGTCAGTGTATGTCTGTGTTACTTGGTGTAAGTATGTGTCTTTGTTACTTGGTGTCAGTGTATGTCTTTGTTACTTGGTGTCAGTGTGTGTCTGTGTTTCTGTGTTTCAGTGCGTGTTACTGGGTGTCAGTGTGTGTCTGTGACACTAGGTGTCAGTATTTAGTTTAGTCTGGAGATACAGCACTGAAACAGGCCTTTTGGCCCACCGAGTCTGTGCCGACCATCTACCAACCATTTCTACTAATCCTACACGAATCCCATATTCCAATAACATCCCAAGCGGTCCCTATATATTTCCCTGCCACCTACCTATACTAGGGGCAATTTATAATGGCCAATTAACATACCAACCTGCAAGTTTTTGGCATGTGGGTGGAAACCGGAGCACCCGGTCGAAAGCCACGCAGACACAGGATAACTTGCAAACTCCGCACAGGCAGTACCCAGAATCGAACCCGGGTCCCTGGAGCTGTGAGGCTGCAGTGCTAACCAATGCGCCACTGTGCCACCCAGTGTGCATCTGTGTTACTGGGTGTCAGTGTCTTTCTTACTTGGTGTAAGTGTGTGTCTTTGTTACTTGGTGTCCGAGTGTGTCTGTGTTACTGGGTGTCAGTGCATGACTTTGTTACTTGGTGCAATTGTCTGAGTTTGTTACTTGGTGTAAGTGTATGCCTTTGTTACTTGGTGTCAGTGTTTGTCTTTGTTACTTGGTGTAAGTTTGCGTCTTTGTTACTGGGTATCAGTGTATGTCTTTGTTACTTGGTGTCAGTGTATGTCTTTGTTACTGGGTGTCACTGTGTGTCTTTGTGACTTGGTGTCAGTGTATGTCTGTGTTCCTGGGTATCAGTGTATGTCTTTGTTACTGGGTATCAGTGTATGTCTTTGTGACTTGGTGTCAGTGTATGTCTTTGTTACTGGGTGTCAGTGTGTGTCTTTGTGACTTGGTGTCAGTGTATGTCTTTGTTACTTGGTGAAAGTGTGTGTCTGTGTTACTGGATATCAGTGTATGTCTTTGTTACTTGGTGTCAGTGCATGTCAAAATACTTGGTGTCAGTGTATGTCTTTGTTAATTGGTGTAATTGTCTGTCTTTGTTACTTGGTGTCAGTGTATGTCTCTGATACTAGGTGTAAGTGTGTGTCTTTGGTACTTCTTGTCAGTGTATGTCTTTGTTACTTGGTGTAAGTGTGTGTCTTTGTTACTTGGTGTCAGTGTGTGTCTGTGTTCCTGGGTGTCAGTGAATGTCTTTGTTACTTGGTGTCAGTGTATGTGTTTGTAACTTGTTGTCAGTGGATTTCTTTATTACTGGGTGTCAGTGTATGTCTTTGTTACTTGGTGTCAGTGTATGTCAAAATACTTGTTGCAAGTGTATGTCTCTGTTACGTGGTGTCAGTGTATGTCTTTGTTACTTGGTGTCAGTGTATGTCTTTGTGACTTGGTGTCAGTGTATGTCTTTGTTACTGGGTGTCAGTGTGTGTCTTTGTGACTTGGTATTAGTGTATGTCTGTGTTACTTGGTGCAAGTGTGTGTCTTTGTGACTTGGTGTCAGTGTATGACTTTGTTACTGGGTGTCAGTGTATGTCTTTGTTACTTGGTGTCAGTGTGTGTCTGTGTTTCTGTGTTTCAGTGCGTGTTACTGGGTGTCAGTGTGTGTCTGTGACACTAGGTGTCAGTATTTAGTTTAGTCTGGAGATACAGCACTGAAACCGGCCCCTCGGCCCTCCGAGTCTGTGCCGACCATCTACCAACCATTTATACTAATCCTACACGAATCCCAGAGACCAATAACATCCCAAGCGGTCCCTATATATTTCCCTGCCACCTACCCTATACTAGGGGCAATTTATAATGGCCAATTAACATACCAACCTGCAAGTTTTTGGCATGTGGGTGGAAACCGGAGCACCCGGACGAAAGCCACGCAGACACAGGATAACTTGCAAACTCCGCACAGGCAGTACCCAGAATCGAACCCGGGTCCCTGGAGCTGTGAGGCTGCAGTGCTAACCAATGCGCCACTGTGCCACCCAGTGTGCATCTGTGTTACTGGGTGTCAGTGTCTTTCTTACTTGGTGTAAGTGTGTGTCTTTGTTACTTGGTGTCCGAGTGTGTCTGTGTTACTGGGTGTCAGTGCATGACTTTGTTACTTGGTGCATTTGTCTGAGTTTGTTACTTGGTGTAAGTGTATGCCTTTGTTACTTGATGTCAGTGTTTGTCTTTGTTACTTGGTGTAAGTTTGCGTCTTTGTTACTGGGTATCAGTGTATGTCTTTGTTACTTGGTGTCAGTGTATGTCTTTGTTACTGGGTGTCACTGTGTGTCTTTGTGACTTGGTGTCAGTGTATGTCTGTGTTCCTGGGTATCAGTGTATGTCTTTGTTACTGGGTATCAGTGTATGTCTTTGTGACTTGGTGTCAGTGTATGTCTTTGTTACTGGGTGTCAGTGTGTGTCTTTGTGACTTGGTGCCAGTGTATGTCTTTGTTACTTGGTGTCAGTGTGTGTCTGTGTTACTGGGTATCAGTGTATGTCTTTGTTACTTGGTGTCAGTGTATGTCAAAATACTTGGTGTCAGTGTATGTCTTTGTTAATTGGTGTAATTGTCTGTCTTTGTTACTTGGTGTCAGTGTATGTCTGTGATACTAGGTGTAAGTGTGTGTCTTTGGTACTTCTTGTCAGTGTATGTCTTTGTTACTTGGTGTAAGTGTGTGTCTTTGTTACTTGGTGTCAGTGTGTGTCTGTGTTCCTGGGTGTCAGTGTATGTCTTTGTTACTTGGTGTCAGTGTATGTGTTTGTAACTTGTTGTCAGTGGATTTCTTTATTACTGGGTGTCAGTGTATGTCTTTGTTACTTGGTGTCAGTGTATGTCAAAATACTTGTTGTAAGTGTATGTCTCTGTTACGTGGTGTCAGTGTATGTCTTTGTTACTTGGTGTCAGTGTATGTCTTTGTTACTTGGTGTAAGTGTGCGTCTGTGTTACTGGGTATCAGTTTATGTCTTTGTTACTTGGTGTCAGTGGATGTCTTTGTTACTTGGTGTCAGTGGATGTCTTTGTTACTTGGTGTCAGTGTGTGTCTGTGTTACTGGGTATCAGTGTATGTCTTGGTGACTTGGTATGAGTGTATGCCTTTGTTACTGGGTGTCAGTGTGTGTCTGTGTCACTGGGTATCAGTGTATGTCTTTGTTACTTGGTGTCAGTTTATGTCTTTGTTACTTGGTGTAAGTGTATGTCTTTGTTACTTGGTGTCCAGTGTATGTTTTTGTGACTTGTTGTCAGTGGATGTCTTTGTTACTGGGTGTCAGTGTATGTCTTTGTTACTTGGTTTAAGTGTATGTCAAAATACTTGTTGTAAGTGTATGTCTGTGTTAGTTGGTGTATGTGTATGTCTTTGTTACTTGGTGTAAGTGTGCGTCTGTGTTCCTGGGTATCAGTGTATGTCTTTGTTACTGGGTATCAGTGTATGTCTTTGTGACTTGGTGTCAGTGTATGTCTTTGTTACTGGGTGTCAGTGTGTGTCTTTGTGACTTGGTGTCAGTGTGTGTCTTTGTGACTTGGTGTCAGTGTATGTCTTTGTTACTTGGTGAAAGTGTGTGTCTGTGTTACTGGGTATCAGTGTATGTCTTTGTTACTTGGTGTCAGTGTATGTCAAAATACTTGGTGTAAGTGTGTGTCTTTGGTACTTCTTGTCAGTGTATGTCTTTGTTACTTGGTGTAAGTGTGTGTCTTTGTTACTTGGTGTCAGTGTGTGTCTGTGTTCCTGGGTGTCAGTGTATGTCTTTGTTACTTGGTGTCAGTGTATGTGTTTGTGACTTGTTGTCAGTGGATTTCTTTGTTACTGGTGTCAGTATATGTCTTTGTTACTTGGTGTCAGTGTATGTCAAAATACTTGTTGTAAGTGTATGTCTCTGTTACGTGGTGGAGGTGTATGTCTTTGTTACTTGGTGTAAGTGTGCGTCTGTGTTACTGGGTATCTGTCTATGACTTTGTTACTTGGTGTCAGTCTATGTCTTTGTTACTTGGTGTAAGAGTGTGTCTGTGTTACTGGGGGTCAGTGTGTGTCTGTGTTACTGGGTATCAATGTATGTCTTTGTTACTTGGTGTAAGTGTATGTGTTTGTTACTTGGTGTCAGTGTCTGTGTTTGTGACTTGGTGTCACTGTATATCTTAGTTACTGGGTGTCAGTGTATGTCTTTGTTATTGGTGCAAGTGTATGTCAAAATACTTGGTGTAAGTGCATGTCTTTGTTACTTGGTGTAATTGTCTGTCTTTGTTACTTGGTGTAAGTGTATGTCTTTGTTACTTGGTGTCAGTGTGTGTCTGTGTTCCTGGGTGTCAGTATATGTCTTTGTTACTTGGTGTCAGTGTATGTGTTTGTGACTTGTTGTCAGTGGATTTCTTTGCTACTGGGTGTCAGTATATGTCTTTGTTACTTGGTGAAAGTGTATTTCAAAATACTTGGTGTAAGTGTACGTCTGTGTTACTTGGTGTCAGTGTATGTCTTTGTTACTTGGTGTAAGTGTGCGTCTGTGTTACTGGGTATCAGTTTATGTCTTTGTTACCTGGTGTCAGTGTCTGTCTTTGTTACTTGGTGTCAGTGTATGTCTTTGTTACTTGGTGTCAGTGTGTGTCTGTGTTACTGGGTATCAGTGTATGTCTTTGTGACTTGGTATCAGTGTATGTCTTTGTTACTGGGTATCAGTGTGTGTCTGTGTTACTGGGTATCAGTGTATGTCTTTGTTACTTGGTGTCAGTTTCTGTCTTTGTTACTTGGTGTAAGTGTATGTCATTGTTACTTGGTGTCAGTGTATGTGTTTGTGACTTGTTGTCAGTGGATGTCTTTGTTACTGGGTGTCAGTGTATGTCTTTGTTACTTGGTGTAAGTGTATGTCAAAATACTTGGTGTAAGTGTATGTCTGTGTTAGTTGGTGTCAGTGTATGTCTTTATTACTTGGTGTAAGTGTCCGTCTGTGTTACTGGGTATCAGTGTACGTCTTTGTTACTGGGTATCAGTGCCTGTCTTTGTGACTTGGTGTCAGTGCATGTCTTTGTTACTGGGTGTCAGTGTGTGTCTTTGTGACTTGGTGTCAGTGTATGTCTTTGTTACTTGGTGTAAGTGTGTGTCTGTGTTACTGGGTATCAGTGTATGTCTTTGTTACTTGGTGTCAGTGTATGTCTTTGTGACTGGGTAACAGTGTATGTCTTTGTTAATTGGTGTCAGTGTATGTCAAAATACTTGGTGTAAGTGTATGTCTTTGTTACGTGGTGTCAGTGTATGTCTGTGTTACTGGGTGTCAGTGTGTGTCTTTGTTACTTCTTGTCAGTGTATGTCTTTGTTACTTGGTGCAAGTGTGTGTCTTTGTTACTTGGTGTCAGTGTGTGTCTGTGTTCCTGGGTGTCAGTGTATGTCTTTGTTGCTTGGTGCAAGTGTATGTCTTTGTTACTTGGTGTCAGTGTATGTGTTTGTGACTTGTTGTCAGTGGATTTCTTTGTTACTGGGTGTCAGTTTATGTCTTTGTTACTTGGTGTAAGTCTAAGTCAAAATACTTGGTGTAAGTGTATGTCTCTGTAACTTGGTGTAAGTGTATGTCTTTGTTACTTGGTGTAAGTGTGCGTCTGTGTTACTAGGTGTAAGTGTGTGTCTTTGTTACTTCTTGTCAGTGTATGTCTTTGTTACTTGGTGTAAGTGTGTGTATTTGTTACTTGGTATCAGTGTGTTTCTGTGTTCCTTGTTGTCAGTGGATTTCTTTGTTACTGGGTGTCAGTGTCTTTCTTACTTGGTGTAAGTGTGTGTCTTTGTTACTTGGTGTCCGAGTGTGTCTGTGTTACTGGGTGTCAGTGCATGACTTTGTTGCTTGGTGCAATTGTCTGAGTTTGTTACTTGGTGTAAGTGTATGCCTTTGTTACTTGGTGTCAGTGTTTGTCTTTGTTACTTGGTGTAAGTTTGCGTCTGTGTTACTGGGTATCAGTGTATGTCTTTGTTACTTGGTGTCATTGTATGTCTTTGTTACTGGGTGTCACTGTGTGTCTTTGTGACTTGGTGTCAGTGTATGTCTGTGTTCCTGGGTATCAGTGTATGTCTTTGTTACTGGGTATCAGTGTATGTCTTTGTGACTTGGTGTCAGTGTATGTCTTTGTTACTGGGTGTCAGTGTGTGTCTTTGTGACTTGGTGTCAGTGTATGTCTTTGTTACTTGGTGAAAGTGTGTGTCTTTGTTACTGGGTGTCAGTGTGTGTCTTTGTGACTTGGTGTCAATGTATGTCTTTGTTACTTGGTTAAAGTGTGTGTCTGTGTTACTGGGTATCAGTGTATGTCTTTGTTACTTGGTGTCAGTGTATGTCAAAATACTTGGTGTAAGTGTATGTCTTTGTTAATTGGTGTAATTGTCTGTCTTTGTTACTTGGTGTCAGTGTATGTCTGTGATACTTGGTGTAAGTGTGTGTCTTTGGTACTTCTTGTCAGTGTATGTCTTTGTTACTTGGTGTAAGTGTGTGTCTTTGTTACTGGGTGTCAGTGTGTGTATTTGTGACTTGGTATTCGTGTATGTCTGAGTTACTTGGTGCATGTGTGTGTCTTTGTGACTTGGTGTCAGTGTATGACTTTGTTACTGGGTGTCAGTGTATGTCTTTGTGACTTGGTGTCAGTGTATGTCGTTGATACTGGGTGTCAGTGTGTGTCTTTGGCACTTGGTATTAGTGTATGTCTGTGTTACTTGGTGCAAGTGTGTGTCTTTGTTACTTCTTGTCAGTGTATGTCTTTGTTACTTGGTGTAAGAGTGTGTCTTTGTTACTTGGTGTCAGTGTGTGTCTGTGTTCCTGGGTGTCAGTGTATGTCTTTGTTACTTGGTGTAAGTGTATGTCTTTGTTACTTGGTGTAAGTGCATGTCAAAATACTTGGTGTAAGTGTCTGTCTCTGTTACTTGGTGTAAGTGTATGTCTTTGTTACTTGGTGTAAGTGTGCGTCTGTGTTACTGGGTATCAGTCTATGTCATTGTTACTTGGTGTAATTGTGTGTCTGTGTTACTGGGGGTCAGTGTGTGTCTGTGTTACTGGGGGTCTTTGTTTGTTTCGAACTGGGTGTCAGTGTGTCTGTGTTACTGGGTATCAATGTATGTCTTTGTTACTTGATGTCAGTGTATGTGTTTGTGAGTTGGTGTCTCTGTATGTCTTAGTTACTGGGTGTCAGTGTATATCTTATTTACTTGGTGCAAGTGTATGTCAAAATACTTGGTGTAAGTGTATGTCTATGTTACTTGGTGTAATTGTCTGTCTTTGTTACTTGGTGTAAGTGTATGTTTTTGTTACTTGGTGTCAGTGTATGTCTGCGTTACTTGGTGTAAGTATGTGTCTTTGTGACTTGCTTTCAGTGTATGTCTTTGTTACTTGGTGTAAGTGTGTGTCTGTGTTACTGGGTATCAGTGTATGTCTTTGTTACTTGGTGTCAGTGTATGTCTCGGTTACGTGGTGTAAGTATATGTCTTTGTTACTTGGTGTAAGTGTGCGTCTGTGTTACTGGGTATCAGTTTATGTCTTTTTTACCTGGTGTCAGTGTCTGTCTTTGTTACTTGGTGTCAGTGTATGTCTTTGTTACTTGGTGTCAGTGTGTGTCTGTGTTACTGGGTATCAGTGTATGTCTTTGTGACTTGTTATCAGTGTATGTCTTTGTTACTGGGTATCAGTGTGTGTCTGTGTTACTGGGTATCAGTGTATGTCTTTGTTACTTGGTGTCAGTTTCTGTCTTTGTTACTTGGTGTAAGTGTATGTCATTGTTACTTGGTGTCAGTGTATGTGTTTGTGACTTGTTGTCAGTGGATGTCTATGTTACTGGGTGTCAGTGTATGTCTTTGTTACTTGGTGTAAGTGTATGTCAAAATACTTGGTGTAAGTGTATGTCTGTGTTAGTTGGTGTCAGTGTATGTCTTTATTACTTGGTGTAAGTGTCCGTCTGTGTTACTGGGTATCAGTGTACGTCTTTGTTACTGGGTATCAGTGCCTGTCTTTGTGACTTGGTGTCAGTGCATGTCTTTGTTACTGGGTGTCAGTGTGTGTCTTTGTGACTTGGTGTCAGTGTATGTCTTTGTTACTTGGTGTAAGTGTGTGTCTGTGTTACTGGGTATCAGTGTATGTCTTTGTTACTTGGTGTCAGTGTATGTCTTTGTGACTGGGTAACAGTGTATGTCTTTGTTAATTGGTGTCAGTGTATGTCAAAATACTTGGTGTAAGTGTATGTCTTTGTTACTTGGTGTCAGTGTATGTCTGTGTTACTGGGTGTCAGTGTGTGTCTTTGTTACTTCTTGTCAGTGTATGTCATTGTTACTTGGTGCAAGTGTGTGTCTTTGTTACTTGGTGTCAGTGTGTGTCTGTGTTCCTGGGTGTCAGTGTATGTCTTTGTTGCTTGGTGCAAGTGTATGTCTTTGTTACTTGGTGTCAGTGTATGTGTTTGTGACTTGTTGTCAGTGGATTTCTTTGTTACTGGGTGTCAGTTTATGTCTTTGTTACTTGGTGTAAGTCTAAGTCAAAATACTTGGTGTAAGTGTATGTCTCTGTAACTTGGTGTAAGTGTATGTCTTTGTTACTTGGTGTAAGTGTGCGTCTGTGTTACTAGGTGTAAGTGTGTGTCTTTGTTACTTCTTGTCAGTGTATGTCTTTGTTACTTGGTGTAAGTGTGTGTATTTGTTACTTGGTATCAGTGTGTTTCTGTGTTCCTTGTTGTCAGTGGATTTCTTTGTTACTGGGTGTCAGTGTCTTTCTTACTTGGTGTAAGTGTGTGTCTTTGTTACTTGGTGTCCGAGTGTGTCTGTGTTACTGGGTGTCAGTGCATGACTTTGTTACTTGGTGCAATTGTCTGAGTTTGTTACTTGGTGTAAGTGTATGCCTTTGTTACTTGGTGTCAGTGTTTGTCTTTGTTACTTGGTGTAAGTTTGCGTCTGTGTTACTGGGTATCAGTGTATGTCTTTGTTACTTGGTGTCATTGTATGTCTTTGTTACTGGGTGTCACTGTGTGTCTTTGTGACTTGGTGTCAGTGTATGTCTGTGTTCCTGGGTATCAGTGTATGTCTTTGTTACTGGGTATCAGTGTATGTCTTTGTGACTTGGTGTCAGTGTATGTATTTGTTACTGGGTGTCAGTGTGTGTCTTTGTGACTTGGTGTCAGTGTATGTCTTTGTTACTTGGTGAAAGTGTGTGTCTTTGTTACTGGGTGTCAGTGTGTGTCTTTGTGACTTGGTGTCAATGTATGTCTTTGTTACTTGGTTAAAGTGTGTGTCTGTGTTACTGGGTATCAGTGTATGTCTTTGTTACTTGGTGTCAGTGTATGTCAAAATACTTGGTGTAAGTGTATGTCTTTGTTAATTGGTGTAATTGTCTGTCTTTGTTACTTGGTGTCAGTGTATGTCTGTGATACTTGGTGTAAGTGTGTGTCTTTGGTACTTCTTGTCAGTGTATGTTTTTGTTACTTGGTGTAAGTGCGTGTCTTTGTTACTGGGTGTCAGTGTGTGTCTTTGTGACTTGGTATTCGTGTATGTCTGTGTTACTTGGTGCAAGTGTGTGTCTTTGTGACTTGGTGTCAGTGTATGACTTTGTTACTGGGTGTCAGTGTATGTCTTTGTGACTTGGTGTCATTGTATGTCGTTGATACTGGGTGTCAGTGTGTGTCTTTGGCACTTGGTATTAGTGTATGTCTGTGTTACTTGGTGCAAGTGTGTGTCTTTGTTACTTCTTGTCAGTGTATGTCTTTGTTACTTGGTGTAAGAATGTGTCTTTGTTACTTGGTGTCAGTGTGTGTCTGTGTTCCTGGGTGTCAGTGTATGTCTTTGTTACTTGGTGTAAGTGTATGTCTTTGTTACTTGGTGTAAGTGCATGTCAAAATACTTGGTGTAAGTGTCTGTCTCTGTTACTTGGTGTAAGTGTATGTCTTTGTTACTTGGTGTAAGTGTGCGTCTGTGTTACTGGGTATCAGTGCATGTCTTTGTTACTTGGTGTCAGTGTATGTCTTTGTTACTTGGTGTAAGTGTGCGTCTGTGTTACTGGGTATCAGTGTATGTCTTTGTTACTTGGTGTAATTGTGTGTCTGTGTTACTGGGGGTCAGTGTGTGTCTGTGTTACTGGGGGTCTTTGTTTGTTTCGAACTGGGTGTCAGTGTGTGTCTGTGTTACTGGGTATCAATGTATGTCTTTGTTACTTGATGTCAGTGTATGTGTTTGTGAGTTGGTGTCTCTGTATGTCTTAGTTACTGGGTGTCAGTGTATATCTTTGTTACTTGGTGCAAGTGTATGTCAAAATACTTGGTGTAAGTGTATGTCTATGTTACTTGGTGTAATTGACTGTCTTTGTTACTTGGTGTAAGTGTATGTTTTTGTTACTTGGTGTCAGTGTATGTCTGTGTTACTTGGTGTAAGTATGTGTCTTTGTGACTTGGTTTCAGTGTATGTCTTTGTTACTTGGTGTAAGTGTGTGTCTGTGTTACTGGGTATCAGTGTATGTCTTTGTTACTTGGTGTCAGTGTATGTCTCTGTTACGTGGTGTAAGTATATGTCTTTGTTACTTGGTGTAAGTGTGCGTCTTTGTTACTTGGTGTAAGTGTATGTCTTTGTTACTTGGTGTCAGTGTCTGTGTTTGTGACTTGATGTCACTGTATGTCTTAGTTACTGGGTGTCAGTGTATGTCTTTGTTACTTGGTGTCAGTGTATGTCTTTGTTACTTGGTGTAAGTGTGCGTCTGTGTTACTGGGTATCAGTTTATGTCTTTGTTACATGGTGTCAGTGTCTGTCTTTGTTACTTGGTGTCAGTGTATGTCTTTGTTACTTGGTGTCAGTGTGTGTCTGTGTTACTGGGTATCAGTGTATGTCTTTGTGACTTGGTATCAGTGTATGTCTGTGTTACTGGGTATCAGTGTATGTCTTTGTTACTTGGTGTCAGTTTATGTCTTTGTTACTTGGTGTAAGTGTATGTCATTGTTACTTGGTGTCAGTGTATGTGTTTGTGACTTGTTGTCAGTGGATGTCTTTGTTACTGGGTGTCAGTGTATGTCTTTGTTACTTGGTGTAAGTGTATGTCAAAATACTTGGTGTAAGTGTATGTCTGTGTTAGTTGGTGTAATTGTATTTCTTTATTACTTGGTGTAAGTGTGCGTCTGTGTTACTGGGTATCAGTGTACGTCTTTGTTACTGGCTATCAGTGTCTGTCTTTGTGACTTGGTGTCAGTGCATGTCTTTGTTACTGGGTGTCAGTGTGTGTCTTTGTGACTTGGTGTCAGTGTATGTCTTTGTTACTTGGTGTAAGTGTGTGTCTGTGTTACTGGGTATCAGTGTATGTCTTTGTTACTTGGTGTCAGTGTATGTCTTTGTGACTGGGTAACAGTGTATGTCTTTGTTACTTGGTGTCAGTGTATGTCAAAATACTTGGTTTAAGTGAATTTCTTTGTTACTTGGTGTAAATGTCTGTCTTTGTTACTTGGTGTCAGTGTATGTCTGTGTTACTTGGTGTCAGTGTGTGTCTTTGTTACTTCTTGTCAGTGTATGTCTTTGTTACTTGGTGCAAGTGTGTGTCTTTGTTACTTGGTGTCAGCGTGTGTCTGTGTTCCTGGGTGTCAGTGTATGTCTTTGTTACTTGGTGTAAGTGTATGTCTTTGTTACTTGGTGTCAGTGCATGTGTTTGTGACTTGTTGTCAGTGGATTTCTTTGTTACTGGGTGTCAGTTTATGTCTTTGTTACTTGGTGTAAGTGTATGTCAAAAAACTTGGTGTAAGTGCATGTCTCTGTTACTTGGTGTAAGTGTATGTCTTTGTTACTTCTTGTAAGTGTGCGTCTGTGTTACTTGGTGTAAGTGTGTGTCTTTGTTACTTCTTGTCAGTGCATGTCTTTGTTACTTGGTGTAAGTGTGTGTCTTTGTTACTTGGTATCAGTGTGTATCTGTGTTCCTTGTTGTCAGTGGATTTCTTTGTTACTGGGTGTCAGTGTATGTCTTTGTTACTTGGTGTAAGTGTATATCAAAATACATGGTGTAAGTGTATGTCTGTGTTACTTGGTGTCAGTGTGCGTCTGTGTTACTGTGTATCAGTGTATGTCATTGTTACATGGTGTCAGTGTATGTCTTTGTGACTTGGTGTAAGTGTGCGTCTGTGTTACTGGGTATCAGTGTATGTCATTGTTACTTGGTGTCAGTGTATGTCTTTGTTAATTGGTGTAAGTGTGTGTCTGTGTTACTGGGGATCAGTGTGTGTCTGTGTTAGTGGGGGTCATTGTGAGTTTCTAACTGGGTGTCAGTGTGTGTCTGTGTTACTGGGTATCAATGTATGTCTTTGTTACTTGGTGTAAGTGTATGTCTTTGTTACTTGGTGTCAGTGTATGTGTTTGTGACTTGGTATCTCTGGATGTCTTAGTTACTGGGTGTCAGCGTATGTCTTTGTTACTCGGTGCAACTGTATGTCAAAATACTTGCTGTAAGTGTATGTCTATGTTACTTGGTGTAATTGTCTGTCTTTGTTACTTGGTGTAAGTGTATGTTTTTGTTACTTGATGTCAGTGTATGTCTGTGTTACTTGGTGTAAGTATGTGTCTTTGTGACTTGGTTTCAGTGTATGTCTTTGTTACTTGGTGTTATTGTGTGTCTGTGTTACTGGGTATCTGTGTCTGTCTTTGTTACTTGGTGTCAGTGTATGTCAAAATACTTGGTGTAAGTGTATGTCTTTGTTACTTGGTGTAATTGTCTGTATTTGTTACTTGGTGTCAGTGTATGACTTTGTTACTGGGTGTCAGTGTATTTTCTTTGTGACTTGGTGTCAGTGTATGTCTTTGTTACTGAGTGTCAGTGTGTGTCTTTGTGACTTGGTATTAGTGTATGTCTGTGTTACTTGGTGCAAGTGTGTGTCTTTGTGACGTGGTGTCAGTGTATGACTTTGTTACAGGGTGTCAGTGTATGTCTTTGTGACTTGGTGTCAGTGTATGTCTTTGTTACTGGGTGTCAGTGTGTGTCTTTGTGACTTGGTATTAGTGTATGTCTGTGTTACTTGGTGCAAGTGTGTGTCTTTGTTACTTCTTGTCAGTGTATGTCTTTGTTACTTGGTGTAAGTGTGTGTCTTTGTTACTTGGTGTCTGTGTGTGTCTGTGTTCCTGGGTGTCAGTGTATGTCTTTGTTACTTGGTGTAAGTGTATGTCTTTGTTACTTGGTGTCAGTGTATGTGTTTGTGACTTGTTGTCAGTGGATTTCTATGTTACTGGGTGTCAGTGTATGTCTTTGTTACTTGGTGTAAGTGTATGTCAAAATGCTTGGTGTAAGTGTCTGTCTCTGTTACTTGGTGTAAGAGTATGTCTTTGTTACTTGGTGTAAGTGTGCGTCTGTATTACTGGGTATCAGTGCATGTCATTGTTACTTGGTGTCAGTGTCTGTCTTTGTTACTGGGTGTCAGTGTGTGTCTTTGTGACTTGGTGTCAGTGTATGTCTTTGTTACTTGGTGTAAGTGTGTGTCTGTGTTACTGGGTATCAGTGTATGTCTTTGTTACTTGGTGTCAGTGTATGTCTTTGTGACTGGGTAACAGTGTATGTCTTTGTTATTTGGTGTCAGTGTATGTCAAAATACTTGGTTTAAGTGAATTTCTTTGTTACTTGGTGTAAATGTCTGTCTTTGTTACTTGGTGTCAGTGTATGTCTGTGTTCCTGGGTGTCAGTGTATGTCTTTGTTACTTGGTGTAAGTGTATGTCTTTGTTACTTGGTGTCAGTGCATGTGTTTGTGACTTGTTGTCAGTGGATTTCTTTGTTACTGGGTGTCAGTTTATGTCTTTGTTACTTGGTGTAAGTGTATGTCAAAAAACTTGGTGTAAGTGCATGTCTCTGTTACTTGGTGTAAGTGTATGTCTTTGTTACTTCTTGTAAGTGTGCGTCTGTGTTACTTGGTGTAAGTGTGTGTCTTTGTTACTTCTTGTCAGTGCATGTCTTTGTTACTTGGTGTAAGTGTGTGTCTTTGTTACTTGGTATCAGTGTGTATCTGTGTTCCTTGTTGTCAGTGGATTTCTTTGTTACTGGGTGTCAGTGTATGTCTTTGTTACTTGGTGTAAGTGTATATCAAAATACATGGTGTAAGTGTATGTCTGTGTTACTTGGTGTCAGTGTGCGTCTGTGTTACTGTGTATCAGTGTATGTCATTGTTACATGGTGTCAGTGTATGTCTTTGTGACTTGGTGTAAGTGTGCGTCTGTGTTACTGGCTATCAGTGTATGTCATTGTTACTTGGTGTCAGTGTATGTCTGTGTTAATTGGTGTAAGTGTGTGTCTGTGTTACTGGGGGTCAGTGTGTGTCTGTGTTAGTGGGGGTCATTGTGAGTTTCTAACTGGGTGTCAGTGTGTGTCTGTGTTACTGGGTATCAATGTATGTCTTTGTTACTTGGTGTAAGTGGATGTCTTTGTTACTTGGTGTCAGTGTATGTGTTTGTGACTTGGTGTCTCTGGATGTCTTAGTTACTGGGTGTCAGCGTATGTCTTTGTTACTCGGTGCAACTGTATGTCAAAATACTTGCTGTAAGTGTATGTCTATGTTACTTGGTGTAATTGTCTGTCTTTGTTACTTGGTGTAAGTGTATGTTTTTGTTACTTGATGTCAGTGTATGTCTGTGTTACTTGGTGTAAGTATGTGTCTTTGTGACTTGGTTTCAGTGTATGTCTTTGTTACTTGGTGTTATTGTGTGTCTGTGTTACTGGGTATCTGTGTCTGTCTTTGTTACTTGGTGTCAGTGTATGTCAAAATACTTGGTGTAAGTGTATGTCTTTGTTACTTGGTGTAATTGTCTGTATTTGTTACTTGGTGTCAGTGTATGACTTTGTTACTGGGTGTCAGTGTATTTTCTTTGTGACTTGGTGTCAGTGTATGTCTTTGTTACTGAGTGTCAGTGTGTGTCTTTGTGACTTGGTATTAGTGTATGTCTGTGTTACTTGGTGCAAGTGTGTGTCTTTGTGACGTGGTGTCAGTGTATGACTTTGTTACAGGGTGTCAGTGTATGTCTTTGTGACTTGGTGTCAGTGTATGTCTTTGTTACTGGGTGTCAGTGTGTGTCTTTGTGACTTGGTATTAGTGTATGTCTGTGTTACTTGGTGCAAGTGTGTGTCTTTGTTACTTCTTGTCAGTGTATGTCTTTGTTACTTGGTGTAAGTGTGTGTCTTTGTTACTTGGTGTCAGTGTGTGTCTGTGTTCCTGGGTGTCAGTGTATGTCTTTGTTACTTGGTGTAAGTGTATGTCTTTGTTACTTGGTGTCAGTGTATGTGTTTGTGACTTGTTGTCAGTGGATTTCTATGTTACTGGGTGTCAGTGTATGTCTTTGTTACTTGGTGTAAGTGTATGTCAAAATGCTTGGTGTAAGTGTCTGTCTCTGTTACTTGGTGTAAGAGTATGTCTTTGTTACTTGGTGTAAGTGTGCGTCTGTATTACTGGGTATCAGTGCATGTCATTGTTACTTGGTGTCAGTGTCTGTCTTTGTTACTTGGTGTAAGTGTGCGTCTGTAGTACTGGGTATCAGTGCATGTCATTGTAACTTGGTGTCAGTGTATGTCTTTGTTACTTGGTGTAAGTGTGTGTCTGTGTTACTGGGGGTCAGTGTGTGTCTGTGTTACTGGGGGTCATTGTGTGTTTCTAACTGGGTGTCAAAGTGTGTCTGTGTTACTGGGTATCAATGTATGTCTTTGTTACTTGGTGTAAGTGTATGTCTTTGTTACTTGGTGTCAGTGTATGTGTTTGTGACTTGGTGCCACTGTATGTCTTAGTTACTGGGTGTCAGTTTATGCCTTTGTTACTTGGTGCAAGTGTATGTCAAAATACTTGGTGTAATTGTATGGCTTTGTTACTTGGTGTAATTGTCTGTCTTTGTTACTTGGTGTAAGTGTATGTCTTTGTTACTTGGTGTCAGTGTGTGTCTGTGTTCCTGGGTGTCAGTGTATGTCTTTGTTACTTGGTGTCAGTGTATGTGTTTGTGACTTGTTGTCAGTGGATTTCTTTGTTACTGGGTGTCAGTATATGTCTTTGTTACTTGGTGGAAGTATATTTCAAACTACTTGGTGTAAGTGTATGTCTTTGTTACTGGGTGTCAGTGTATGTCTTTGTTACTGGGTGTCAGTGTGTGTCTTTGTTACTGGGTATCAGTGTCTGTCTTTGTGACTTGGTATCAGTCTATGTACTTGTTACTGGGTGTCAGTGTGGGTCTGTGTTACTGGGTATCAGTGTATGTCTTTGTTACTTGGTGTCAGTTTATGTCTTTGTTACTTGGTGTAAGTGCATGTCTTTGTTACTTGGTGTCACTGCATGTGTTTGTGACTTGTTGTCAGTGGATGTCTTTGTTACTGGGTGTCAGTGTATGTCTTTGTTACTTGGTGTAAGTGTATGTCAAAATACTTGGTGTAAGTGTATGTCTGTGTGAGTTGGTGTAAGTGTATGCCTTTGTTACTTGGTGTAAGTGTGCGTCTGTGTAACTGTGTATCAGTGTCCGTCTTTGTTACTGGGTATCAGTGTATGTCTTTGTGACTTGGTGTCAGTGCATGTCTTTGTTACTGGGTGTCAGTGTGTGTCTTTGTGACTTGGTGTCAGTGTGTGTCTTTGTTATTTGTAGTAAGTGTGTGTCTGTATTACTGGGTATCATTGTATGTCTTTGTTACTTGGTGTCAGTGTATGTCTTTGTGACTGGGTAACAGTGTATGTCTTTGTTACTTGGTGTCAGTGTATGTCAAAATACTTGGTTTAAGTGAATTTCTTTGTTACTTGGTGTAAATGTCTGTCTTTGTTACTTGGTGTCAGTGTATGTCTGTGTTACTTGGTGTCAGTGTGTGTCTTTGTTACTTCTTGTCAGTGTATGTCTTTGTTACTTGGTGCAAGTGTGTGTCTTTGTTACTTGGTGTCAGCGTGTGTCTGTGTTCCTGGGTGTCAGTGTATGTCTTTGTTACTTGGTGTAAGTGTATGTCTTTGTTACTTGGTGTCAGTGCATGTGTTTGTGACTTGTTGTCAGTGGATTTCTTTGTTACTGGGTGTCAGTTTATGTCTTTGTTACTTGGTGTAAGTGTATGTCAAAAAACTTGGTGTAAGTGCATGTCTCTGTTACTTGGTGTAAGTGTATGTCTTTGTTACTTCTTGTAAGTGTGCGTCTGTGTTACTTGGTGTAAGTGTGTGTCTTTGTTACTTCTTGTCAGTGCATGTCTTTGTTACTTGGTGTAAGTGTGTGTCTTTGTTACTTGGTATCAGTGTGTATCTGTGTTCCTTGTTGTCAGTGGATTTCTTTGTTACTGGGTGTCAGTGTATGTCTTTGTTACTTGGTGTAAGTGTATATCAAAATACATGGTGTAAGTGTATGTCTGTGTTACTTGGTGTCAGTGTGCGTCTGTGTTACTGTGTATCAGTGTATGTCATTGTTACATGGTGTCAGTGTATGTCTTTGTGACTTGGTGTAAGTGTGCGTCTGTGTTACTGGGTATCAGTGTATGTCATTGTTACTTGGTGTCAGTGTATGTCTTTGTTAATTGGTGTAAGTGTGTGTCTGTGTTACTGGGGGTCAGTGTGTGTCTGTGTTAGTGGGGGTCATTGTGAGTTTCTAACTGGGTGTCAGTGTGTGTCTGTGTTACTGGGTATCAATGTATGTCTTTGTTACTTGGTGTAAGTGTATGTCTTTGTTACTTGGTGTCAGTGTATGTGTTTGTGACTTGGTATCTCTGGATGTCTTAGTTACTGGGTGTCAGCGTATGTCTTTGTTACTCGGTGCAACTGTATGTCAAAATACTTGCTGTAAGTGTATGTCTATGTTACTTGGTGTAATTGTCTGTCTTTGTTACTTGGTGTAAGTGTATGTTTTTGTTACTTGATGTCAGTGTATGTCTGTGTTACTTGGTGTAAGTATGTGTCTTTGTGACTTGGTTTCAGTGTATGTCTTTGTTACTTGGTGTTATTGTGTGTCTGTGTTACTGGGTATCTGTGTCTGTCTTTGTTACTTGGTGTCAGTGTATGTCAAAATACTTGGTGTAAGTGTATGTCTTTGTTACTTGGTGTAATTGTCTGTATTTGTTACTTGGTGTCAGTGTATGACTTTGTTACTGGGTGTCAGTGTATTTTCTTTGTGACTTGGTGTCAGTGTATGTCTTTGTTACTGAGTGTCAGTGTGTGTCTTTGTGACTTGGTATTAGTGTATGTCTGTGTTACTTGGTGCAAGTGTGTGTCTTTGTGACGTGGTGTCAGTGTATGACTTTGTTACAGGGTGTCAGTGTATGTCTTTGTGACTTGGTGTCAGTGTATGTCTTTGTTACTGGGTGTCAGTGTGTGTCTTTGTGACTTGGTATTAGTGTATGTCTGTGTTACTTGGTGCAAGTGTGTGTCTTTGTTACTTCTTGTCAGTGTATGTCTTTGTTACTTGGTGTAAGTGTGTGTCTTTGTTACTTGGTGTCTGTGTGTGTCTGTGTTCCTGGGTGTCAGTGTATGTCTTTGTTACTTGGTGTAAGTGTATGTCTTTGTTACTTGGTGTCAGTGTATGTGTTTGTGACTTGTTGTCAGTGGATTTCTATGTTACTGGGTGTCAGTGTATGTCTTTGTTACTTGGTGTAAGTGTATGTCAAAATGCTTGGTGTAAGTGTCTGTCTCTGTTACTTGGTGTAAGAGTATGTCTTTGTTACTTGGTGTAAGTGTGCGTCTGTATTACTGGGTATCAGTGCATGTCATTGTTACTTGGTGTCAGTGTCTGTCTTTGTTACTGGGTGTCAGTGTGTGTCTTTGTGACTTGGTGTCAGTGTATGTCTTTGTTACTTGGTGTAAGTGTGTGTCTGTGTTACTGGGTATCAGTGTATGTCTTTGTTACTTGGTGTCAGTGTATGTCTTTGTGACTGGGTAACAGTGTATGTCTTTGTTATTTGGTGTCAGTGTATGTCAAAATACTTGGTTTAAGTGAATTTCTTTGTTACTTGGTGTAAATGTCTGTCTTTGTTACTTGGTGTCAGTGTATGTCTGTGTTCCTGGGTGTCAGTGTATGTCTTTGTTACTTGGTGTAAGTGTATGTCTTTGTTACTTGGTGTCAGTGCATGTGTTTGTGACTTGTTGTCAGTGGATTTCTTTGTTACTGGGTGTCAGTTTATGTCTTTGTTACTTGGTGTAAGTGTATGTCAAAAAACTTGGTGTAAGTGCATGTCTCTGTTACTTGGTGTAAGTGTATGTCTTTGTTACTTCTTGTAAGTGTGCGTCTGTGTTACTTGGTGTAAGTGTGTGTCTTTGTTACTTCTTGTCAGTGCATGTCTTTGTTACTTGGTGTAAGTGTGTGTCTTTGTTACTTGGTATCAGTGTGTATCTGTGTTCCTTGTTGTCAGTGGATTTCTTTGTTACTGGGTGTCAGTGTATGTCTTTGTTACTTGGTGTAAGTGTATATCAAAATACATGGTGTAAGTGTATGTCTGTGTTACTTGGTGTCAGTGTGCGTCTGTGTTACTGTGTATCAGTGTATGTCATTGTTACATGGTGTCAGTGTATGTCTTTGTGACTTGGTGTAAGTGTGCGTCTGTGTTACTGGGTATCAGTGTATGTCATTGTTACTTGGTGTCAGTGTATGTCTGTGTTAATTGGTGTAAGTGTGTGTCTGTGTTACTGGGGGTCAGTGTGTGTCTGTGTTAGTGGGGGTCATTGTGAGTTTCTAACTGGGTGTCAGTGTGTGTCTGTGTTACTGGGTATCAATGTATGTCTTTGTTACTTGGTGTAAGTGGATGTCTTTGTTACTTGGTGTCAGTGTATGTGTTTGTGACTTGGTGTCTCTGGATGTCTTAGTTACTGGGTGTCAGCGTATGTCTTTGTTACTCGGTGCAACTGTATGTCAAAATACTTGCTGTAAGTGTATGTCTATGTTACTTGGTGTAATTGTCTGTCTTTGTTACTTGGTGTAAGTGTATGTTTTTGTTACTTGATGTCAGTGTATGTCTGTGTTACTTGGTGTAAGTATGTGTCTTTGTGACTTGGTTTCAGTGTATGTCTTTGTTACTTGGTGTTATTGTGTGTCTGTGTTACTGGGTATCTGTGTCTGTCTTTGTTACTTGGTGTCAGTGTATGTCAAAATACTTGGTGTAAGTGTATGTCTTTGTTACTTGGTGTAATTGTCTGTATTTGTTACTTGGTGTCAGTGTATGACTTTGTTACTGGGTGTCAGTGTATTTTCTTTGTGACTTGGTGTCAGTGTATGTCTTTGTTACTGAGTGTCAGTGTGTGTCTTTGTGACTTGGTATTAGTGTATGTCTGTGTTACTTGGTGCAAGTGTGTGTCTTTGTGACGTGGTGTCAGTGTATGACTTTGTTACAGGGTGTCAGTGTATGTCTTTGTGACTTGGTGTCAGTGTATGTCTTTGTTACTGGGTGTCAGTGTGTGTCTTTGTGACTTGGTATTAGTGTATGTCTGTGTTACTTGGTGCAAGTGTGTGTCTTTGTTACTTCTTGTCAGTGTATGTCTTTGTTACTTGGTGTAAGTGTGTGTCTTTGTTACTTGGTGTCAGTGTGTGTCTGTGTTCCTGGGTGTCAGTGTATGTCTTTGTTACTTGGTGTAAGTGTATGTCTTTGTTACTTGGTGTCAGTGTATGTGTTTGTGACTTGTTGTCAGTGGATTTCTATGTTACTGGGTGTCAGTGTATGTCTTTGTTACTTGGTGTAAGTGTATGTCAAAATGCTTGGTGTAAGTGTCTGTCTCTGTTACTTGGTGTAAGAGTATGTCTTTGTTACTTGGTGTAAGTGTGCGTCTGTATTACTGGGTATCAGTGCATGTCATTGTTACTTGGTGTCAGTGTCTGTCTTTGTTACTTGGTGTAAGTGTGCGTCTGTAGTACTGGGTATCAGTGCATGTCATTGTAACTTGGTGTCAGTGTCTGTCTTTGTTACTTGGTGTAAGTGTGCGTCTGTGTTACTGGGTATCAGTGTATGTCTTTGTTACTTGGTGTCAGTGTATGTCTTTGTTACTTGGTGTAAGTGTGTGTCTGTGTTACTGGGGGTCAGTGTGTGTCTGTGTTACTGGGGGTCATTGTGTGTTTCTAACTGGGTGTCAAAGTGTGTCTGTGTTACTGGGTATCAATGTATGTCTTTGTTACTTGGTGTAAGTGTATGTCTTTGTTACTTGGTGTCAGTGTATGTGTTTGTGACTTGGTGCCACTGTATGTCTTAGTTACTGGGTGTCAGTTTATGCCTTTGTTACTTGGTGCAAGTGTATGTCAAAATACTTGGTGTAATTGTATGGCTTTGTTACTTGGTGTAATTGTCTGTCTTTGTTACTTGGTGTAAGTGTATGTCTTTGTTACTTGGTGTCAGTGTGTGTCTGTGTTCCTGGGTGTCAGTGTATGTCTTTGTTACTTGGTGTCAGTGTATGTGTTTGTGACTTGTTGTCAGTGGATTTCTTTGTTACTGGGTGTCAGTATATGTCTTTGTTACTTGGTGGAAGTATATTTCAAACTACTTGGTGTAAGTGTATGTCTTTGTTACTGGGTGTCAGTGTATGTCTTTGTTACTGGGTGTCAGTGTGTGTCTTTGTTACTGGGTATCAGTGTCTGTCTTTGTGACTTGGTATCAGTCTATGTACTTGTTACTGGGTGTCAGTGTGGGTCTGTGTTACTGGGTATCAGTGTATGTCTTTGTTACTTGGTGTCAGTTTATGTCTTTGTTACTTGGTGTAAGTGCATGTCTTTGTTACTTGGTGTCACTGCATGTGTTTGTGACTTGTTGTCAGTGGATGTCTTTGTTACTGGGTGTCAGTGTATGTCTTTGTTACTTGGTGTAAGTGTATGTCAAAATACTTGGTGTAAGTGTATGTCTGTGTGAGTTGGTGTAAGTGTATGCCTTTGTTACTTGGTGTAAGTGTGCGTCTGTGTAACTGTGTATCAGTGTCCGTCTTTGTTACTGGGTATCAGTGTATGTCTTTGTGACTTGGTGTCAGTGCATGTCTTTGTTACTGGGTGTCAGTGTGTGTCTTTGTGACTTGGTGTCAGTGTGTGTCTTTGTTATTTGTAGTAAGTGTGTGTCTGTATTACTGGGTATCATTGTATGTCTTTGTTACTTGGTGTCAGTGTATGTCTTTGTTACTGGGTATCAGTGTATGTATTTGTTACTTGGTGTCAGTGTATGTCAAAATACTTGGTGTTAGTGTATGTCTTTGTTACTTGGTGTAATTATCTGTCTTTGTTACTTGGTGTAAGTGTGCGTCTGTGTAACTGGGTATCAGTGTATATCTTTATTACTTGGTGTCAGTGCATTTCTTTGTTACTTGGTGTAAGTGTGTGTCTGTCTTACTGGGGGTCAGTGTGTGTCTGTGTTACTGGGGGTCATTGTGTGTTTCTAACTGGGTGTCAGTGTGTGTCTGTGTTACTGGGTATCAATGTATGTCTTTGTTACTTGGTGTAAGTGTTTGTCTTTGTTACTTGGTGTCAGTGTATGTGTTTGTGACTTGATGCCACTGTATGTCTTAGTTACTGGGTGTCAGTTTATGTCTTTGTTACTTGGTGCAAGTGTACGTCAAAATACTTGGTGTAAGTGTATGTCTTTGTTACTTGGTGTAATTGTCTGTCTTTGTTACTTGGTGTAAGTGTATGTCTTTGTTACTTGGTGTCAGTGTGTGTCTGTGTTCCTGGGTGTCAGTGTATGTCTTTGTTACTTGGTGTCAGTGTATGTGTTTGTGACTTGTTGTCAGTGGATTTCTTTGTTACTGGGTGTCAGTATATGTCTTTGTTACTTGGTCGAAGTGTATTTCAAAATACTTGGTGTAAGTGTATGTCTGTGTTACTTGGTGTCAGTGTATGTCTTTGTTACTTGGTGTAAGTGTGCGTCTGTGTTACTGGGTATCAGTTTATGTCTTTGTTACTTGGTGTCAGTGTATGTCTTTGTTACTTGGTGTCAGTGTGTGTCTGTGTTACTGGGTATCAGTGCATGTCTTTGTGACTTGGTATCAATGTATGTCTTTGTTACTGGGTGTCAGTGTGTGTCTGTGTTACTGGGTATCAGTGTATGTCTTTGTTACTTGGTGTCAGTTTATGTCTTTGTTACTTGGTGTAAGTGTATGTCTTTGTTACTTGGTGTCACTCTATGTGTTTGTGACTTGTTGTCAGTGGATGTCTTTGTTACTGGATGTCAGTGTATGTCTTTGTTACTTGATGTAAGTGTATGTCAAAATACTTGGTGTAAGTGTATGTCTGTGTTAGTTGGTGTAAGTGTATGCCTTTGTTACTTGGTGTAAGTGTGCGTCCTTGTAACTGGGTATCAGTGTACGTCTTTGTTATTGGGTATCAGTGTATGTCTTTGTGACTTGGTGTCAGTGCATGTCTTTGTTACTGGGTATCAGTGTATGTCTTTGTTACTTGGTGTCAGTGTATGTCTGTGTTACTTGGTGTAAGTGTGTGTCTGTGTTACTGGGTGTCAGTGTGTGTCTGTGTTACTTGGTGTAAGTGTGTGTCTTTGTTATTTGGTGTCCGTGTGTGTCTGTGTTACTGGGTGTCGGTGTATGTCTTTGTTACTGGGTGTCAGTGTACGTCTTTGTTACTTGGTGTAAGTGTGTGTCTGTGTTACTGGGTATCATTGTATGTCTTTGTTACTTGGTGTCAGTGTATGTCTTTGTTACTGGGTATCAGTGTATGTATTTGTTACTTGGTGTCAGTGTATGTCAAAATACTTGGTGTAAGTGTATGTCTTTGTTACTTGGTGTCAGTGTATGTCTGTGTCACTTGGTGTATGTGTGTGTCTTTGTTACTTCTTGTCTGTGTGTGTCTTTGTTACTTGGTTTCAGTGGGTGCATGTGTTCCTGGGTGTCAGTGTATGTCTTTGTCACTTGGTGTAAGTGTATGTCTTCGTTACTTGGTGTCAGTGCATGTGTTTGTGACTTGTTGTCAGTGGAATTCTTTGTTACTGGGTGTCAGGGTATGTCTTTGTTATTTGGTGTAAGTGTATGTCAAAATACTTGGTGTAAGTGTATGTCTCTGTTACTTGGTGTAAGTGTATGTCTTTGTTACTTGGTGTAAGTGTGCGTCTGTGTTACTGGGTATCAGTGTATATCTTTGTTACTTGGTGTCAGTGTATGTCTTTGTTACCTGGTGTAAGTGTGCGTCTGTGTTACTGGGTATCAGTGTATGTCTTTGTTACTTGGTGTCAGTGTATGTCTTTGTTACTTGATGTAAGTGTGTGTCTGTGTGACTGTGGGTCAGTGTGTTTCTGTGTTACTGGGGGTCATTGTGTGTTTCTAACTGGGTGTCAGTGTGTGTCTGTGTTACTGGGTATCAATGTATGTCTTTGTTACTTGGTGTAAGTGTATGTCTTTGTTACTTGGTGTCAGTGTATGTGTTTGTGACTTGGTGTCACTGTATGTCTTAGTTACTGTGTGTCAGTGTATGTCTTTGTTACTTGGTGCAAGTGTATGTCAAAATACTTGGTGTAAGTGTATGTCTTTGTTACTTGGTGTAAGTGTATGTCTTTGTTACTTGGTGCATCTGTATGTCAAATTACTTGGTGTAAGTGTATGTCTTTGTTACTTGATGTAAGTGTATGTTTTTGTTACTTGGTGTCAGTGTATGTCTGTGTTACTTGGTGGAAGTATGTGTCTTTGTGACTTGGTTTCAGTCTATGTCTTTGTTAATTGGTGCAAGTGTTTGTCTGTGTTACTGGGTATCAGTGTATGTCTTTGTTACTTGGTGTCAGTTTATGTCAAAATACTTGGTGTAGGTGTATGTCTTTGTGACTTGGTGTCAGTGTATGACTTTGTTACAGGCTGACAGTGCATGTCTTTGTGACTTGGTGTCAGTGTATGTCTTTGTTACTTGGTGTCAGTGTGTGTCTTTGTGACTTGGTATTAGTGTATGTCTGTGTTACTTGGTGTAAGTGTGTGTCTTTGTTACTTCTTGTCAGTTTATGTCTTTGTTACTTGGTGTAAGTGTGTATCTTTGTTACTTGGTATCAGTGTGTTTCTGTGCTCCTTGTTGTCAGTGGCTTTCTTTGTTACTGGGTGTCAGTGTATGTCTGTGTTACTTGGTGTAAGTGTGCGTCTGTGTTACTGGGTATCAGTTTATGTCTTTGTTACATGGTGTCAGTGTATGTCTTTGTTACTTGGTGTAAGTGTGCGTCTGTGTTACTGGGTATCAGTGTATGTCATTGTTACTTTGTGTCAGTGTATGTCCTTGTTACTTGGTGTAAGGGTGAGTCTGTGTTACTGGGGTCAGTGTGTGTCTGTGTTAGTGGGGGTCATTTTGTGTTTCTAACTGGGTGTCAGTGTGTGTCTGTGTTACTGGGTATCGATGTATGTCTTTGTTACTTGGTGTAAGTGTATGACTTTGTTACTTGGTGTCAGTGTGTGACTTTGTTAATGGGTGTCATTGTATGTCTTTGTGACCTGGTGTCAGTGTATGTCTTTGTTACTGCGTGTCAGTGTGTGTCTTTGTGACTTGGTATTAGTGTATGTCTGTGTTACTGGGTGTCAGTGTGTGTCTGTGTTACTGGGTATCAGTGTATGTCTTTGTGAATTGATATCAGTGTATGTCTTTGTTACTGGGTGTCAGTGTGTGTCTGCGTTACTGGGTATCAGTGTCTGTCTTTGTGACTTGGTATCAGTGTATGTCTTTGTTACTGGGTGTCAGTGTGTGTCTGTGTTCCTGGGTATCAGTGTATGTCTTTGTGACTTGGTGTCAGTGTATGTCTTTGTTACTGGGTGTCAGTGTGTGTCTTATGTGACTTGGTGTCAGTGTATATCTGTGTTACTTGGTGTAAGTATGTGTCTATGATACAGGGTATCAGTGTATGTCTTTCTCACTTGGTTTCAGTGGATGTCTGTGTTACTGGGTATCAGTGTATGTCTTTGTTACTTGGTGTCAGTTTATGTCTTTGTTACTTGGTGTAAGTGTATGTCTTTGTTACTTGGTGTCAGTGTATGTCTTTGTTACTTGATGTAAGTGTATGTCAAAATACTTGGTGTAAGTGTATGTCTGTGTTAGTTGGTGTAAGTGTATGCCTTTGTTACTTGGTGTAAGTGTGCGTCTGTGTAACTGTGTATCAGTGTACGTCTTTGTTATTGGGTATCAGTGTATGTCTTTGTGACTTGGTGTCAGTGCATGTCTTTGTTACTGGGTATCAGTGTATGTCTTTGTTACTTGGTGTCAGTGTATGTCTGTGTTACTTGGTGTAATTGTGTGTCTGTGTTACTGGGTGTCAGTGTGTGTCTTTGTTACTTGGTGTAAGTGTGTGTCTTTGTTATTTGGTGTCCGTGTGTGTCTGTGTTACTGGGTGTCGGTGTATGTCTTTGTTACTGGGTGTCAGTGTACGTCTTTGTTACTTGGTGTAAGTGTGTGTCTGTGTTACTGGGTATCATTGTATGTCTTTGTTACTTGGTGTCAGTGTATGTCTTTGTTACTGGGTATCAGTGTATGTATTTGTTACTTGGTGTCAGTGTATGTCAAAATACTTGGTGTAAGTGTATGTCTTTGTTACTTGGTGTAATTATCTGTCTTTGTTACTTGGTGTCAGTGTATGTCTGTGTCACTTGGTGTAAGTGTGTGTCTTTGTTACTTCTTGTCTGTGTGTGTCTTTGTTACTTGGTTTCAGTGGGTGCATGTGTTCCTGGGTGTCAGTGTATGTCTTTGTCACTTGGTGTAAGTGTATGTCTTCGTTACTTGGTGTCAGTGCATGTGTTTGTGACTTGTTGTCAGTGGAATTCTTTGTTACTGGGTGTCAGTGTATGTCTTTGTTATTTGGTGTAAGTGTATGTCAAAATACTTGGTGTAAGTGAATGTCTCTGTTACTTGGTGTAAGTGTATGTCTTTGTTACTTGGTGTAAGTGTGCGTCTGTGTTACTGGGTATCAGTGTATGTCTTTGTTACTTGGTGTCAGTGTATGTCTTTGTTACCTGGTGTAAGTGTGCGTCTGTGTTACTGGGTATCAGTGTATGTCTTTGTTACTTGGTGTCAGTGTATGTCTTTGTTACTTGATGTAAGTGTGTGTCTGTGTGACTGTGGGTCAGTGTGTGTCTGTGTTACTGGGGGTCATTGTGTGTTTCTAACTGGGTGTCAGTGTGTGTCTGTGTTACTGGGTATCAATGTATGTCTTTGTTACTTGGTGTAAGTGTATGTCTTTGTTACTTGGTGTCAGTGTATGTGTTTGTGACTTGGTGTCACTGTATGTCTTAGTTACTGTGTGTCAGTGTATGTCTTTGTTACTTGGTGCAAGTGTATGTCAAAATAATTGGTGTAAGTGTATGTCTTTGTTACTTGGTGTAAGTGCATGTCTTTGTTACTTGGTGCATCTGTATGTCAAAATACTTGGTGTAAGTGTATGTCTTTGTTACTTGATGTAAGTGTATGTTTTTGTTACTTGGTGTCAGTGTATGTCTGTGTTACTTGGTGGAAGTATGTGTCTTTGTGACTTGGTTTCAGTCTATGTCTTTGTTACTTGGTGCAAGTGTTTGTCTGTGTTACTGGGTATCAGTGTATGTCTTTGTTACATGGTGTCAGTGTATGTCAAAATACTTGGTGTAAGTGTATGTCTTTGTGACTTGGTGTCAGTGTATGACTTTGTTACAGGGTGACAGTGCATGTCTGTGTGACTTGGTGTCAGTGTATGTCTTTGTTACTTGGTGTCAGTGTGTGACTTTGTGACTTGGTATTAGTGTATGTCTGTGTTACTTGGTGTAAGTGTGTGTCTTTGTTACTTCTTGTCAGTTTATGTCTTTTTTACTTGGTGTAAGTGTGTATCTTTGTTACTTGGTATCAGTGTGTTTCTGTGCTCCTTGTTGTCAGTGGATTTCTTTGTTACTGGGTGTCAGTGTATGTCTGTGTTACTTGGTGTCAGTGTATGTCTTTGTTACTTGGTGTAAGTGTGCGTCTGTGTTACTGGGTATCAGTTTATGTCTTTGTTACATGGTGTCAGTGTATGTCTTTGTTACTTGGTGTAAGTGTGCGTCTGTGTTACTGGGTATCAGTGTATGTCTTTGTTACTTGGTGTAAGTGTATGACTTTGTTACTTGGTGTCAGTGTGTGACTTTGTTAATGGGTGTCAGTGTATGTCTTTGTTACTGGGTGTCAGTGTATGTCTTTGTTACTGGGTGTCAGTGTGTGTCTTTGTGACTTGGTATTAGTGTATGTCTGTGCTACTGGGTGTCAGTGTGTGTCTGTGTTACTGGGTATCAGTGTATGTCTTTGTGACTTGATATCAGTGTATGTCTTTGTTACTGGGTGTCAGTGTGTGTCTGCGTTACTGGGTATCAGTGTCTGTCTTTGTGACTTGGTATCAGTGTATGTCTTTGTTACTGGGTGTCAGTGTGTGTCTGTGTTCCTGGGTATCAGTGTATGTCTTTGTGACTTGGTGTCAGTGTATGTCTTTGTTACTGGGTGTCAGTGTGTGTCTTATGTGACTTGGTGTCAGTGTATATCTGTGTTACTTGGTGTAAGTATGTGTCTATGATACAGGGTATCAGTGTATGTCTTTCTTACTTGGTTTCAGTGTATGTCTGTGTTACATGGTGTAAGTGTGTGTCAGTGTATCAGTGTATGTCTTTGTGACTTGGTGTCAGTGTAAGTCTTTGTTACTGGGTGTCAGTGTGTGTCTTTGTGACTTGGTGTCAGTGTATGTATGTGTTACTGGGGGTCAGTGTGTGTCAGTGTTACTGGGGGTCAGTGTGTGTCTGTGTTGCTGGGTATCAGTGTTTGGCTTTGTTACTTTGTGTAAGTGTATGTCTTTGTTACTTGGTGTCAGTGTATGTGTTTGTGACTTGGTGTCAGTGTATGTCATTGTGACTGGGAGTCAGTGTATGTCTTTGTTGCTTGGTGTAAGTGTAAGTCAAAATACTTGGTGTAAGTGTATGTCTGTGTTACTTGGTGTAAGTGTATGTCTTTGTTACTTGGTGTTCGAGTCTGTCTGTGTCACTGGGTATCAGTGTCTGTCTTTGTTCCGTGGTGTAAGTGTATGTCTTTGTTACTTGGTGTCAGTGTATGTTTTTGTGACTTGATTGTCAGTGTATATCTTTGTTTCTGGGTGTCAGTGTATGTCTTTGTTACTTGGCCTAAGTGTAAGTCAAAATACTTGGTGTAAGTGTATGTCTGTGTTTCTTGTTGTAAGTGTATGTCTTTGTTACTTGGTGTAAGTGTGTGTCTTTGTTACTGGGTATCAGTGTCTGTCTTTGTTACTTGGTGTCAGTGTATGTCAAAATACTTGGTGTAAGTGTATGTCTTTGTTACTTGGTGTAATTGTCTGTCTTTGTTACTTGGTGTAAGTGTATGTCTTCGTTACTTGGTATCAGTGTGTCTGTGTTCCTTGGTGGAAGCGTGTGTCTTTGTTACTTGGTTTAAGTGTATGACTTTGTTACTTGATGTCAGTGTTTGTCTTTGTTACTTGGTGTCAGTGTGTGTCTGTGTTACTGGGTATCAGTGTATGTCTTTGTGACTTGGTGTCAGTGTATTTCTTTGTTACTGTGTATCAGTGTGTGTCTGTGTTACTGGGTATCTGTGTATGTCTTTGTGACATGGTATCAGTGTATGTCTTTGTTACTGGGTGTCAGAGTGTGTCTGTGTTACTGGGTTTCAGTGTATGCCTTTGTTACTTGGTGTCAGTGCATGTCTGTGTTACTTGGTGTAAGTGTGTGTCTATGTTACTGGGTGTCCGTGTGTGTCTGTGTTACTGGGTGTCAGTGTATGTCTTTGTTACTTGGTGTAAGTGTGCGTCTGTGTTACGGGGTGTCAGTGTCTGTGTGTGTTACTTGGTGTAAGTGTGTGTCTGTGTTACTGGGTATCAGTGTATGTCTTTGTGACTTGGTGTCAGTGTATGTCTTTGTTACTGGGAGACAGTGTGTGTCTTTGTGACTTGGTGTCAGTGTATGTCTTTGTTACTTGGTTTCAGTGTTTGCCTGTGTTACTGGGTATCAGTGTATGTCTTTGTTACTTGGTGTCAGTGTATGTCAAAATACTTGGTGTAAGTGTATGTCTTTGTTACTTGGTGTAATTGTCTGTCTTTGTTACTTGGTGTAAGTGTATGTCTTTGTTACTTGGTGTCAGTGTATGTCTTTGTTACTTGGTGTCAGTGTGTGTCTGTGTTACTGGGTATCAGTGTATGTCTTTGTGACTTGGTATCAGTGTGTGTCTTTGTGACTTGGTGTCAGTGTATGTCTTTGTTACTGGGTGTCAGTGTGTGTCTGTCATACTTGGTGTCAGTGTATGTCTTTGTTACTGTTTATTAGTGTTTCACTGTGTTACTGGGTGTCAGTGTGTGTTTGTTTGTGTTACTGGTTATCAGTGTATGTCTTTGCTACTTGGTGTAAGTGTGTGTCTGTGTTACTGGGTATCAGTGTCTGTCTTTGTTACTTGGTGTAAGTGTGTGTCTTAGATACTTGGTGTAATTGTATGTCTTTGTTACTTGGTGTCAGTGTATGTCTGTGTTACTTGGTGTAAGTGTATGTCTTTGTTACTTGGTGTCAGTGTGTGTCTGTGTTACTTGGTGGAAGTGTGTGTCTGTGTTCCTGGGTATCATTGTTTGTCTTTGTTACTTGATGTCAGTGTATGTCTGTGTTACTTGGTGTAAGTGTGTGTCTGTGTTACTGGGTATCAGTGTATGTCTTTGTTACTTGGTGTCAGTGTATGTCTGTGTTACTTGGTGTAAGTGTGTGTCTATGTTACTGGGTGTCCGTGTGTGTCTGTGTTACTGGGTGTCAGTGTATGTCTTTGTTACTTGGTGTAAGTGTGCGTCTGTGTTACTGGGTGTCAGTGTCTGTGTGTGTTACTTGGTGTAAGTGTGTGTCTGTGTTACTGGGTATCAGTGTATGTCTTTGTGACTTGGTGTCAGTGTATGTCTTTGTTACTGGGAGACAGTGTGTGTCTTTGTGACTTGGTGTCAGTGTATGTCTTTGTTACTTGGTTTCAGTGTTTGCCTGTGTTACTGGGTATCAGTGTATGTCTTTGTTACTTGGTGTCAGTGTATGTCAAAATACTTGGTGTAAGTGTATGTCTTTGTTACTTGGTGTAATTGTCTGTCTTTGTTACTTGGTGTAAGTGTATGTCTTTGTTACTTGGTGTCAGTGTATGTCTTTGTTACTTGGTGTCAGTGTGTGTCTGTGTTACTGGGTATCAGTGTATGTCTTTGTGACTTGGTATCAGTGTGTGTCTTTGTGACTTGGTGTCAGTGTATGTCTTTGTTACTGGGTGTCAGTGTGTGTCTGTCATACTTGGTGTCAGTGTATGTCTTTGTTACTGTTTATTAGTGTTTCACTGTGTTACTGGGTGTCAGTGTGTGTTTGTTTGTGTTACTGGTTATCAGTGTATGTCTTTGCTACTTGGTGTAAGTGTGTGTCTGTGTTACTGGGTATCAGTGTCTGTCTTTGTTACTTGGTGTAAGTGTGTGTCTTAGATACTTGGTGTAATTGTATGTCTTTGTTACTTGGTGTCAGTGTATGTCTGTGTTACTTGGTGTAAGTGTATGTCTTTGTTACTTGGTGTCAGTGTGTGTCTGTGTTACTTGGTGGAAGTGTGTGTCTGTGTTCCTGGGTATCATTGTTTGTCTTTGTTACTTGATGTCAGTGTATGTCTGTGTTACTTGGTGTAAGTGTGTGTCTGTGTTACTGGGTATCAGTGTATGTCTTTGTTACTTGGTGTCAGTGTATGTCTGTGGTACTTGGAGTATGTGTGTGTCTGTGTTACTGGGTGTCTGTGTGTGTCTGTGTTACTTGGAGTATGTGTGTGTCTGTGTTACTGGGTGTCAGTGTGTATCTGAGACACTAGGTGTCAGTATTTAGTTTAGTTCAGAGACACAGCACTTTGACAGGCCCTTCGGCCCACCGAGTCTGTGCCGACCATCAACCACCCATTTATACTAATCCTACACTACTCCCGTATTCCTATCACATGTCACCAACCACCTGTCCCTATATATTTCCATACCACCTACCTATACTTGGGGCAATTTATGATGGCCAATTAACCTATCAAACTGCAAGTTTTTGGCATGTGGGAGGAAACCGGAGCACCCAGAGGAAACCCACGCAGACAAAGGGAGAACTTGCAAACTCCGCACAGGCAGTACCCAGAAACGAGCTCTGGCTCCTGGAGCTGTGAGGCTGCGGTGCTAACCAATGCGCCAATGTGTCCCCGCCAGTGTGTGCCTGTGTTACTGGGTATCAGTGTCTGTCTTTGTGACATGGTATCTGTGTATGTCTTTGTTGCTGGGTTTTAGTGTGTATCTGTGTTCCTGGGTATCAGTGTTTGTCTATGTGACATGGTGTCAGTGTATGTCTTTGTAACTGGATGTCAGTGTATGTCTTTGATACTTGGTGTCAGTATATGTCTGTGTTACTTGGTGTAAGTGTGTGTCTGTGTTACTGGGTGTCAGTGTGTGTCTGTGTTACTTGGTGTAAGTCTGTGTCTTTGTTACTTGGTGTCCGTGTGTGTCTGTGTTTCTGGGTGTCAGTGTATGTCTTTGTTACAGGGTGTCAGTGTATGTCTTTGTTACTTGGTGTAAGTGCGTGTCTGTGTTACTGGGTATCAGTGAATGTCTTTGTGACTTGGTGTCAGTGTTTGTCTTTGTTACTGGGTGTCATTGTGTGTCTTTGTGACTTGGTGTCAGTGAATGTCTTTGTTACTTGGTGTAAGTGTGTGTCTGTGTTACTGGGTTTCAGTGAATGTCTTTGTTACATGGTGTCAGTGTATGTCAAAATACTTGGTGTAAGTGTTTGTATCTGTTACTTGGTGTAATTGTCTGTCTTTGTTACTAGGTGTAAGTGTATGTCTTTGTTAGTTGGTGTCAGTGTATGTCTTTGTTACTTGGTGTCAGTGTGTGTCTGTGTTACTGGGTATCAGTGTATGTCTTTGTGACTTGGTATCAGTGTATGTCTTTGTGACTTGGTGTCAGTGTGTGTCTTTGTTACTGGGTGTCAGTGTGTGTCTGTGTTACTTGGTGTCAGTGTATGTCTTTGTTAGTTGGTGTCAGTGCATGTCTTTGTTACTTGGTGTCAGTGTGTGTCTGTGTTACTGGGTATCAGTGTATGTCTTTGTGACTTGGTATCAGTGTATGTCTTTGTGACTTGGTGTCAGTGTGTGTCTTTGTTACTTGGTGTAAGTGTGTGTCTGTGTTACTGGGTATCAGTGAATGTCTTTGTGACTTGGTGTCAGTGTATGTCTTTGTTACTGGGTGTCATTGTGTGTCTTTGTGACTTGGTGTCAGTGAATGTCTTTGTTACTTGGTGTAAGTGTGTGTCTGTGTTACTGGGTTTCAGTGAATGTCTTTGTTACATGGTGTCAGTGTATGTCAAAATACTTGGTGTAAGTGTTTGTATCTGTTACTTGGTGTAATTGTCTGTCTTTGTTACTAGGTGTAAGTGTATGTCTTTGTTAGTTGGTGTCAGTGTATGTCTTTGTTACTTGGTGTCAGTGTGTGTCTGTGTTACTGGGTATCAGTGTATGTCTTTGTGACTTGGTATCAGTGTATGTCTTTGTGACTTGGTGTCAGTGTGTGTCTTTGTTACTGGGTGTCAGTGTGTGTCTGTGTTACTTGGTGTCAGTGTATGTCTTTGTTAGTTGGTGTCAGTGCATGTCTTTGTTACTTGGTGTCAGTGTGTGTCTGTGTTACTGGGTATCAGTGTATGTCTTTGTGACTTGGTATCAGTGTATGTCTTTGTGACTTGGTATCAGTGTATGTCTTTGTGACTTGGTGTCAGTGTGTGTCTTTGTTACTTGGTGTCAGTGTGTGTCTGTGTTACTGGGTATCAGTGTATGTCTTTGTGACTTGGTATCAGTGTATGTCTGTGTAACTTGGTGTAAGTGTGTGTCTGTGTTACTGGGTATCAGTGTATGTCTTTGTGACTTGGTGTCAGTGTATGTCTTTGTTACTGGGTGTCAGTGTATGTCTTTGTTACTGGGTATCAGTGAATGTCTTTGTGAATGGTATCAGTGTATGTCAAAATACTTGGTGTAAGTGTATGTCTTTGATACTTGGTGTAAGTGTGTGTCTGTGTTACTTGGTGTAAGTGTGTGTCTGTGTTCCTGGGTATCAGTGTATGTCTTTGTTACTTGGTGTCAGTGTATGTCTGTGTTACTTGGCGTAAGTGTGTGTCTGTGTTCCTGGGAGTCAGTGTGTGTCTGTGTTACTTGGTATAACTGTGTGTCTTTTTTACTTGGTGTCAGTGTGTGTCTGTGTTACTGGGCATCAGTGTATGTCTTTGTGACTTGCTGTCAGTGTTTGTCTTTTTCACTGGGTGTCAGTGTGTCTCTGTGTTACTGTGTGTCAGTGTGTGTTTGTTTGTGTTACTGGGTATCAGTGTATGTCTTTGTGACTCGGTATCAGTGTATGTCTTTGTTACAGGGTGTCAGTGTGTGTCTGTGCTACTTGGTGTAAGTGTGTGTCTTTGTTACTTGGTTTCCGTGTGTGTCTGTGTTACTGGGTGTCAGTGTATGTCTTTGTTACTTGGTGTCAGTGTATGTCTTTGTTACTTGGTGTAAGTGTGTGTCTGTGTTACTGGGTGTCAGTGGATGTCCTCGTTACTTGGTGTCAGTGTATGTCTTTGTTACTTGGTGTCAGTGTATGCCTTTGTTACTTGGTGTCCGTGTGTGTCTGTGTTACTGGGTGCCAGTGTATGTCTTTGTTACTTGATGTCAGTGTAGGTCTTTGTTACTTGGTGTAAGTGTGTGTCTGTGTTACTGGGTTTCAGTGTGTGTGTTTGTCTTACTGGGTGTCAGTGTGTGTCTGTGTTACTTGGTGTAACTGTGTGTCTTTGTTACTTGGTGTCCGTGCGTGTCTGTGTTACTGGGTGTCAGTGCATGTCTGTGTTACTGGGTGTCAGTGCATGTCTGTGTTACTGGGTGTCAGTGTAGGTCTTTGTTACTTGGTGTCAGTGTGTGTCTGTGTTACTGGGTGTCAGTGTGTTTGTTTGTCTTACTGGGTGTCAGTGTGTGTCTGTGTTACTTGGTGTAACTGTGTGTCTTTGTTACTTGGTGTCCGTGCGTGTCTGTGTTACTGGGTGTCAGTGCATGTCTTTGTTACTGGGTGTCAGTGTATGACTTTGTTACTTGGTGTAAGTGTGTGTCTGTGTCACTGGGTATCAGTGTGTGTCTTTGTTACTTGGTGTAAGTGTGTGTCTGTGTTACTGGGTGTAAGTGTATGTCTTTGTTACTGGGTGTCAGTGTGTGTCATTGTTACTTGGTGTAAGTGTGTGTCTGTATTACTGGGAATCAGTGTCTGTCTTTGTTACTGGGTGTCAGTGTATGTCTGTGTTACTTGGCGTAAGTGTGTGCCTGTGTTACTGGGTGTCAGTGTGTGTCTGTGTTAATTGGTGTAAGTGTGTGTCTTTGTTACTTGGTGTCCGTGTGTGTCCGTGTTACTGGGTGTCAGTGTATGTCTTTGTTACTGGGTATCAGTGTATGTCTTTGTTACTTGGTGTCAGTGTATGCCTGTGTCACTTGGTGTAAGTGTGTGTCTGTGTTACTGGGTATCAGTGTATGTCTTTGTGACTTGGTGTCAGTGTATGTCTTTGTTACTGGGTATCAGTGAATGTCTTTGTGATTGGTATCAGTGTATGTCAAAATACTTGGTGTAAGTGTATGTCTTTGTTACTTGGTGTACGTGTGTGTCTGTGTTACTTTGTGTAAGTGTGTGTCTGTGTTCCTGGGTATCAGTGTCTGTCTTTGTTACTTGGTGTCAGTGTATGTCTGTGTTACTTGGCGTAAGTGTGTGTCTGTGTTACTGGGAGTCAGTGTGTGTCTGTGTTGCTTGGTATAACTGTGTGTCTTTGTTACTTGGTGTCAGTGTGTGTCTGTGTTACTGGGCATCAGTGTATGTCTTTGTTACTTGGTGTCAGTGTTTGTCTTTTTCACTGGGTGTCAGTGTGTCTCTGTGTTACTGGGTGTCAGTGTGTGTTTGTTTGTGTTACTGGGTATCAGTGTATGTCTTTGTGACTCGGTATCAGTGTATGTCTTTGTTACTGGGTGTCAGTGTGTGTCTGTGTTACTTGGTGTAACTGTGTATCTTTGTTACTTGGTGTCCGTGTGTGTCTATGTTACTGGGTGTCAGTGCATGTCTTTGTTACTGGGTGTCAATGTATGAGTTTGTTACTTGGTGTAAGTGTGTGTCTGTGTTACTGGTTATCAGTGTGTGTCTTTGTTACTTGGTGTAAGTGTGTGTCTGTGTTACTGGGTGTCAGTGTATGCCTTTGTTACTGGGTGTCAGTGTGTGTCTTTGTTACTGGGTGTCAGTGTGTTGTCTTTGTGACTTGGTGTCAGTATATGTCTTTGTTACTTGGTGTCAGTGTGTGTCTGTGTTACTGGGTATCAGTGTATGTCTTTGATACTTGGTGTAAGTGTGTTTCAGTGTTACTGGGTATCAGTGTATGTCTTTGTTACTTGGTGCCAGTGTATGTCAAAATACTTGGTGTAAGTGTGTGTCTGTGTTACTGGTTATCAGTGTGTGTCTTTGTTACTTGGTGTAAGTGTGTGTCTGTGTTACTGGGTGTCAGTGTATGCCTTTGTTACTGGGTGTCAGTGTGTGTCTTTGTGAGTGGGTGTCAGTGTGTGTCTTTGTGACTTGGTGTCAGTGTATGTCTTTGTTACTTGGTGTCAGTGTGTGTCTGTGTTACTGGGTATCAGTGTATGTCTTTGATACTTGGTGTCAGTGTATGTCAAAATACTTGGTGTAAGTGTATGTCTTTGTTACTTGCTGTAATTGTCTGTCTTTGTTACTTGGTGTCAGTGTATGTCTGTGTTACTTGGTGTAAGTGTATGTCTTTGAGACTTGGTGTCAGTGTATGTCTTTGTTCCTTGGTGTCAGTGTATGTCTTTGTTACTTGGTGTAAGTGTGCGTCTGTGTTACTGGGTATCAGTGTGTGTCTTTGTTACTTGGTGTAAGTGTGTTTCAGTGTTACTTGGTATCAGTGTATGTCTTTGTTACTTGGTGCCTGTGTATGTCAAAATACTTGGTGTAAGTGTGTGTCTGTGTTACTGGTTATCAGTGTGTGTCTTTGTTACTTGGTGTAAGTGTGTGTCTGTGTTACTGGGTGTCAGTGTATGCCTTTGTTACTGGGTGTCAGTGTGTGTCTTTGTGACTGGGTGTCAGTGTGTGTCTTTGTGAATTGGTGTCAGTGTATGTCTTTGTTACTTGGTGTCAGTGTGTGTCTGTGTTACTGGGTATCAGTGTATGTCTTTGATACTTGGTGTCAGTGTATGTCAAAATACTTGGTGTAAGTGTATGTCTTTGTTACTTGGTGTAATTGTCTGTCTTTGTTACTGGGTGTCAGTGGATGTCCTCGTTACTTGGTGTCAGTGTGTGTCTGTGTTACTGGGTGTCAGTGTGTTTGTTTGTCTTACTGGGTGTCAGTGTGTGTCTGTGTTACTTGGTGTAACTGTGTATCTTTGTTACTTGGTGTCCGTGCGTGTCTGTGTTACTGGGTGTCAGTGCATGTCTTTGTTACTGGGTGTCAGTGTATGACTTTGTTACTTGGTGTAAGTGTGTGTCTGTGTTACTGGGTATCAGTGTGTGTCTTTGTTACTTGGTGTAAGTGTGTGTCTGTGTTACTGGGTGTCAGTGTATGTCTTTGTTACTGGGTATCAGTGTATGTCTTTGTTACTTGGTGTCAGTGTATGTCTGTGTAACTTGGTGTAAGTGTGTGTCTGTGTTACTGGGTATCAGTGTATGTCTTTGTGACTTGGTGTCAGTGTATGTCTTTGTTACTGGGTATCAGTGAATGTCATTGTGATTGGTATCAGTGTATGTCAAAATACTTGGTGTAAGTGTATGTCTTTGTTACTTGGTGTACGTGTGTGTCTGTGTTACTTGGTGTAAGTGTGTGTCTGTGTTCCTGGGTATCAGTGTCTGTCTTTGTTACTTGGTGTCAGTGTATGTCTGTGTTACTTGGCGTAAGTGTGTGTCTGTGTTACTGGGTATCAATGTATGTCTTTGTTACTTGGTGTTAGTGTGTTTCAGTGTTACTGGGTATCAGTGTATGTCTTTGTTACTTGGTGTCAGTGTATGTCAAAATGCTTGGTGTAAGTGTGTGTCTTTGTTACTTGGTGTAAGTGTATGTCTTTGTTACTTGGTGTCAGTGTGTGTCTGTGCTAATGGGTATCAGTGTATGTCTTTGTGACTGGTATCAGTGTATGTCTTTGTTACTGGGTGTCAGTGTGTGTCTGTGTTACTGGGTATCAGTGTATGTCTTTGTGACTTTGTATCAGTGTATGTCTTTGTTACTGGGTGTCAGTGTGTGTCTGTGTTACTGGGTATCAGTGTATGTCTTTGTGACTTGGTATCAGTGTATGTCTTTGTTACTTGGTGTAAGTGTGTGTCTGTGTTACTGGGTATCAGTGTATGTCTTTGTGACTTGGTGTCAGTGTATATCTTTGTTACTGGGTGTTAGAGTGTGTCTTTGTGACTTGGTGTCAGTGTATGTCTTTGTTACATGTTGTAAGTGTGTGTCTGTGTTACTGGGTATCAGTGTATGTCTTTGATACTTGGTGTCAGTGTATGTCAAAATACCTGGTGTAAGTGTATGTCTTTGTTACTTGGTGTCAGTGTATGTCTGTGTTGCTTGGTGTAAGTGTCTGTCTTTGTGACTTGGTGTCAGTGTATGTCTTTGTTACTGGGTGTCAGTGTGTGTCTTTGTGACTTGGTGTCAGTGTATGTCTTTGTTACTTGGTGTCAGTGTGTGTCTGTGTTACTGGGTATCAGTGTATGTCTTTGATACTTGGTGTCAGTGTGTGTCAAAATACTTGGTGTAAGTGTATGTCTTTGTTACTTGGTGTAATTGTCTCTCTTTGTTACTTGGTGTCAGTGTATGTCTGTGTTACTTGGTGTAAGTGTATGTCTTTGTGACTTGGTGTCAGTGTATGTCTTTGTTACTTGGTGTCAGTGTGCGTCTGTGTTACTGGGTATCAGTGTATGTCTTTGTTACTTGGTGTAAGTGTTTGTCAAAATACTTGGTGTAAGTGTATGTCTTTGTGATTTGGTATCAGTGTATGTCTTTGTTACTGGGTGTCAGTGTGTGTCTGTGTTACTGGGTATCAGTGTATGTCTTTGTGAATTGGTATCAGTGTGTGTCTTTGTTACTGGGTGTCAGTGTCTGTCTGTGTTACTGGGTATCAGTGTATGTCTTTGTGACTTGGTGTCAGTGTATGTCTTTGTTACTGGGTGTCAGTGTGTGTCTTTGTGACTTGGTGTCAGTGTATGTCTTTATTACTTGGTGTAAGTGTGTGTCTGATACTGGGTATCAGTGTATGTCTTTGTTACTTGGTGTCAGTGTATGTCTGTGTTACTTGGTGTAAGTGTGTGTCTGTGGATCAGTGTATGTCTTAGTGACTTGGTGTCAGTGTATATCTTTGTTGCTGGGTGTCAGTGTGTGTCTTTGTGACTTGGTGTCAGTGTACGTCTGTGTTACTGGGGTTCAGTGTGTCTCTGTCTTACTGGGGGTCACTGTGTGGTTCTAACTGGGTGTCAGTGTGTGTCTGTGTTACTGGGTATCAGTGTATGTCTTTGTTACTTGGTGCAAGTGTATGTCTTTGTTACTTGGTGTCAGTGTATGTGTTTGTGACTTGGTGTCAGTTTATGTCTTTGTTACTGGGTATCAGTGTATGTCTTTGTTACTTGGTGCCAGTGATTGTCTGTGTTACTGGGTATCAGTGTATGTCTTTGTGACTTGGTATCAGTGTATGTCTTAGTTACTGGGTGTCAGTGTGTATCTGTGTTCCTGGGTATCAGTGTGTGTCTTTGTGACTTGGTGTAAGTGTGTGTCTGTGTTACTGGGTATCATTGTCTGTCTTTGTTACTTGGTGTAAGTGTGTGTCTGTGTTACTGGGTATCAGTGTATGTCTTTGTTACTTGGTGTCAGTGGAGGTCAAAATATTTGGTGCAAGAGTATTTCTGTGTTACTTGGTGTAAGTGTATGTCTTTGTTCCTTGGTGTAAGTTTGTGTCTGTGTTACTGGGTATCAGTGTCTGTCTTTGTTACTTGGTGTAAGTGTGTGTCTGTGTTACTGGGTATCAGTGTATGTCTTTGTTACTTGGTGTCAGTGTATGTGTTTGTTATTTGGTGTAAATGTCTGTCTTTGTTACTTGGTGGAAGTGTATGTCTTTGTTACTTGGTGTCAGTGTATGTCTTTGTTACTTGGAGTAAGTGTCTGTCTTTGTTACTTGGTGTCAGTGCGTGTCTGTGTTACTGGGTATTATTGTATGTCTTTGTTACTTGGTGTCAGCGCATGTCTGTGTTCCTTGGTGTAAGTGTGTTTCCTTGTACTTGGTGTAAGTGTATGTCTTTGTTACTTGGTGTCAGTGTGTTTCTGTGTTACTGGGTATCAGTGTATGTCTTTGTTACTTGGTGTCAGTGTATGTAAAAATACTTGGTGTAAGTGTATGTCTTTGTTACTTGGTGTAAATGTCTGTCTTTGTTCCTTGGTGTAAGTTTATGTCTTTGTTACTTGGTGTCAGTGTATGTAAAAATACTTGGTGTAAGTGTATGTCTTTGTTACTTGGTGTAAATGTCTGTCTTTGTTCCTTGGTGTAAGTTTATGTCTTTGTTACTTGGTGTCAGTGTATGTCTGTGTTCCTTGGTGTAAGTGTGTGTCTTTGTTACTTGGTGTAAGTGTATGTCTTTGTTACTTGGTGTCAGTGTATGTCTTTGTTACTTGGTGTCAGTGTATGTCTGTGTTCCTTGGTGTAAGTGTGTGTCTTTGTTACTTGGTGGAAGTGTATGTCTTTGTTACTTGGTGTCAGTGTATGTCTTTGTTACTTGGAGTAAGTGTCTGTCTTTGTTACTTGGTGTCAGTGCGTGTCTGTGTTACTGGGTATTATTGTATGTCTTTGTTACTTGGTGTCAGCGCATGTCTGTGTTCCTTGGTGTAAGTGTGTTTCTTTGTTACTTGGTGTAAGTGTATGTCTTTGTTACTTGGTGTCAGTGTGTTTCTGTGTTACTGGGTATCAGTGTATGTCTTTGTTACTTGGTGTCAGTGTATGTAAAAATACTTGGTGTAAGTGTATGTCTTTGTTACTTGGTGTAAATGTCTGTCTTTGTTCCTTGGTGTAAGTTTATGTCTTTGTTACTTGGTGTCAGTGTGTGTCTGTGTTCCTTGGTGTAAGTGTGTGTCTTTGTTACTTGGTGTAAGTGTATGTCTTTGTTACTTGGTGTCAGTGTATGTCTTTGTTACTTGGTGCCAGTGATTGTCTGTGTTACTGGGTATCAGTGTATGTCTTTGTGACTTGGTGTCAGTGTATGTCTTTGTTACTGGGTGTCAGTGTGTGTCTGTGTTACTGGGTATCAGTGTCTATCTTTGTGACTTGGTATCAGTGTATGTCTTTGTTACTGGGTGTCAGTGTGTGTCTGTGTTCCTGGGTATCAGTGTATGTCTTTGTGACTTGGTGTCAGTGTATGTCTTTGTTACTGGGTGTCAGTGTGTGTCTTTGTGACTTGGTGTCAGTGTATGTCTTTGTTACTGGGTGTCAGTGTGTGTCTTTGTGACTTGGTGTCAGTGTATATCTTTGTTACTTGGATTAAGTGTGTGTCTGTGATACTGGGTATCAGTGTATGTCTTTGTGACTTGGTGTCAGTGTATGTCTGTGTTACTTAGTGTAAGTGTGTGTCGGTGTATCAGTGTATGTCTTTGTGACTTGGTGTCAGTGTATGTCTTTGTTACAGGGTGTCAGTGTGTGTCTTTGTGACTTGGTGTCAGTGTATGTCTGTGTTGCTGGGGGTCAGTGTGTGTCTTTGTGACTTGGTGTCAGTGTATGTCTTTGTTACTTGGTGTAAGTGTGTGTCTGTGATACAGGGTATAAGTGAATGTCTTTGTTACTTGGTTTCAGTGTATGTCTGTGTTACTTGGTGTAAGTGTGTGTCTGTGTATCACTGTATGTCTTTGTGACTTGGTGTCAGTGTAAGTCTTTGTTACAGGGTGTCAGTGTGTGTCTTTGTGACTTGGTGTCATTGTATGTCTGTGTTACTGGGTGTCAGTGTGTGTCAGTGTTACTGGGGGTCAGAGTGTGTTTCTAACTTGGTGTCAGTGTGTGTCTCTGTTGCTGGGTATCAGTGTATGTCTTTGTTACTTGGTGTAAGTGTATGTCTTTGTTACTTGGTGTCAGTGTATGTGTTTGTGACTTGGTGTCAGTGTATGTCTTTGTTACTGGGAGTCAGTGTATGTCTTTGTTGCTTGGTGGAAGTGGAGGTCAAAATACTTGGTGTAAGTGTATGTCTGTGTTACTTGGTGTAAGTGTATGTCTTTGTTACTTGGTGTAAGAGTGTGTCTGTGTTACTGGGTATCAGTGTCTGTCTTTGTTACTTGTTGTAAGTGTGTGTCTGTGTTACTGGGTATCAGTGTATGTCTTTGTTACTTGGTGTCAGCGTATGTGTTTGTTATTTGGTGTAATTGTCTGTCTTTGTTATTGGTGTAAGTGTATGTCTTTGTTACTTGGTGTCAGTGTATGTCTTTGTTACTTGGTGCAAGTGTCTGTCTTTTTTACTTGGTGTCAGTGGGTGTCTGTGTTACTGGGTATTAGTGTATGTCTTTGTTACTTGGTGTCAGTGTATGTCTGTGTTCCTTGGTGTAAGTGTGTTTCTTTGTTACTTGGTGGAAGTGTATGTCTTTGTTACTTGGTGTCAGTGTATGTCTTTGTTACTTGGTGTCAGTGTGTGTCTGTGTTACTGGGTATCAGTGTATGTCTTTGTGACTTGGTGTCACTGTATGTCTTTGTTACTGGGTGTCAGTGTGTGTCTGTGTTAATGGGTATCAGTGTATGTCTTTGTGACTTGGTATCAGTGTATGTCTTTGTTACTGGGTGTCAGTGTGTGTCTGTGTTACTGGGTATCAGTGTCTGTCTTTGTGACGTGGTATCAGTGTATGTCTTTGTTACTGGGTGTCAGTGTGTGTCTGTGTTCCAGCGTATCAGTGTATGTCTGTGTTACTTGGTGTAAGTGTATGTCTTTGTTACTTGGTGTAAGAGTGTGTCTGTGTTACTGGGTGTCAGTGTCTGTCTTTGTTACTTGGTGTAAGTGTGTGTCTGTGCTACTGGGTATCAGTGTATGTCTTTGTTACTTGGTGTCAGTGTATGTGTTTGTTCTTTGGTGTAATTGTCTGTCTTTGTTACTTGGTGTAACTGTATGACTTTGTTACTTGGTGTCAGTGTATGTCTTTGTTACTTGGAGTAAGTGTCTGTCTTTGTTACTTGGTGTCAGTGCGTTTCTGTGTTACTGGGTATCAGTGTATGTCTTTGTTACTTGGTGTCAGCGTATGTCTGTGTTCCTTGGTGTAAGTGTGTTTCTTTGTTACTTGGTGTAAGTGTATGTCTTTGTTACTTGGTGTCAGTGTGTTTCTGTGTTACTGGGTATCAGTGTATGTCTTTGTTACTTGGTGTCAGTGTATGTAAAAATACTTGGTGTAAGTGTATGTCTTTGTTACTTGGTGTAATTGTCTGTCTTTGTTACTTGGTGTAAGTTTATGTCTTTGTTACTTGGTGCCAGTGATTGTCTGTGTTACTGGGTATCAGTGTATGTCTTTGTGACTTGGTGTCAGTGTATGTCTTTGTTACTTGGTGCCAGTGATTGTCTGTGTTACTGGGTATCAGTGCATGTCTTTGTGACTTGGTGTCAGTGTATGTCTTTGTTACTGGGTGTCAGTGAGTGTCTGTGTTACTGGGTATCAGTGTCTATCTTTGTGACTTGGTATCAGTGTATGTCTTTGTTACTGGGTGTCAGTGTGTGTCTGTGTTCCTGGGTATCAGTGTATGTCTTTGTGACTTGGTGTCAGTGTATGTCTTTGTTACTGGGTGTCAGTGTGTGTCTTTGTGACTTGGTGTCAGTGTATATCTTTGTTACTTGGTGTAAGTGTGTGTCTGTGACACTGGGTATCAGTGTATGTCTTTGTGACTTGGTGTCAGTGTAAGTCTTTGTTACTTGGTGTAAGTGTGTGTCTGTGTTACAGGGTATAAGTGAATGTCTTTGTTACTTGGTTTCAGTGTATGTCTGTGTTACTTGGTGTAAGTGTGTGTCTGTGTATCACTGTATGTCTTTGTGACTTGGTGTCAGTGAGTGTCTGTGTTACTGGGGGTCAGTGTGTGTCAGTGTTAATGGGGGTCAGAGTGTGTTTCTAACTGGGTGTCAGTGTGTGTCTGTGTTGCTGGGTATCAGTGTATGTCTTTGTTACTTGGTGTAAGTGTATGTCTTTGTTACTTGGTGTCAGTGTATGTGTTTGTGACTTGGTGTCAGTGTATGTCTTTGTTACTGGGAGTCAGTGTATGTCTTTGTTGCTTGGTGTAAGTGTAAGTCAAAATACTTGGTGTAAATGTATGTCTGTGTTACTTGGTGTAAGTGTATGTCTTTGTTACTTGGTGTGAGAGAGTGTCTGTGTTACTGGGTATCAGTGTCTGTCTTTGTTACTTGGTGTAAGTGTGTGTCTGTGTTACTGGGTATCAGTGTATGTCTTTGTTACTTGGTGTCAGTGTATGTGTTTGTTATTTTATGTAATTGTCTGTCTTTGTTACTTGGTGTAAGTGTATGTCTTTGTTACTTGGTGTCAGTGTATGTCTTTGTTACTTGGTGTAAGTGTCTGTCTTTGTTACTTGGTGTGAGTGGGTGTCTGTGTTACGGGGTATTAGTGTATGTCTTTGTTACTTGGTGTCAGTGTATGTCTGTGTTCCTTGGTGTAAGTGTGTTTCTTTGTTACTTGGTGTAAGTGTATGTCTTTGTTACTTGGTGTCAGAGCATGTCTTTGTTACTTGGTGTCAGTGTGTGTCTGTGTTACTGGGAATCAGTGTATGTCTTTGTGACTTGGTGTCACTGTATGTCTTTGTTACTGGGTGTCAGTGTGTGTCTGTGTTACTGGGTATCAGTGTATGTCTTTGTGACTTGGTATCAGTGTATGTCTTTGTTACTGGGTGTCAGAGTGTGTCTGTGTTACTGGGTATCAGTGTCTGTCTTTGTGACTTGGTATCAGTGTATGTCTTTGTTACTGGGTGTCAGTGTGTGTCTGTGTTCCAGGGTATCAGTGTATGTCTTTGTGACTTGTTGTCAGTGTATGTCTTTGTTACTGGGTGTCTGTGTGTGTCTTTGTGACTTGGTGTCAGTGTATGTCTATGTTACTTGGTGTAAGTGTGCGTCTGTGTACTGGGTATCAGTGTACGTCTTTGTTACTTGGTGTCAGTGTATGTCTGTGTTACAGGGTGTCAGTGTGTGTCTTTGTGACTTGGTGTCAGTTTCTGTCTGTGTTACTGGGGGTCAGTGTGTGTTTCTAACTGGGTATCAGTGTATGTCTTTGTTACTTGGTGTCAGTGTATGTCTTTGTGACTTGGTGTCAGTGTATGTCTTTGTTACTGGGAGTCAGTGTATGTCTTTGTTGCTTGGTGTAAGTGTAAGTCAAAATACTTGGTGTAAGTGTATGTCTGTGTTACTTGGTGTAAGTGTATGTCTTTGTTACTTGGTGTAAGAGTGTGTCTGTGTTACTGGGTATCAGTGTCTGTCTTTGTTACTTGGTGTAAGTGTGTGTCTGTGCTACTGGGTATCAGTGTATGTCTTTGTTACTTGGTGTCAGAGTATGTGTTTGTTATTTGGTGTAATTGTCTGTCTTTGTTACTTGGTGTAAGTGTATGTCTTTGTTACTTGGTGTCAGTGTATGTCTTTGTTACTTGGAGTACGTGTCTGTCTTTGTTACTTGGTGTCAGTGCGTTTCTGTGTTACTGGGTATTAGTGTATGTCTTTGTTACTTGGTGTCAGCGTATGTCTGTGTTCCTTGGTGTAAGTGTGTTTCTTTGTTACTTATTGTAAGTGTATGTCTTTGTTACTTGGTGTCAGTGTGTTTCTGTGTTACTGGGTATCAGTGTATGTCTTTGTTACTTGGTGTCAGTGTATGTAAAAATACTTGGTGTAAGTGTATGTCTTTGTTACTTGGTGTAATTGTCTGTCTTTGTTACTTGGAGTAAGTTTATGTCTTTGTTACTTGGTGCCAGTGATTGTCTGTGTTACTGGGTGTCAGTGTATGTCTTTGTGACTTGGTGTCAGTGTATGTCTTTGTTACTTGGTGCCAGTGATTGTCTGTGTTACTGGGTATCAGTGTATGTCTTTGTGACTTGGTGTCAGTGTATGTCTTTGTTACTGGGTGTCAGTGTGTGTCTGTGTTACTGGGTATCAGTGTCTATCTTTGTGACTTGTTATCAGTGTCTGTCTTTGTTACTGGGTGTCAGTGTGTGTCTGTGTTCCTGGGTATCAGTGTATGTCTTTGTGACTTGTTGTCAGTGTATATCTTTGTTACTGGGTGTCAGTGTGTGTCTTTGTGACTTGATGTCAGTGTATATCTTTGTTACTTGGTGTAAGTGTGTGTCTGTGACACTGGGTATCAGTGTATGTCTTTGTGACTTGGTGTCAGTGTATGTCTGTGTTACTTAGTGTAAGTGTGTGTCGGTGTATCAGTGTATGTCTTTGTGACTTGGTGTCAGTGTATGTCTTTGTTACAGGGTGTCAGTGTGTGTCTTTGTGACTTGGTGTCAGTGTATGTCTGTGCTGCTGGGGGTCAGTGTGTGTCTTTGTGACTTGGTGTCAGTGTATATCTTTGTTACTTGGTGTAAGTGTGTGTCTGTGACACTGGGTATCAGTGTATGTCTTTGTGACTTGCTTTCAGTGTATGTCTGTGTTACTTGGTGTAAGTGTGTGTCTGTGTATCACTGTATGTCTTTGTGACTTGGTGTCAGTGTAAGTCTTTGTTACTGGGTGTCAGTGTGTGTCTTTGTGACTTGGTGTCATTGTATGTCTGTGTTACTGGGGGTCAGTGTGTGTCAGTGTTACTGGGGGTCAGAGTGTGTTTCTAACTGGGTGTCAGTGTGTGTCTGTGTTGCTGGGTATCAGTGTATGTCTTTGTTACTTGGTGTAAGTGTATGTCTTTGTTACTTGGTGTCAGTGTATGTGTTTGTGACTTGGTGTCAGTGTATGTCTTTGTTACTGGGAGTCAGTGTATGTCTTTGTTGCTTGGTGTAAGTGTAAGTCAAAATACTTGGTGTAAGTGTATGTCTGTGTTACTTGGTGTAAGTGCATGTCTTTGTTTCTTGGTGTAAGAGAGTGTCTCAGTTACTGGGTATCAGTGTATGTCTTTGTTACTTGGTGTAAGTGTGTGTCTGTGTTACTGGGTATCAGTGTATGTCTTTGTTACTTGGTGTCAGTGTATGTGTTTGTTATTTGGTGTCATTGTCTGTCTTTGTTACTTGGTGTAGGTGTATGTCTTTGTTACTTGCTGTCAGTGTCTGTCTTTGTTACTTGGTGTAAGTGTCTGTCTTTGTTACTTGGTGTCAGTGGGTGTCTGTGTTACTGGGTATTATTGTTTGTCTTTGTTACTTGGTGTCAGTGTATGTCTGTGTTCCTTGGTGTAAGTGTGTTTCTTTGTTAGTTGGTGTAAGTGTATGTCTTTGCTACTTGGTGTCAGTGCATGTCTTTGTTACTTGGTGTCAGTGTGTGTCTGTGTTACTGGGTATCAGTGTATGTCTTTGTGACTTGGTATCAGTGTATGTCTTTGTTAATGGGTGTCAGTGTGTGTCTGTGTTCCAGGGTATCAGTGTATGTCTTTGTGACTTGGTGTCAGTGTATGTCTTTGTTACTGGGTGTCAGTGTGTGTCTTTGTGACTTGGTATCAGTGTATGTCTTTGTTACTTGGTGTCAGTGTATGTCTGTGATACTTGGTGTGCCTGTGTTACTGGGTATCAGGGTATGTCTTTGTTCTTCGGTGTAAGTGTATGTCTTTGTTACTGGGTGTCAGTGTATGTCTTTGTTACTTGGTCTAAGTGTAAGTCAAAATACTTGGTCAAAGTGTATGTCTGTGTTACTTGGTGTAAGTGTATGTCTTTGTTACTTGGTGTAAGTGTGTGCCTGTGTTACTGGGTATCAGTGTATGTCTTTGTTACTTGGTGTAAGTGTGTGTCTGTGCTACTGGGTATCAGTGTATGTCTTGGTTACTGGGTGTCAGTGTGTGTCTTTGTGACTTGGTGTCAGTGTTTCTCTTTGTTACTTGATGTAAGTGTGTGTCTGTGATACTGGGTATCAGTGTATGTCTTTGTTACTTGGTGTCAGTGTATGTCTTTGTTACAGGGTGTCAGTGTGTGTCTGTGTATCAGTGGATGTCTTTGTGACTTGGTGTCAGTGTATGTCTTTGTTACTGGGTTTCAGTGTGTGTCTTTGTGACTTGGTGTCAGTGTATGTCTGTGTTACTGGGTGTCAGTGTGTGTCTGTGTTACTGGGTATCAGTGTATGTCTTTGTGACTTGGTATCAGTGCATGTCTTTGTTACTGTGTGTCAGTGTGTGTCTGTGTAACAAGGTATCAGTGTCTGTCTTTGTGACTTGGTATCAGTGTATGTCTTTGTTACTGGGTTTCAGTGTGTGTCTGTGTTCCAGGTTATCAGTGTATGTATTTGTGACTTGGTGCCAGTGTATGTCTTTGTTACTGGCTGTCAGTGTGTGTCTTTGTGACTTGGTGTCAATGTATGTCTTTGTTACTTGGTGTAAGTTTGTGTCTGTGATACTGGGTATCAGTGTATGTCTTTGTTACTTGGTGTCAGTGTATGTCTGTGTTACTTGGTGTAAGTGTGTGTCTGTGTATCAGTGTATGACTTTGTGACTAGGTGTCATTGTATGTCTTTGTTACAGGGTGTCAGTGTGTGTCTTTGTGACTTGGTGTCAGTGTATATCTTTGTTACTGAGGGTCAGTGTATGTCTTTGTGACTTGCTGTCAGTGTATGTCTTTGTTACTGGGTGTCAGTGTGTGTCTGTGTTACTGGGTATCAGTGTCTATCTTTGTGACTTGGTATCAGTGTATGTCTTTGTTACTGGGTGTCAGTGTGTGTCTGTGTTCCTGGGTATCAGTGTATGTCTTTGTGACTTGGTGTCAGTGTATGTCTTTGTTACTGGGTGTCAGTGTGTGTCTTTGTGACTTGGTGTCAGTGTATATCTTTGTTACTTGGTGTAAGTGTGTGTCTGTGATACTGGGTATCAGTGTATGTCTTTGTGACTTGGTGTCAGTGTATGTCTGTGTTACTTAGTGTAAGTGTGTGTCGGTGTATCAGTGTATTTCTTTGTGACTTGGTGTCAGTGTATGTCTTTGTTACAGGGTGTCAGTGTGTGTCTTTGCGACTTGGTGTCAGTGTATGTCTTTGTTACTTGGTGTAAGTGTGTGTCTGTGTTACAGGGTATAAGTGAATGACTTTGTTACTTGGTTTCAGTGTATGTCTGTGTTAATTGGTGTAAGTGTTTGTCTGTGTATCACTGTATGTCTCTGTGACTTGGTGTCAGTGTAAGTCTTTGTTATTGGGTGTCAGTGTGTGTCTTTGTGACTTGGTGTCATTGTATGTCTGTGTTACTGGGGGTCAGTGTGTGCCAGTGTTACTGGGGGTCAGAGTGTGTTTCTAACTGTGTGTCAGTGTGTGTCTGAGTTGCTGGGTATCAGTGTATGTCTTTGTTACTTGGTGTAAGTGTATGTCTTTGTTACTTGGTGTCAGTGTATGTGTTTGTGACTTGGTGTCAGTGTATGTCTTTGTTACTGGGAGTCAGTGTATGTCTTTGTTGTTTGATGTAAGTGTAAGTCAAAATACTTGGTGTAAGTGTATGTCTGTGTTACTTGGTGTAAGTGTATGTCTTTGTTACTTGGTGTAAGAGTGTGTCTGTGTTCATTGGTGTAAGTGTGTTTCTTTGTTACTTGGTGTAAGTGTATGTCTTTGTTACTTGGTGTCAGTGTATGTCTTTGTTACTTGGTGTCAGTGTGTGTCTGTGTTACTGGGTATCAGTGTATGTCTTTGTGACTTGGTGTCACTGTATGTCTTTGTTACTGGGTGTCAGTGTGTGTCTGTGTTACTGGGTATCAGTGTATGTCTTTGTGACTTGGTATCAGTGTATGTCTTTGTTACTGGGTGTCAGTGTGTGTCTGTGTTACTGGGTATCAGTGTCTGTCTTTGTGACTTGGTATCAGTGTATGTCTTTGTTACTGGGTGTCAGTGTGTGTCTGTGTTCCAGGGTATCAGTGTATGTCTTTGTGACTTGGTGTCAGTGTATGTCTTTGTTACTGGGTGTCAGTGTGTATCTTTGTGACTTGGTGTCAGTGTATGTCTTTGTTGCTGTGTGTCAGTGTGTGTCTGTGTAACAAGGTATCAGTGTCTGTCTTTGTGACTTGGTATCAGTGTATGTCTTTGTTACTGGGTTTCAGTGTGTGTCTGTGTTCCAGGGTATCAGTGTATGTATTTGTGACTTGGTGCCAGTGTATGTCTTTGTTACTGGCTGTCAGTGTGTGTCTTTGTGACTTGGTGTCAATGTATGTCTTTGTTACTTGGTGTAAGTTTGTGTCTGTGATACTGGGTATCAGTGTATGTCTTTGTTACTTGGTGTCAGTGTATGTCTGTGTTACTTGGTGTAAGTGTGTGTCTGTGTATCAGTGTATGTCTTTGTGACTAGGTGTCAGTGTATGTCTTTGTTACAGGGTGTCAGTGTGTGTCTTTGTGACTTGGTGTCAGTGTATATCTTTGTTACTGAGGGTCAGTGTATGTCTTTGTGACTTGCTGTCAGTGTATGTCTTTGTTACTGGGTGTCAGTGTCTATCTTTGTGACTTGGTATCAGTGTATGTCTTTGTTACTGGGTGTCAGTGTGTGTCTGTGTTCCTGGGTATCAGTGTATGTCTTTGTGACTTGGTGTCAGTGTATGTCTTTGTTACTGGGTGTCAGTGTGTGTCTTTGTGACTTGGTCTCAGTGTATATCTTTGTTACTTGGTGTAAGTGTGTGTCTGTGATACTGGGTATCAGTGTATGTCTTTGTGACTTGGTGTCAGTGTATGTCTGTGTTACTTAGTGTAAGTGTGTGTCGGTATATCAGTATATGTCTTTGTGACTTTGTGTCAGTGTATGTCTTTGTTACAGGGTGTCAGTGTGTGTCTTTGTGACTTGGTGTCAGTGTATGTCTGTGTTGCTGGGGGTCAGTGTGTGTCTTTGTGACTTGGTGTCAGTGTATGTCTTTGTTACTTGGTGTAAGTGTGTGTCTGTGTTACAGGGTATAAGTGAATGACTTTGTTACTTGGTTTCAGTGTATGTCTGTGTTAATTGGTGTAAGTGTTTGTCTGTGTATCACTGTATGCCTTTGTGACTTGGTGTCAGTGTAAGTCTTTGTTATTGGGTGTCAGTGTGTGTCTTTGTGACTTGCTGTCATTGTATGTCTGTGTTACTGGGGGTCAGTGTGTGCCAGTGTTACTGGGGGTCAGAGTGTGTTTCTAACTGGGTGTCAGTGTGTGTCTGAGTTGCTGGGTATCAGTGTATGTCTTTGTTATTTGGTGTAAGTGTATGTCTTTGTTACTTGGTGTCAGTGTATGTGTTTGTGACTTGGTGTCAGTGTATGTCTTTGTTACTGGGAGTCAGTGTATGTCTTTGTTGTTTGATGTAAGTGTAAGTCAAAATACTTGGTGTAAGTGTATGTCTGTGTTACTTGGTGTAAGTGTATGTCTTTGTTACTTGGTGTAAGAGTGTGTCTGTGTTACTGGGTATCAGTGTCTGTCTTTGTTACTTGGTGTAAGTGTGTGTCTGTGTTACTGGGTATCAGTGTATGTCTTTGTTACTTGGTGTCAGTGTATGTGTTTGTTATTTGGTGTAATTGTCTGTCTTTGTTACTTGGTGTAAGTGTATGTCTTTGTTACTTGGTGACAGTGTATGTCTTTGTTACTTGGTGTAAGTGTCTGTCTTTGTTACTTGGTGTCAGTGGGTGTCTGTGTTACTGGGTATTAGTGTATGTCTTTGTTACTTGGTGTCAGTGTATGTCTGTGTTCCTTGGTGTAAGTGTGTTTCTTTGTTACTTGGTGTAAGTGTATGTCTTTGTTACTTGGTGTCAGTGTATGTCTTTGTTACTTGGTGTCAGTGTGTGTCTGTGTTACTGGGTATCAGTGTATGTCTTTGTGACTTGGTGTCACTGTATGTCTTTGTTACTGGGTGTCAGTGTGTGTCTGTGTTACTGGGTATCAGTGTATGTCTTTGTGACTTGGTATCAGTGTATGTCTTTGTTACTGGGTGTCAGTGTGTGTCTGTGTTACTGGGTATCAGTGTCTGTCTTTGTGACTTGGTATCAGTGTATGTCTTTGTTACTGGGTGTCAGTGTGTGTCTGTGTTCCAGGGTATCAGTGTATGTCTTTGTGACTTGGTGTCAGTGTATGTCTTTGTTACTGGGTGTCAGTGTGTGTCTTTGTGACTTGGTGTCAGTGTATGTCTTTGTTACTTGGAGTAAGTGTGCGTCTGTGTACTGGGTATCAGTGTATGTCTTTGTTACTTGGTGTCAGTGTATGACTGTGATACTTGGTGTAAGTGTGTGTCTGTGTATCAGTGTATGTCTTTGTGACTTGGTGTCAGTGTATGTCTTTGTTACAGGGTGTCAGTGTGTGTCTTTGTGACTTGGTGTCAGTGTCTGTCTGTGTTACTGGGGGTCAGTGTGTGTTTCTAAATGTGTGTCTGTGGGTGTCTGTGTTACTGGGTATCAGGGTATGTCTTTGTTATTTGGTGTAAGTGTATGTCTTTGTTATTGGGTGTCAGTGTATGTCTTTGTTACTTGGTGTAAGTGTAAGTCAAAATACTTGGTCTAAGTGTATGTCTGTGTTACTTGGTGTAAGTGTATGTCTTTGTTACTTGGTGTAAGTGTGTGTCTGTGCTACTGGGTATCAGTGTATGTCTTTGTTACTGGGTGTCAGTGTGTGTCTGTGTTCCTGAGTATCAGTGAATGACTTTGCGACTTGGTGACAGTGTATGTCTTGGTTACTGGGTGTCGGTGTCTGTCTTTGTGACTTGGTGTCAGTGTTTCTCTTTGTTACTTGATGTAAGTGTGTGTCTGTGATACTGGGTATCAGTGTATGTCTTTGTTACTTGGTGTCAGTGTATGTCTTTGTTACAGGGTGTCAGTGTGTGTCTGTGTATCAGTGGATGTCTTTGTGACTTGGTGTCAGTGTATGTCTTTGTTACTGGGTTTCAGTGTGTGTCTTTGTGACTTGGTGTCAGTGTATGTCTGTGTTACTGGGTGTCTGTGTGTGTCTGTGTTACTGGGTATCAGTGTATGTCTTTGTGACTTGGTATCAGGGCATGTCTTTGTTACTGTGTGTCAGTGTGTGTCTGTGTAACAGGGTATCAGTGTCTGTCTTTGTGACTTGGTATCAGTGGATGTCTTTGTTACTGGGTTTCAGTGTGTGTCTGTGTTCCAGGGTATCAGTGTATGTATTTGTGACTTGGTGTCAGTGTATATCTTTATTACTGGCTGTCAGTGTGTGTCTTTCTGACTTGGTGTCAATGTATGTCTTTGTTACTTGGTGTATGTTTGTGTCTGTGATACTGGGTATCAGTGTATGTCTTTGTTACTTGGTGTCAGTGTATGTCTGTGTTACTTGGTGTAAGTGTGTGTCTGTGTATCAGTGTATGTCTTTGTGACTTGGTGTCAGTGTATGTCTTTGTTACAGGGTGTCAGTGTGTGTCTTTGTGACTTGGTGTCAGTGTATATCTTTGTTACTGAGGGTCAGTGTGTGTCTTTGTGACTTGGTGTCAGTGTATGTCTTTGTTACTGGGGGTCAGTGTGTGTCTGTGTTACTGGGGGTCAGTGTGTGTTTCTAACTGGGTGTCAGTGTGTGTCTGTGTTACTGGGTATCAGTGTATATCTTTGTTACTTGGTGTAAGTGTATGTCTTTGTTACTTGGTGTCAGTGTGTGTGTTTGTGACTTGGTGTCAGTGTATGTCTTTGTTACTGGGTGTCAGTGTATGTCTTTGTTACTTGGTCTAAGTGTAAATCAAAATACTTGGTGTAAGTGTATGTCTGTGTTACTTGGTGTAAGTGTATGTCTTTGTTACTTGGTATAAGTGTGTGCCTGTGTTACTGGGTATCAGTGTATGTCTTTGTTACTTGGTGTAAGTGTGTGTCTGTGTTACTTTGTATCAGTGTATGTCTTTGTTACAGGGTGTCAGTGTGTGTCTTTGTGACTTGGTGTCAGTGCGTGTCTGTGTTACTGGGGGTCAGTGTGTGTCTTTGTGACTTGGTGCCAGTGTATGTCTTTGTTACTTGGTGTAAGTGTGTGTCTGTGATACAGGGTATCAGTGTTTGTCTTTGTGACTTGGTGTCAGTGTATGTCTGTGTTACTGGGTGTCAGTGTGTGTCTGTGTACTGGGTATCAGTGTATGTCTTTGTGACTTGGTATCATTGTATGTCTTTGTTACTGGGTGTCTGTGTGTGTCTGTGGAACTGTGTATCAGTGTCTGTCTTTGTGACTTGGTATCAGTGTATGTCTTTGTTACTGGTTTCAGTGTGTGCCTGTGTTCCAGGGTATCAGTGTATGTCTTTGTGATTGGTGTCAGTGTATGTCTTTGTTACTGGGTGTCAGTGTGTGTCTTTGTGACTTGTTGTCTGTGTATGTCTTTGTTACAGGGTATCAGTGTATGTCTTTGTTACTTGGTGTAAGTGTGTTTCGGTGTTAATGGGTATCAGTGTATGTCTTTGTTACTTGGTGTCAGTGTATGTCAAAATACTTGGTGTAAGTGTATGTCTTTGTTACTTAATGTAATTGTCTGTGTTTGTTACTTGGTGTAAGTTTATGTCTTTGTTACTTGGTGTCAGTGTATGTCTGTGTTCCTTGCTGTAAGTGTGTGTCTTTGTTACTTGGTGTAAGTGTATGACTTTGTTACTTGGTGTCAGTGTATGTCTTTGTTACTTGGTGCCAGTGATTGTCTGTGTTACTGGGTATCAGTGTATGTCTTTGTGACTTGGTGTCAGTGTATGTCTTTGTTACTGGGTGTCAGTGTGTGTCTGTGTTACTGGGTATCAGTGTATGTCTTTGTGACTTGGTATCAGTGTATGTCTTTGTTCCTGGGTGTCAGTGTGCGTCTGTGTTACTGGGTATCAGTGTCTGTCTTTGTGACTTGGTATCAGTGTATGTCTTTGTTACTGGGTGTCAGTGTGTGTCTGTGTTCCTGGGTGTCAGTGTATGTCGATGTGACTTTGTGTCAGTGTATGTCTTTGTTACTGGGTGTCAGTGTGTGTCTTTGTGACTTGTTGTCGGTGTATGTCTTTGTTACTTGGTGTAAGTGTGTGTCTGTGATACTGGGTATCAGTGTATTTCTTTGTTACTTGGTCTCAGTGTATGTCTGTTATTTGGTGTAAGTGTGTGTCTGTGTATCAGTGTATGTCTTTGTGACTTGGTGTCCGTGTATGTCTTTGTTACAGGGTGTCAGTGTGAGTCTTTGTGACTTGGTGTCAGTGTGTGCCTGTGTTACTGGGTATCAGTGTATGTCTTTGTTACTTGGTGTAAGTGTGTTTCTGTGTTACTGGGTATCAGTGCATGTCTTTGTTACTTGGTGTCATGGATGTCAAAATACTTGGTGTAAGTGCATGTCTTTGTTACTTGGTGTAATTGTCTGTCTTTATTACTTGGTGTCAGTGTAAGTCTGTGTTCCTTGGTGTAAGTGTGTGTCTTTGTGACTTGGTGGAAGTGTATGTCTTTGTTACTTGGTGTCAGTGTATTTCTGTGTTCCTTGTTGTAATTGTGTGTCTTTGTTACTTGGTGTAAGTGTATGTCTTTGTTACTTGTTGTCAGTGTCTGTCTTTGTTACCTGGTGCCAGTGATTGTCTGTGTTACTGGGTATAAGTGTCTGTCATTGGAACTTGGTGTCATTGTATGTCTTTGTTACTGGGTGTCAGTGTGTGTCTGTGTTACTGGGTATCAGTGTATGTCTTTGTGACTTGGTATCAGTGTATGTCTTTGTTACTGGGTGTCAGTGTGTTTCTGTGTTACTGGGTATCAGTGTCTGTCTTTGTGACTTGGTATCAGTGTATGTCTTTGTTACTGGGTGTCAGTGTGTGTCTGTGTTCCTGGGTATCAGTGTATGTCTCTGTGACTTGGTGTCAGTGTATGTCTTTGTTACTGGGTGCCAGTGTGTATCTTTGTGACTTGGTGTCAGTGTATATCTTTGTTACTTGGTGTAAGTGTGTGTCTGTGATACTGGGTATCAGTGTATGTCTTTGTGACTTGGTGTCAGTGTATGTCTGTGTTACTTGGTGTAAGTGTGTGTCGGTGTATCAGTGTATGTCATTGTGACTTGGTGTCAGTGTATGTCTTTGTTACAGGGTGTCAGTGTGTGTCTTTGTGACTTGGTGTCAGTGTATGTCTGTGTTGCTGGGAGTCAGTGTGTGTCTTTGTGACTTGGTGTCAGTGTATGTCTTTGTTACTTGGTGTAAGTACATGTCTGTGATACAGGGTATCAGTGTATGTCTTTGTTACTTGGTTTCAGTGTATGTCTGTGTTACTTGGTGTAAGTCTGTGTCTGTGTATCAGTGTATGTCTTTGTGACTTGGTGTCAGTGTAAGTCTTTGTTACTGGGTGTCAGTGTGTGTCTTTGTGACTTGGTGTCATTGTATGTCTGTGTTACAGTAGGTCAGTGTGTGTTTCTAACTGGGTGTCAGTGTGTGTCTGTGTTGCTGGGTATCAGTGTATGTCTTTGTTACTTGGTGTAAGTGTATGTCTTTGTTACTTGGTGTCAGTGTATGTGTTTGTGACTTGGTGTCAGTGTATGTCTTTGTTACTGGGAGTCAGTGTGTGTCTTTGTTGCTTGGTGTAAGTGTAAGTGAAAATACTTGGTGTTAGTGTGTGTCTGTGTTACTTGGTGTAAGTGTATGACTTTGTTACTTGGTGTAAGAGTGTGTCTGTGTTACTGGGTATCAGTGTATGTCTTTGTTACTTGGTGTCAGTGCATGTGTTTGTTATTTGGTGTAATTGTCTGTCTTTGTTACTTGGTGCAAGTGTATGTCTTTGTTACTTGGTGTCAGTGTATGTCTTTGTTACTTGGTGTAAGTGTCTGTCTTTGTTACTTGCTGTCAGTGCGTGTCTGTGTTACTTTGTATTAGTGTATGTCTTTGTTACTTGGTGTCAGTGTATGTCTGTGTTCCTTGGTGTAAGTGTGTTTCTTTGTTACTTGGTGTAAGTGTATGTCTTTGTTACTTGGTGTCAGTGTATGTCTTTGTTACTTGGTGTCAGATTGTGTCTGTGTTACTGGGTATCAGAGTATGTCTTTGTGACTTGGTGTCAGTGTATGTCTTTGTTACTGGGTGTCAGTGTGTGTCTGTGTTACTGGGTATCAGTGTATGTCTTTGTGACTTGGTATCAGTGTATGTCTTTGTTACTGGGTGTCAGTGTGTGTCTGTGTTACTGGGTATCATTGTCTGTCTTTGTAACTTGGTATCAGTGTATGTCTTTGTTACTGGGTGTCAGTGTGTGTCTGTGTTCCAGGGTATCAGTGCATGTCTTTGTGACTTGGTGTCAGTGTATGTCTTTGTTACTGGTTGTCTGTGTGTGTCTGTATTCCTGGGTATCAGTGTATGTCGATGTGACTTTGTGTCAGTGTCTGTCTTTGTTACTGGGTGTCAGTGTGTGTCTTTGTGACTTGTTGTCAGTGTATGTCTTTGTTACTTGGTGTAAGTGTGTGTCTGTGATACTGGGTATCAGGGTATTTCTTTGTTACTTGGTCTAATTGTCTGTCTTTGTTACTTGGTGTCAGTGTATGTCTGTGTTCCTTGGTGTAAGTGTGTGCCTTTGTTACTTGGTGTTAGTGTATGTCTTTGTTACTTGGTGTCAGTGTATGTCTGTGTTCCTTGTTGCAAGTGTGTGTCTTTGTTACTTGGTGTAAGTGTATGTCTTTGTTACTTGGCGTCCGTGTCTGTCTTTGTTACTTGGTGCCAGTGAATGTCTGTGTTACTGGGTATAAGTGTCTGTCTTTGTGACTTGGTGTCAGTGTATGTCTTTGTTACTGGGTGTCAGTGTGTGTCTGTGTTGCTGGGTATCAGTGAATGTCTTTGTGACTTGGTGTCAGTGTATGTCTTTGTTACTGGGTGTCAGTGTGTTTCTGTGTTACTGGGTATCAGTGTCTGTCTTTGTGACTTGTTATCAGTGTATGTCTTTGTTACTGGGTGTCAGTGTGTATCTGTGTTCCTGGGTATCAGTGTATGTCTCTGTGACTTGGTGTCAGTGTATGTCTTTGTTACTGGGTGTCAGTGTGTGTGTTTGTGACTTGGTGTCAGTGTATATCTTTGTTACTTGGTGTAAGTGTGTGTCTGTGATACTGGGTATCAGTGTATGTCTTTGTGACTTGGTGTCAGTGTATGTCTGTGTTACTTGGTGTAAGTGTGTGTCGGTGTATCATTGTATGTCATTGTGACTTGGTGTCAGTGTATTTCTTTGTTACAGGGTGTCAGTGTGTGTCTTTGTGACTTGGTGTCAGTGTATGTCTGTGTTGCTGGGGGTCAGTGTGTGTCTTTGTGACTTGGTGTCAGTGTCTGTCTTTGTTACTTGGTGTAAGTATGTGTCTGTGATGCAGGGTATCAGTGTATGTCTTTGTTACTTGGTTTCAGTGTATGTCTGTGTTACTTGGTGTAATTCTGTGTCTGTGTATCAGTGTATGTCTTTGTGACTTGGTGTCAGTGTAAGTCTTTGTTACTGGGTGTCAGTGTGTGTCTTTGTGACTTGGTGTCATTGTATGTCTGTGTTACTGTGGGTCAGTGTGTGTCTGTGTTGCTGGGTATCAGTGTATGTCTTTGTTACTTGGTGTAAGTGTATGTCTTTGTTACTTGGAGTCAGTGTATGTGTTTGTGACTTGGTGTCAGTGTATGTCTTTGTTACTGGGAGTCAGTGTATGTCTTTGTTGCTTGGTGTAAGTGTAAGTCAAAATACTTGGTGTTAGTGTGTGTCTGTGTTACTTGGTGTAAGTGTATGTCTTTGTTACTTGGTGTAAGATTATGTCTGTGTTACTGGGTATCAGTGTATGTCTTTGTTACTTGGTGTCAGTGTATATGTTTGTTATTTGGTGTAATTGTCTGTCTTTGTTACTTGGTGTAAGTGTATGTCTTTGTTACTTGGTGTCAGTGTATGTCTTTGTTACTTGGTGTAAGTGTCTGTCTTTGTAACTTGGTGTCAGTGTGTGTCTGTGTTACATGGTATCAGTGTATGTCTTTGTGATTTGGTGTCAGTGTATGTCTTTGTTACTGGGTGTCAGTGTGTGTCTGTGTTACTGGGTATCAGTGTATGTCTTTGTGACTTGGTATCAGTGTATGTCTTTGTTACTGGGTGTCAGTGTGTGTCTGTGTTACTGGGTATCAGTGGCTGTCTTTGTGACTTGGTATCAGTGTGTGTCTTTGTTACTGGGTGTCAGTGTGTGTCTGTGTTCCAGGGTATCAGTGCATGTCTTTGTGACTTGGTGTCAGAGTATGTCTTTGTTACTGGGTGTCAGTGTGTGTCTTTGTGACTTGGTGTCAGTGTATGTCTTTGTTACTTGGTGTCAGTGTGTGTCTGTGTTACATGGTATCAGTGTATGTCTTTGTGATTTGGTGTCAGTGTATGTCTTTGTTACTGGGTGTCAGTGCGTGTCTGTGTTACTGGGTATCAGTGTATGTCTTTGTGACTTGGTATCAGTGTATGTCTTTGTTACTGGGTGTCAGTGTGTGTCTGTGTTACTGGGTATCAGTGTCTGTCTTTGTGACTTGGTATCAGTGTGTGTCTTTGTTACTGGGTGTCAGTGTGTGTCTGTGTTCCAGGGTATCAGTGCATGTCTTTGTGACTTGGTGTCAGAGTATGTCTTTGTTACTGGGTGTCAGTGTGTGTCTTTGTGACTTGGTGTCAGTGTATGTCTTTGTTACTTGGTGTAAGTGTGTGTCTGTGATACTGGGTATCAGTGTATGTCTTTGTTACTTGGTGTCAGTGTATGTCTGTGTTACTTGGTGTAAGTGTGCGTCTGTGTATCAGTGTATGTCTTTGTGACTTGGTGTCAGTGTATGTCTTTGTTACAGGGTGTCAGTGTGTGTCTTTGTGACTTGGTGTCATTGTATGTCTGTGTTACTGGGGGTCAGTGTGTGTTTCTAACTGTGTGTCAGTGTGTGTCTGTGTTACTGGGTATCAGGGTATGTCTTTGTAACTTGGTGTAAGTGTGGGCCTGTGTTACTGGGTATTAGTGTATGTCTTTGTTACTTGGTGTCAGTGTATGTCTATGTTACTTGGTGTAAATGTGTGTCTGTGTTACTGGGTATCAGTGTATGTCGTTGTTACTTGGTGTAAGTGTGTTTCTGTGTTACTGGGTATCAGTGTATGTCTTTGTTACTTGGTGTAAGTGTGTTTCTGTGTTACTGGGTATCAGTGTATGTCTTTGTTACTTGGTGTCAGTGTCTGTCAAAATACTTGGTGTAAGTGTAAGTCTTTGTTACTTGGTGTTAGTGTATGTCTTTGTTACTTGGTGTCAGTGTATGTCTGTGTTCCTTGTTGTAAGTGTGTGTCTTTGTTACTTGGTGTAAGTGTATGTCTTTGTTACTTGGCGTCAGTGTCTGTCTTTGTTACTTGGTGCCAGTGATTGTCTGTGTTACTGGGTATAAGTGTCTGTCTTTGTGACTTGGTGTCAGTGTATGTCTTTGTTACTGGGTGTCAGTGTGTGTCTGTGTTACTGGGTATCTGTGAATGTCTTTGTGACTTGGTATCAGTGCATGACTTTGTTACTGGGGGTCAGTGTGTTTCTGTGTTACTGGGTATCAGTGTCTGTCTTTGTGACTTGTTATCAGTGTATGTCTTTGTTACTGGGTGTCAGTGTGTATCTGTGTTCCTGGGTATCAGTGTATGTCTCTGTGACTTGGTGTCAGTGTATGTCTTTGTTACTGGGTGTCAGTGTGTGTCTTTGTGACTTGGTGTCAGTGTATATCTTTGTTACTTGGTGTAAGTGTGTGTCTGTGATACTGGGTATCAGTGTATGTCTTTGTGACTTGGTGTCAGTGTATGTCTGTGTTACTTGGTGTAAGTGTGTGTCGGTGTATCAGTGTATGTCATTGTGACTTGGTGTCAGTGTATTTCTTTGTTACAGGGTGTCAGTGTGTGTCTTTGTGACTTGGTGTCAGTGTATGTCTGTGTTGCTGGGGGTCAGTGTGTGTCTTTGTGACTTGGTGTCAGTGTATGTCTTTGTTACTTGGTGTCAGTATGTGTCTGTGATACAGGGTATCAGTGTATGTGTTTGTTACTTGGTTTCAGTGTATGTCTGTGTTACTTGGTGTAAGTCTGTGTCTGTGTATCAGTGTATGTCTTTGTGACTTGGTGTCATTGTATGTCTGTGTTACTGTGGGTCAGTGTGTGTCTGTGTTGCTGGGTATCAGTGTATGTCTTTGTTACTTGGTGCAAGTGTATGTCTTTGTTACTTGTTGTCAGTGTATGTGTTTGTGACTTGGTGTCAGTGTATGTCTTTGTTACTTGGGAGTCAGTGTATGTCTTTGTTGCTTGGTGCTAGTGTAAGTCAAAATACTTGGTGTTAGTGTGTGTCTGTGTTACTTGGTGTAAGTGTATGTCTTTGTTACTTGGTGTAAGATTGTGCCTGTGTTACTGGGTATCAGTGTATGTCTTTGTTACTTGGTGTCAGTGTATGTGTTTGTTATTTGGTGTAATTGTCTGTCTTTGTTACTTGGTGTAAGTGTATGTCTTTGTTACTTGGTGTCAGTGAATGTCTTTGTTACTTGGTGTAAGTGTCTGTCTTTGTAACTTGGTGTCATTTCGTGTCTGTGTTACTTTGTATTAGTGTATGTCTTTGTTACTTGGTGTCAGTGTATGTCTTTGTTACTTGGCGTCAGTGTGTGTCTGTGTTACTGGGTATCAGTGTATGTCTTTGTGATTTGGTGTCAGTGTACGTCTTTGTTACTGGGTGTCAGTGTGTGTCTGTGTTACTGGGTATCAGTGTATGTCTTTGTGACTTGGTATCAGTGTATGTCTTTGTTTCTGGGTGTCAGTGTGTGTCTGTGTTACTGGGTATCAGTGTCTGTCTTTGTGACTTGGTATCAGTGTGTGTCTTTGTTAATGGGTGTCAGTGTGTGTCTGTGTTCCAGGGTATCAGTGCATGTCTTTGTGACTTGGTGTCAGTGTATGTCTTTGTTACTGGGTGTCAGTGTGTGTCTTTGTGACTTGGTGTCAGTGTATATCTTTGTTACTTGGTGTAAGTGTGTGTCTGTGATACTGGGTATCAGTGTATGTCTTTGTTACTTGGTCTCAGTGTATGTCTGTGTTACTTGGTGTAAGTGTTTGTCTGTGTATCAGTGTATGTCTTTGTGACTTGGTGTCAGTGTATGTCTTTGTTACTGGGTGTCAGTGTGTGTCTTTGTTACTTGGTGTAAGTTTGTGTCTGTGTTACTGGGTATCAGTGTATGTCTTTGTTACTGGGTATCAGTGTATGTCTTTGTGACTTGGTGTCAGTGTGTGTCTGTGTTATTGGGTGTCAGTGTGTGTCTGTGTTACTTGGTATCCGTGTGTGTCTGTGTTACTGGTTGTCAGTGTATCTCTTTGTTACTGGGTGTCAGTGTACGTCTTTGTTACTTGGTGTCAGTGTATGTCAAAATACTTGGTGTAAGTGTATGTCTTTGTTACTTGGTGCAATTGTCTGTCTTTGTTACTTGGAGTCAGTGTATGTCTGTGTTACTTGGTTAAGTGTGTGTCTGTGTATCAGTGTATGTCTTTGTGACTTGGTGTCAGTGTATGTCTTTGTTACTGGGTGTCAGTGTGTGTCTTTGTGACTTGGTGTCAGTGTTTGTCTGTGTTACGGGGGGTCAGTGTGTGTCTTTGTTACTGGGGGCCAGTGTGTGTTTCTAACTGGGTGTCAGTGTGTGCCTGTGTTACTGGCTATCAGTGTATGTGTTTGTGACTTGGTGTCAGTGTATGTCTTTGTTACTGGGTGTCAGTGTATGTCTTTGTTACTTGGTGTCAGTGTATGTCTGTGTTACTTGGTGTAAGTGTGTGTCTGTGTTACTGGGCGTCAGTGTGTGTCTGTGTTACTTGGTGCAAGACTGTGTCTTTGTTACTTGGTGTCCCTGTGTGTCTGTGTTACTGGCTGTCAGTGTATGTCTTTGTTACTGGGTGTCCGTGTATGTCTGTGTTACTTGGTGTAAGTGTGGGTCTGTGTTACTGGGTATCAGTGTATGTCTTTGTGACTTGGTGTCAGTGTATGTCTTTGTTACTGGGTGTCAGTGTGTGTCTTTGTGACTTAGTGTCAGTGTATGTCTTTGTGACTTGGTGTAAGTGTGTGTCTGTGTTACTGGGTATCAGTGTATGTCTTTGTTACTTGGTGTCAGTGTATGTCAAAATACTTGGTGTAAGTGTATGTCTTTGTTACTTGCTGTCAGTGTATGTCTTTGTTACTTGCTGTCAGTGTTTGTCTTTGTTACTGGGTATCAGTGTATGTCTTTGTGACTTGGTGTCAGTGTGTGTCTGTGTTACTGGGTGTCAGTGTGTGTCTGTGTTACTTGGTGTACGTGTGTGTCTGTGTTACTGGTTGTCAGTGTATCTCTTTGTTACTGGGTGTCAGTGTACGTCTTTGTTACTTGGTGTCAGTGTATGTCAAAATACTTGGTGTAAGTGTATGTCTTTGTTACTTGGTGCAATTGTCGGTCTTTGTTACTTGGTGTCAGTGTATGTCTGTGTTACTTGGTGTAAGTGTGTGTCTGTGTATCAGTGTATGTCTTTGTGACTTGGTGTCAGTGTATGTCTTTGTTACTGGGTGTCAGTGTGTGTCTTTGTGACTGGGTGTCAGTGTATGTCTGTGTTACGGGGGGTCAGTGTGTGTCTGTGTTACTGGGGGCCAGTGTGTGTTTCTAACTGGGTGTCAGTGTGTGCCTGTGTTACTGGCTATCAGTGTATGTCTTGGTTACTTGGTGTCAGTGTATGTCTTTGTTACTGTGTATCAGTGTGTGTTACTGGGTGTCAGTTTGTTTCTGTGTTACTTGGTGTAAGTGTGCGTCTTTGTTACTTGGTGTCCGTGTGTGTCTGTGTAACTGGGTGTCAGTGCATGTCTTTGTTACTGGGTGTCAGTGTATGTCTTTGTGACTTGGTGTCTGTGTATGTCTGTGTTACGGGGGGTCAGTGTGTGTCTGTGTTACTGGGGGCCAGTGTGTGTTTCCAACTGGGTGTCAGTGTGTGTCTTTGTTACTGGCTATCAGTGTATGTCTTTGTTACTTGGTGTAAGTGTATGTCTTTGTTACTTGGAGTCAGTGTATGTGTTTGTGACTTGCTGTCAGTGTATGTCTTTGTTACTGGGTGTCAGTGTATGTCTTTGCTACTTGGTGTCAGTGTATGTCTGTGTTACTTGGTGTAAGTGTGTGTCTGTGTTACTGGGTGTCAGTGTGTGTCTGTGTTACTTGGTGTCAGTCTGTGTCTTTGTTACTTGGTGCCCGTGTGTGTCTGTGTTACTGGCTGTCAGTGTATGTCTTTGTTACTGGGTGTCCGTGTATGTCTGTGTTACTTGGTGTAAGTGTGGGTCTGTGTTACTGGGTATCAGTGTATGTCTTTGTGACTTGGTGTCAGTGTATGTCTTTGTGACTTGGTGTCAGTGTGTGTCTGTGTAACTGGGTGTCAGTGCATGTCTTTGTTACTGGGTGTCAGTGTTTGTCTTTGTTACTTGGTGTAGGTTTGTGTCTGTGTTACTGGGTATCAGTGTATGTCTTTGTTACTGGGTATCAGTGTATGTCTTTGTGACTTGGTGTCAGTGTGTGTCTGTGTTATTGGGTGTCAGTGTATGTCTGTGTTACTTGGTGTCCGTGTGTGTCTGTGTTACTGGTTGTCAGTGTATCTCTTTGTTACTGGGTGTCAGTGTACGTCTTTGTTACTTGGTGTCAGTGTATGTCAAAATACTTGGTGTAAGAGTATGTCTTTGTTACTTGGTGCAATTGTCTGTCTTTGTTACTTGGAGTCAGTGTATGTCTGTGTTACTTGGTGTAAGTGTGTGTCTGTGTATCAGTGTATGTCTTTGTGACTTGGTGTCAGTGTATGTCTTTGTTACTGGGTGTCAGTGTGTGTCTTTGTGACTTGGTGTCAGTGTATGTCTGTGTTACGGGGGGTCAGTGTGTGTCTTTGTGACTGGGGGCCAGTGTGTGTTTCTAACTGGGTGTCAGTGTGTGCCTGTGTTACTGGCTATCAGTGTATGTGTTTGTGACTTGGTGTCAGTGTATGTCTTTGTTACTGGGTGTCAGTGTATGTCTTTGTTACTTGGTGTCAGTGTATGTCTGTGTTACTTGGTGTAAGTGTGTGTCTGTGTTACTGGGCGTCAGTGTGTGTCTGTGTTACTTGGTGCAAGACTGTGTCTTTGTTACTTGGTGTCCCTGTGTGTCTGTGTTACTGGCTGTCAGTGTATGTCTTTGTTACTGGGTGTCCGTGTATGTCTGTGTTACTTGGTGTAAGTGTGGGTCTGTGTTACTGGGTATCAGTGTATGTCTTTGTGACTTGGTGTCAGTGTATGTCTTTGTTACTGGGTGTCAGTGTGTGTCTTTGTGACTTGGTGTCAGTGTATGTCTTTGTTACTTGGTGTAAGTGTGTGTCTGTGTTACTGGGTATCAGTGTATGTCTTTGTTACTTGGTGTCAGTGTATGTCAAAATACTTGGTGTAAGTGTATGTCTTTGTTACTTGCTGTCAGTGTATGTCTTTGTTACTTGCTGTCAGTGTTTGTCTTTGTTACTGGGTATCAGTGTATGTCTTTGTGACTTGGTGTCAGTGTGTGTCTGTGTTACTAGGTGTACGTGTGTGTCTGTGTTACTGGTTGTCAGTGTATCTCTTTGTTACTGGGTGTCAGTGTACGTCTTTGTTACTTGGTGTCAGTGTATGTCAAAATACTTGGTGTAAGTGTATGTCTTTGTTACTTGGTGCAATTGTCTGTCTTTGTTACTTGGTGTCAGTGTATGTCTGTGTTACTTGGTGTATGTGTGTGTCTTTGTTACTTGGTGTAAGTGTGTGTCTTTGTTACTTGGTGTCAGTGTGTGTATTTTTTCCTGGGTGTCAGTGTATGTCTTTGTTACTGTGTATCAGTGTGTGTTACTGGGTGTCAGTGTGTGTCTGTGTTACTTGGTGTAAGTGTGTGTCTGTGTTACTGGGTATCAGTGTATGTCTTTGTTACTGGGTGTAATTGTCTGTCTTTGCTACTTGGTGTAATTGTCTGTCTTTGTTACTTGGTGTCAGTGTATGTCTGTGTTACTTGGTGTAAGTGTGTGTCTTTGTTACTTGGTGTCAGTGTGTGTCTTTGTTCCTGGGTGTCAGTGTATGTCTTTGTTACTGTGTATCAGTGTGTGTACTGGGTGTCAGTGTGTGTCTGTGTTACTTGGTGTAAGTGTGTGTCTTTGTTACTTGGTCTCCGTGTATGCCTTTGTTACTGGGTGTCAGTGTATGTCTTTGTTACTTGGTGTAAGTGTGTGTCTGTGTTACTGGGTATCAGTGTATGTCTTTGTGACTTGGTATCTGTGTATGTCTTTGTTACTGGGTGTCAGTGTGTGTCTGTGTTACTGGGTATCAGTGTCTGTCTTTGTGACTTGGTATCAGTGTATGTCTTTGTTACTGGGTGTCAGTGTGTGTCTGTGTTCCTGGGTTTCAGTGTTTGTCTTTGTGACTTGGTGTCAGTGTATGTCTTTGTTACTGGGTGTCAGTGTGTGTCTTTGTGACTTGGTGTCAGTGTATGTCTGTGTTACTTGGTGTAAGTGTGTGTCTGTGTATCAGTGCATGTCTTTGTGACTTGGTGTCAGTGCATGTCTTTGTTACTGGGTGTCAGTGTATGTCTTTGTTACTTGGTGTAAGTGTGTGTCTGTGTTACTGGGTGTCAGTGTATGTCTTTGTTACTTGGTGTAAGTGTGTGTCTGTGTTACTGGGTATCAGTGTATGTCTTTGTTACTGGGTATCAGTGTATATCTTTGTGACTTGGTGTCAGTGTGTGTCTGTGTTACTGGGTGTCAGTGTGTGTCTGTGTTACTTGGTGTACGTGTGTGTCTGTGTTACTGGGTGTCAGTGTATCTCTTTGTTACTGGGTGTCAGTGTATGTCTTTGTTACTTGGTGTCAGTGTATGTCAAAATACTTGGTGTAAGTGTATGTCTTTGCTACTTGGTGCAATTGTCTGTCTTTGTTACTTGGTGTCAGTGTATGTCTGTGTTACTTGGTGTAAGTGTGTGTCTTTGTTAGTTGGTGTAAGTGTGTGTCTTTGTTACTTGGTGTCAGTGTATGTCTTTGTTACTGTGTATCAGTGTGTGTTACTGGGTGTCAGTGTGTGTCTGTGTTACTTGGTGTAAGTGTGCGTCTTTGTTACTTGGTGTCCGTGTGTGTCTGTGTAACTTGGTGTCAGTGCATGTCTTTGTTACTGGGTGTCAGTGTATGTCTTTGTTACTTGGTGTAAGTGAGTGTCTGTGTTACTGGGTATCAGTGTATGTCTTTGTTACTGGGTATCAGTGTATATCTTTGTGACTTGGTGTCAGTGTGTGTCTGTGTTACTGGGTGTCAGTGTGTGTCTGTGTTACTTGGTGTACGTGTGTGTCTGTGTTACTGGGTGTCAGTGTATCTCTTTGTTACTGGGTGTCAGTGTATGTCTTTGTTCCTTGGTGTCAGTGTATGTCAAAATAATTGGTGTAAGTGTATGTCTTTGTTACTTGGTGCAATTGTCTGTCTTTGTTACTTGGTGTCCGTGTGTGTCTGTGTTACTGGGTGTCAGTGTATGTCTTTGTTACTGGGTGTCAGTGTATGTCTTTGTTACTTGGTGTAAGTGTTTATCTGTGTTACTGGGTATCAGTGTCTGTCTTTGTTACTTGGTGTAAGTGTGTGTCTGTGTTACTGGGTATCAGTGTATGTCTTTGTTACTGGGTGTCAGTGTATGTCTTTGTTACTTGGTGTCAGTGTGTGTCTGTGTTACTGGGTGTCAGTGTGTGTCTGTGTTGCTTGGTGTACGTGTGTGTCGGTGTTACTGGTTGTCAGTGTATCTCTTTGTTACTGGGTGTCAGTGTACGTCTTTGTTACTTGGTGTCAGTGTATGTCAAAATACTTGGTGTAAGTGTATGTCTTTGTTACTTGGTGCAATTGTCTGTCTTTGTTACTTGGTGTCAGTGTATGTCTTTGTTACTGTGTATCAGTGTGTGTTACTGGGTGTCAGTGTGTGTCTGTGTTACTGGGTGTCAGTGTGTGTCTGTGTTACTTGGTGTAAGTGTGTGTCTTTGTTACTTGGCGTCAGTGTATGTGTTTGTGACTTGGTGTCAGTGTATGTCTTTGTTACTTGGTGTAAGTGTATGTCAAAATACTTGGTGTAAGTGTATGTCTTTGTTACTGGGTGTCAGTGTGTGTCTTTGTGACTTGGTGTCAGTGTATGTCTTTGTTACTTGGTGTACGTGTGTGTCTGTGTTACTGGGTATCAGTGTATGTCTTTGTTACTGGGTGTAATTGTCTGTCTTTGTTGCTTGGTGTAATTGTCTGTCTTTGTTACTTGGTGTAAGTGTGTGTCTGTGTTACTGGGTATCAGTGTATGTCTTTGTTACTTGGTGTCAGTGTATGTCAAAATACTTGGTGTAAGTGTATGTCTTTGTTACTTGGTGTAATTGTCTGTCTTTGTTACTTGGTGTAAGTGTATGTCTTTGTCACTGGGTATCAGTGTATGTCTTTGTGACTTGGTATCAGTGTATGGCTTAGTGACTTGGTATCAGTGTATGTCTTTGTTACTGGGTGTCAGTGTGTGTCTTTGTGACTTGGTGTCAGTGTATGTCTTTGTTTCTTGGTGTAAGTGTGTGTCTGTGTTACTGTGTATCAGTGTATGTCTTTGTTACTTGGTGTCAGTGTATGTCAAAATACTTGGTGTAACTGTACGTCTTTGTTACTGGGTGTAATTGTCTGTCTTTTTTACTTGGTGTAAGTGGATGTCTTTGTTAATTGGTGTAATTGTCTGTCTTTGTTACTTGGTGTAAGTGTATGTCTTTGTTACTTGGTGTCAGTGTATGTCTTTGTTACTTGGTGTCAGTGTGTGTCTGTGTTACTGGGTATCAGTGTATGTCTTTGTGACTTGGTATTAGTGTATGTCTATGTGACTTGGTGTCAGTGTATGTCTTTGTTACTTGGTGTAAGTGCATGTCTTTGTTTCTTGGTGTCAGTGTATGTCTTTGTTACTTGGTGTCAGTGTGTGTCTGTGTTACTGGGTATCAGTGTATGTCTTTGTGACTTGGTATTAGTGTATGTCTATGTGACTTGGTATCAGTGTATGTCTTTGTTACTTGATGTAAGTGTATGTCTTTGTTACTTGGTGTCAGTGTATGTCTCTGTTACTTGGTGTAAGTGTGTGTCTTTGTTACTGGGTGTAAGTGTATGTCTTTGTTACTTGGTGTCAGTGTGTGTCTGTGTTACTGGGCATCAGTGTATGTCTTTGTGACTTGGTATCAGTGTATGTCTTTGTGACTTGGTGTCAGTGTATGTCTTTTTTACTGGGTATCAGTGTATGTCTTTGTTACTTGGTGTCAGTGTATGTCTGTGTTACTCGGTGTAAGTGTGTGTCTGTGTTACTGGGTGTCAGTGTATGTCTTTGTTACTTGGTGTAAGTGTGTGTCTGTGTTACTGGGTGTCAGTGTGTGTCTGTGTTACTTGGTGTCAGTCTGTGTCTTTGTGACTTGGTGTCAGTGTATGTCTTTTTTACTGGGTATCAGTGTCTGTCTTTGTTACTTGGTGTCAGTGTATGTCTGTGTTACTCGGTGTAAGTGTGTGTCTGTGTTACTGGGTGTCATTGTATGTCTGTGTTACTTGGTGTAAGTGTGTGTCTGTGTTACTGGGTATCAGTGTATGTCTTTGTGACTTGGTGTCAGTGTATGTCTTTGTTACTGGGTGTCAGTGTGTGTCTGTGTTACTTGGTGTCAGTGAATGTCTTTGTTACTGTTTATCAGTGTTTCTCTGTGTGACTGGGTGTCAGTGTGTGTTTGTTTGTGTTACTGGGTGTCAGTGTGTATCTGTGACAGTAGGTGTCAGTATTTAGTTTAGTTTCGAGATGCAGCACTTTAACAGGCCCTTCGGCCCACCGTGTCTGTGACGACCATCAACCACCCATTTATACTAATCCTACACTAATCCCGTATTCCTATCACATCCCCACCTGTCCCTATATATTTCCCTACCACCTACCTATACTAGGGGCAATTTATGATGGCCAATTAACCTATCAACCAGCAAGTCTTTGGCATGTGGGAGGAAGCCGGAGCACCCGGAGGTATCCCACGCAGACACAGGGAGAACTTGCAAACTCCGCACAGGCAGTACCCAGAATCGAACCAGGGTCCCAGGAGCTGTGAGGCTGCGGTGCTAACCACTGCGCCAATGTGCCCCCCTCACCCACTCCCCCCCCCCCCCCCCAGTGTGTGCCTGTGTTACTGGGTATCAGTGTATCTCTTTGTTACTTGGTGTCAGTGTATGTCTGTGTTACTTGGTGTAAGTGTGTGTCTGTGTTACTGGGTGTCCGTGTGTGTCTGTGTTACTGGGTGTCAGTGTATGTGTTTGTTACTGGGTGTCAGTGTATGTCTGTGTTACTTGGTGTATGTGTGTGTCTGTGTTACTGGGTATCTGTGTATGTCTTTGTTACTGGGTGTAATTGTCTGTCTTTGTTACTTGGTGTAAGTGTATGTCTTTGTTACTTGGTGTAATTGTCTGTCTTTGTTACTTGGTGTAAGTGTATGTCTTTGTTACTTGTTGTAAGTGCATGTCTGTGTTACTGGGTATCAGTGTCTGTCTTTGTTACTTGGTGTCAGTGTATGTAAAAATGCTTTGTGTAAGTGTATGTCTTTGTTACTTGGTGTAATTGTCTGTCTTTGTTCCTTGATGTAAGTGTATGTCTTTGTCGCTGGGTATCAGTGTATGTCTTTGTGACTTGGTGTCAGTGTATGTCTTTGTTACTGGGTGTCAGTGTGTGTCTTTGTGACTTGGTGTCAGTGTATGTCTTTGTTACTTTGTGTAATTGTGTGTCTGTGTTACTGCGTATCAGTGTATGTCTTTGTTACTTGGTGTCAGTGTATGTCAAAATACTTGGTGTAAGTGTATGTCTTTGTTACTTGGTGTAATTGTCTGTCATTGTTACTTGGTGTAAGTGTATGTCTTAGTCACTGGGTATCAGTGTATGTCTTTGTGACTTGGTATCAGTGTATGTCTTTGTGACTTGGTGTCAGTGTATGTCTTTGTTACTGGGTGTCAGTGTGTCTCTGTGTTACTTGGTGTCAGTGTATGTCTTTGTTACTGTTTATCAGTGTTTCTCTGTGTTACTGGGTGTCAGTGTGTGTTTGTGTTACTTGGTGTAAGTCTGTGTATTTGTTACTTGGTGTCCGTGTGTGTCTGTGTTACTGGGTGTCAGTGTATGTCTTTGTTACTTGGTGTAAGTGTGTGTTTGTGTTACTGGGTGTCAGTGTATGTCTGTGTTACTTGGTGTAAGTGTGTCTGTTTAACTGGTTCTCAGTGTATGTCTTTGCGACTTGGTGTCAGTGTATGTCTTTGTTACTGGGTGTCAGTGTGTGTCTTTGTGACTTGGTGTCAGTGTATGTCTTTGTTACTTGGTGTAAGTGTGTGTCTGTGTTACTGGGTATCAGTGTATGTCTTTGATACTTGGTGTCAGTGTTTGTCAAAATACTTGGTGTAAGTGTATGTCTTTGTTACTTGGTGTAATTGTCTGTCTTTGTTACTTTGTGTAAGTGTATGTCTTTGTTACTTGGTGTCAGTGTATGTCTTTGTGACTTGGTATCAGTGTATGTCTTTGTGACTTGGTGTAATTGTCTGTCTTTGTTACTTGGTGTAAGTGTATGTCTTTGTCACTGGTTATCAGTGTATGTCTTAGTTACTTGGTGTCAGTGTATGTCTGTGTTACTTGGTGTAAGTGTGTGCCTGTGTTACAGGGTGGCAATGTGTGTCTGTGTTACTTGGTGTAAGTCTGTGTCTTTGTTACTTGGTGTCCGTGTGTGTCTGTGTTACTGGGTGTCAGTGTCTGTCTTTGTTACTGGGTGTCAGTGTATGTCTTTGTTACTTGTTGTAAGTGTGTGTCTGTGTTACTTGGTATCAGTGTATGTCTTTGTTACTGGGTGTAATTGTCTATCTTTGTTACTTGTTGTAATTGTCTGTCTTTGTTACTTGGTCTAAGTGTAAGTCTTTGTTACTTGGTGTAAGTGTGTGTCTGTGTTACTGGGTATCAGTGTATGTCTTTGTTACTTGGTGTAAGTGTATGTCAAAATACTTGGTGTAAGTGTATGTCTTTGTTACTTGGTGTAATTGTCTGTCTTTGTTACTTGGTGTAAGTGTATGTCGTTGTCACTGGGTATCAGTGTATGTCTTTGTGACTTGGGATCAGTGTATGGCTTTGTGACTTGGTGTCAGTGTATGTCTTTGTTACTGGGTGTCAGTGTGTGTCTTTGTGACTTGGTGTCAGTGTATGTCTTTGTTACTTGGTGTAAGTGTGTGTCTGTGTTACTTTGTATCAGTGTATGTCTTTGTTACTTGGTGTCAGTGTATGTCAAAATACTTGGTGTAAGTGTACGTCTTTGTTACTGGGTGTAATTGTCTGTCTTTGTTACTTGGTGTAAGTGTATGTCTTTGTTAATTGGTGTAATTGTCTGTCTTTGTTACCTGGTGTAAGTGTATGTCTTTGTTACTTGGTGTCAGTGTGTGTCTGTGTTACCTGGTATCAGTGTATATCTTTGTTACTGGGTGTAATTGTCTGTCTTTGTTATTTGGTGTAATTGTCTGTCTTTGTTACTTGGTCTCAGTGTATGTCTTTGTTACTTGGTGCAAGTGTGTGTCTGTGTTACTGGGTATCAGTGTATGTCTTTGTTACTTGGTGTCAGTGTATGTCAAAATACTTGGTGTAAGTGTATGTCTTTGTTACTTGGTGTAATTGTCTGTCTTTGTTACTTGGTGTAAGTGTATGTCTTTGTCACTGGGTATCAGTGTATGTCTTTGTGACTTGGTATCAGTGTATGGCTTTGTGACTTGGTGTCAGTGTATGTCTTTGTTACTGGGTGTCAGTGTGTGTCTTTGTGACTTGGTGTCAGTGTATGTCTTTGTTACTTGGTGTAAGTGTGTGTCTGTGTTACTCTGTATCAGGGTATGTCTTTGTTACTTGGTGTCAGTGTATGTCAAAATACTTGGTGTAAGTGTACGTCTTTGTTACTGGGTGTAATTGTCCGTCTTTGTTACTTGGTGTCAGTGTATGTCTTTGTTAATTGGTTTAGTTGTCTGTCTTTGTTACTTGGTGTCAGTGTATGTCTTTGTCACTTGGTATCAGTGTGTGTCTGTGTTACTGGGTATCAGTGTATGTCTTTGTGACTTGGTATTAGTGTATGTCTATGTGACTTGGTGTCAGTGTATGTCTTTGTTACTTGGTGTAAGTGTATGTCATTGTTACTTGGTGTCAGTGTATGTCTTTGTTACTTGGTGTAATTGTGTGTCTTTGTTACTGGGTGTAAGTGTATGTCTTTGTTACTTGGTGTCAGTGTGTATCTGTGTTACTGGGCATCAGTGTATGACTTTGTGACTTGGTATCAGTGTATGTCTTTGTGACTAGGTGTCAGTGTATGTCTTTTTTACTGGGTATCAGTGTATGTCTTTGTTACTTGGTGTCAGTGTAGGTCTGTGTTACTAGGTGTAAGTGTGTGTCTGTGTTACTGGGTGTCAGTGTGTGTCTGTGTTACTTGGTGTCAGTGTATGTCTTTGTTACTTGGTGTCAGTGTATGTCTGTGTTACTTGGTGTAAGTGCGTGTCTGTGTTACTGGGTGTAAGTGAGTGTCTGTGTTACTGGATGTCAGTGTATGTCTGTGTTACTTGGTGTCAGTGTATGTCTGTGTTACTTGGTGTAAGTGTGTGTCTGTGTTACTGGGTGTCAATGTTTGTCTGTGTTACTTGGTGTAAGTCTGTGTCTTTGTTACTTGGTGTCCGTGTATGTCTGTGTTACTCGGTGTCAGTGTCTGTCTTTGTTACTGGGTGTCAGTGTATGTCCTTGTTACTTGATGTAAGTGTGTGTCTGTGTTACTGGATGTCAGTGTATGTCTGTGTTACTTGGTGTAAGTGTGTCTGTTTTACTGGCTATCAGTGTATGTCTTTGTGACTTGGTGTCAGTGTATGTCTTTGTTACTGGGTGTCAGTGTGTGTCTTTGTGACTTGGTGTCAGTGTATGTCTTTGTTACTTGGTGTAAGTGTGTGTCTGTGTTACTGGGTATCTGTGTATGTCTTTGTTACTGGGTGTAATTGTCTGTCTTTGTTACTTGGTGTAAGTGTATGTCTTTGTTACTTGGTGTAATTGTCTGTCTTTGTTACTTGGTGTAAGTGTATGTCTTTGTTACTTGGTGTAAGTGTATGTCTGTGTTACTGGGTATCAGTGTATGTCTTTGTTACTTGGTGTCAGTGGATGTCTTTGTTACTTGGTGGAAGTGTATGTCTTTTTCACTGGGTATCAGTGTATGTCATTGTGACTAGGTGTCAGTGTATGTCTTTGTTACTGGGTGTCAGTGTGTGTCTTTGTGACTTGGTGTCAGTGTATGTCTTTGTTACTTGGTGTAATTGTGTGTCTGTGTTACTGGGTATCAGTGTATGTCTTTGTTACTTGGTGTCAGTGTATGTCAAAATACTTGGTGTAAGTGTATGTCTTTGTTACTTGGTGTAATTGTCTGTCTTTGTTACTTGGTGTAAGTGTATGTCTTTGTCACTGGGTATCAGTGTATGTCTTTGTGACCTGGTATCAGTGTAAGTCTTTGTGACTTGGTGTCAGTGTATGTCTTTGTTACTGGGTGTCAGTGTGTGCCTGTGTTACTTGGTGTCAGTGTATGTCTTTGTTACTGTTTATCAGTGTTTCTCTGTGTTACTGGGTGTCAGTGTGTGTTTGTGTTACTTGGTGTAAGTCTGTGTCTTTGTTACTTGGTGTCCGTGTGTGTCCGTGTTACTTGGTGTAAGTGTGTGTCTGTGTTACTGGGTGTCAGTGTGTGTTTGTGTTACTTGGTGTAAGTCTGTGTCTTTGTTTACTTGGTGTCCGTGTGTGTCTGTGTTACTGGGTGTCAGTGTATGTCTTTGTTACTGGTTGTCAGTGTATGTCTTTGTTACTTGGTGTAAGTGTGTCTTTGTGTTACTGGGTGTCAGTGTATGTCTGTGTTACTTGGTGTAAGTGCGTCTGTTTTACTGGTTATCAGAGTATGTCTTTGCGACTTGGTGTCAGTGTATGTCTTTGTTACTGGGTGTCAGTGTGTGTCTTTGTGACTTGTTGTCAGTGTATGTCTTTGTTACTTGGTGTAAGTGTGTGTCTGTTTTACTGGGTATCAGTGTATGTCTTTGTTACTTGGTGTCAGTGTATGTCAAAATACTTGGTGTAAGTGTATGTCTTTGTTACTTGGTGTAATTGTCTGTCTTTGTTACTTGGTGTAAGTGTATGTCCGTGTTACTTGGTGTCAATGTATGTCTGTGTTCCTTGGTGTAAGTGTGTGTCTTTGTTACTTGGTGTAAGTGTATGTCTTTGTTACTTGGTGTCAGTGTATGTCTTTGTTACTTGGTGTCAGTGTGAGTCTGTGTTACTGCGTATCAGTGTCTGTCTTTGTGACTTGGTATCAGTGTATGTCTTTGTTACTTGGTGTAAGTGTGTGTCTGTTTTACTGGGATTCAGTGTATGTCTTTGTTACTTGGTGTCAGTGTTTGTCAAAATACTTGGTGTAAGCGTATGTCTTTGTTACTTGGTGACAGTGTATGTCTTTGTTACTTGGTGTCAGTGTGTGTCTTTGTTACTGTTTATCAGTGTTTCTCTGAGTTACTGGGTGTCAGTGTGTGTTTGTTTGTATTACTGGGTGTCAGTGTTTATCTGTGACACTAGGTGTCAGTATTTAGTTTAGTTTCGAGATACAGCACTTTAACAGGCCCTTCGGCCCACCGTGTCTGTCACGACCATCAACCACCCATTCATACTAATCCTACACTAATCCCGTATTCCTATCACATCCCCACCTGTCCCTATATATTTCCCTACCACCTACCTATACTAGGGGCAATTTTTGATGGCCAATTAACCTAAAAACCTGCAAGTCTTTGGCATGTGGGAGGAAGCCGGAGCACCCGGAGGAAACCCACGCAGACACAGGGAGAACTTGCAAACTCCGCACAGGCAGTACCCAGAATCGAACCCGGCTCCCTGGAGCTGTGAGGCTGCGGTGCTAACCACTGCGCCAATGTGCCCCCCTCCCCTGTGTGTGCCTGTGTGACTGGGTGTCAGTGTATGTCTTTGTTACTTGGTGTCAGTGTGTGCCTGTGTTACTGGGTATCAGTGTATGTCTTTGTTACTTGGTGTCAGTGTATGTCTGTGTTACTTGGTGTCCGTGTGTGTCTGTGTTACTGGGTGTCAGTGTATGTCTTTGTTACTGGGTGTCAGTGTATGTCTCTGTTACTTGGTGTAAGTGTGTGTTTGAGTTACTGGGTGTCAGTGTATGTCTGTGTTACTTGGTGCAAGTGTGTCTGTTTTACTGGGTATCAGTGTATGTCTTTGTGACTTGATGTCAGTGAATGTCTGTGTTTTTTGGTGTAAGTGTGTGTCTGTGTTACTTGGTGTCAGTGTATGTCTGTGTTACTTGGTGTAAGTGTGTCTGTTTTACTGTGTATCAGTGTATGTCTTTGTGACTTGGTGTCAGTGTATGTCTTTGTTACTTGGTGTAAGTGTGTGTCTGTGTTACTGGGTATCAGTGTATGTCTTTGTTACTGGGTGTAATTGTCTGTCTTTGTTACTTGGTGCAATTGTCTGTCTTTGTTACTTGGTCTAAGTGTATGTCTTTGTTACTTGGTGTAAGTGTGTGTCTGTGTTACTGGGTATCAGTGTATGTCTTTGTTACTTGGTGTCAGTGTATGTCAAAATACTTGGTGTAAGTGTATGTCTTTGTTACTTGGTGTAATTGTCGGTCTTTGTTACTTGGTGTAAGTGTATGTCTGTGTTACTGGGTATCAGTGTATGTCTTTGTTACTTGGTGTCAGTGGATGTCAAAATACTTGGTGTACGTGTATGTCTTTGTTACTTGGTGTAATTGTCTGTCTTTGTTACTTGGTGGAAGTGTAAGTCTTTTTCACTGGGTATCAGTGTATGTCATTGTGACTAGGTGTCAGTGTATGTCTTTGTTACTGGGTGTCAGTGTGTGTCTTTGTGACTTGGTGTCAGTGTATGTCTTTGTTACTTGGTGTAAGTGTGTGTCTGTGTTACTGGGTATCAGTGTATGTCTTTGTTACTGGGTGTAATTGTCTGTCTTTGTTACCTGGTGTAATTGTCTGTCTTTGTTACTTGGTCTAAGTGTATGTCTTTGTTACTTGGTGTAAGTGTTTGTCTGTGTTACTGGGTATCAGTGTATGTCTTTGTTACTTGGTGTCAGTGTATGTCAAAATACTTGGTGTAAGTGTATGTCTTTGGTACTTGGTGTAATTGTCTGTCTTTGTTACTTGGTGTAAGTGTATGTCTTTGTCACTGGGTATCAGTGTATGTCTTTGTGACTTGGTGTCAGTGCATGTCTTTGTTACTGGGTGTCAGTGTGTGTCTTTGTGACTTGGTGTCAGTGTATGTCTTTGTTACTTGGTGTAAGTGTGTGTCTGTGTTACTGGGTGTCAGTGTATGTCTTTGTTACTTGGTGTCAGTGTATGTCAAAATACTTGGTGTAAGTGTATGTCTTTGTTACTGGGTGTAATTGTCTGTCTTTGTTACTTGGTGTAAGTGTATGTCTTTGTTACTTGGTGTAATTGTCTGTCTTTGTTACTTAGTGTCAGTGTGTGTCTGTGTTACTGGGTATCAGTGTTTGTCTTTGTGACTTGGTATTAGTGTATGTCTATGTGACTTGGTGTCAGTGTATGTCTTTGTTACTTGGTGTAAGTGTATGTCTTTGTTACTTGGTGTCAGAGTATGTCTTTTTTACTTGGTGCAAGTGTGTGTCTTTGTAACTTGGTGTAAGTGTATGTCTTTGTGACTTGGTGTCAGTGTGTGTCTGCGTTACTGGGCATCAGTGTATGACTTTGTGACTTGGTATCAGTGTATGTCTTTGTGACTTGGTGTCAGTGTATGTCTTTTTTACTGGGTATCAGTGTATGTCTTTGTTACTTGGTGTCAGTGTATGTCTTTGTTACTGGGTGTCAGTGTGTGTCTTTGTGACTTGGTGTCAGTGTATGTCTTTGTTACTTGGTGTAAGTGTGTGTCTGTGTTACTGGGTGTCAGTGTATGTCTTTGTTACTTGGTGTAAGTGTGTGTCTGTGTTACAGGGTGTCAGTGTATGTCTTTGTGATTTGGTGTCAGTGTATGTCTTTGTTACTGGGTGTCAGTGTGTGTCTTTGTGACTTGGTGTCAGTGTATGTCTCTGTTACTTGGTGTAAGTGTGTGTCTGTGTTCCTGGGTATCAGTGTATGTCTGTGTTACTTGGTGTCGGTGTGTTTGTTTGTGTTACTGGGTGTCAGTGTGTGTCTGTGTTACTTGGTGTAAGTGTGTGTCTTTGTTACTTGGTGTCCGTGTGTGTCTGTGTTACTGGGTGCCAGTGTATGTCTTTGTTACTTGGTGCATTTGTGTTACTGGGTGTCAGTGTATGTCTGTGTACTTGGTGTAAGTGTGTCTGTTTTACTGGGTATCAGTGTATGTCTTTGTGACTTGGTGTCAGTGTCTGTCTTTGTTAATGGGAGTCAGTGTGTGTCTTTGTGACTTGGTGTCAGTGTATGTCTTTGTTACTTGGTGTAAGTGTGTGTCTGTGTTACTGGGCATCAGTGTATGTCTTTTTTACTTGGTGTCAGTGTTTGTCGAAATACTTGGTGGAAGTGTATGTCTTTGTTACTTGGTGTCATTGTATGTCTTTGTTGCTAGGTGTCAGTAGATGTCTTTGTGACTTGGCATCAGTGTATGTCTTTGTTACTGGGTGTCAGTGTGTGTCTGTGTTACTTTTTGTCAGCGTATGTCTTTGTTACTGTTTATCAGTGTTTCTCTGTGTTACTGGGTGTCAGTGTGTGTTTGTTTGTGTTACTGGGTGTCAGTGTGTATCTGTGACACGAGGTGTCAGTATTTAGTTTAGTTTAGAAATACAGCACTTTAACAGTCCCTTCGGCCCACCGAGTCTGTGCCGACCATCAACCACCCATTTATACTAATCCTACACTAATCCCGTACTCCTATCACATCCCCACCTGTCCCTATATATTTCCCTACCAACTACCTATACTAGGGGCAACTTATGATGGCCAATTAACCTATCAACCTGCAAGTCTTTGGCATGTGGGAGGAAGCCGGAGCACCCGGATGAATCCCACGCAGACACAGGGAGAACTTGCAAACTCCGCATAGGCAGTACCCAGAATCGAACCCCGGTCCCTGGAGCTGTGAGGCTGCATTGCTAACCACTGCGCCACTGTGCCGCCCAGTGTGTGATCTGTGTTACTGGGTATTAGTGTATGTGTTTGTTACTTGGTGTCAGTGTATGTCTGTGTTACTTGGTGTCAGTGTATTTATTTGTTACTCGGTGTTAGATTGTGTCTTTGTGACTTGGTGTCTGTGTATGTCTTTGTTACTTGGTGTAAGTGTGTGTCTGTGTTACTGGGTATCAGTGTATGTCTTTGTGACTTGGTGTCAGTGTATTTATTTGTTACTGGGTGTTAGTGTGTGTCTTTGTGACTTGGTGTCAGTGTTTGTCAAAATACTTGGTGTAAGTGTATGTCTTTGTTACTTGGTGTAATTGTCTGTCTTTGTTACTTGGTGTCAGTGTATGTCTTTGTTGCTTGGTGTCAGTGTATGTCTTTGTGACTTGGTATCAGTGTATGTCTTTGTGACTTGGTGTCAGTGTATTTCTTTGTGACTTGGTGTCAGTGTATGTCTTTTTTTACTGGGTGTAAGTGTGTGTCTGCGTTACTGGGTATCAGTGTATGTCTTTGTTACTTGGTGTAATTGTCTGTCTATGTTACTTGGTGTCAGTGTATGTCTGTGTTACTTGGTGTAAGTGTGTGTCTTTGTTACTGGGCATCAGTGTATGTCTTTGTGACTTGTTATCAGTGTTTGTCTTTGTGACTGGGTGTCAGTGTATGTCTTTGTTACTTGGTGTAAGTGTGTGTCTGTGTTACTGGGTATCAGTGTCTGTCCTTTTTACTTGGTGCAAGTGTTTGTCTGTGTTACTGGGTATCAGTGTATGTCTTTGTTACTTGGTGTCAGTGTATGTCTGTGTTACTTGGTGCAAGTGTGTGTCTGTGTTACTGGGTGTCAATGTGTGTCTGTGTTACTTGGTGTAAGTCTGTGTCTTTGTTACTTGGTGTCCGTGTGTGTCTGTGTTACTGGGTGTCAGTGTATGTCTTTGTGACTTGGTGTCAGTGTATTTATTTGTTACTGGGTGTTAGTGTGTGGCTTTGTGACTTGGTGTCTGTGTATGTCTTTGTTACTTGGTGTAAGTGTGTGTCTGTGTTACTGGGTATCAGTGTATGTCTTTGTGACTTGGTGTCAGTGTATTTATTTGTTACTGGGTGTTAGTGTGTGTCTTTGTGACTTGGTGTCAGTGTTTGTCAAAATACTTGGTGTAAGTGTATGTCTTTGTTACTTGGTGTAATTGTCTGTCTTTGTTACTTGGTGTCAGTGTTTGTCAAAATACTTGGTGTAAGTGTATGTCTTTGTTACTTGGTGTAATTGTCTGTCTTTGTTACTTGGTGTCAGTGTATGTCTTTGTTGCTTGGTGTCAGTGTATGTCTTTGTGACTTGGTAACAGTGTATGTCTTTGTGACTTGGTGTCAGTGTATTTCTTTGTGACTTGGTGTCTGTGTATTTCTTTTGTACTGGGTGTAAGTGTGTGTCTGCGTTACTGGGCATCAGTGTATGTCTTTGTGACTTGGTATCAGTGTATGTCTTTGTGACTTGGTGTCAGTGTATGTCTTTTTACTGGGTGTAAGTGTGTGTCTGCGTTACTGGGTATCAGTGTATGTCTTTGTTACTTGGTGTCAGTGTATGTCAAAATACTTGATGTAAGTGTATGTCTTTGTTACTTGGTGTCAGTGTATGTCTGTGTTACTTGGTGTAAGTGTGTGTCTTTGTTACTGGGCATCAGTGTATGTCTTTGTGACTTGGTATCAATGTATGTCTTTGTGACTTGGTGTCAGTGGATGTCTGTGTTACTTGGTGTAAGTGTGTGTCTTTGTTACTTGGCGTAAGTGGATGTCTTTGTTACTTGGTGTCAGTGTATGTCTTTTTTACTTGGTGTCAGCGTGTGTCTGTGTGACTGGGCGTCAGTGTATGTCTTTGTGACTTGGTATCAGTGTATGTCTTTGTGACTTGGTGTCAGTGTATGTCAAAATACTTGGTGTAAGTGTATGTCTTTGTTACTTGGTGTAATTGTCTGTCTTTGTTACTTGGTGTCAGTGTATGTCTGTGTTACTTGGTGTAAGTGTGTGTCTTTGTTACTGGGCATCAGTGTATGTCTTTGTGACTTGGTGTCAGTGTATGTCTTTTTTACTGGGTGTCAGTGTGTGTCTGTGTTACTTGGTGTCAGTGTATGTCTTTTTTACTTTGTATCAGTGTTTCTCTGTGTTACTGGGTGTCAGTGTCTGTTTGTTTGTGTTACTGGGTGCCAGTGTGTGTCTGTGACACGAGGTGTCAGTATTTAGTTTAGTTCAGAGATACAGCACTTCAACAGGCGCTTCGGCCCACCGAGTCTTTGCCGACCATCAACAACCCATTTATACTAATCCTACACTAATCCCGTATTCCTATCACATCCCCACCTATCCCTATATATTTCCCTACCACCTACCGAGACTATGGGCAATTTATGATGGCCAATTAACCTATCAACCTGCAATTCTTTGGTATGTGGGAGAAAACCGGAGCACCCGGAGGAAAACCACGCAGACACAGGGAGAACTTGGAAACTCTGCACACGCAGTACCCAGAATCGAGCCCGGGTCCCTGGAGCTGTGAGGCTGCTAACCACTGTGCCAATGTGCCGCCCGGTGTGTGTCTGTGTTACTGGGTATCACTGCATGTCTTTGTTACTTGGTGTAACTGTGTGTCTGTGTTACTTGGTGTCAGTGTATGTCTTTGTGACTTGGTGTCAGTGTATGTCTTTTTTACTGGGTGTCAGTGTGTGTCTGTGTTACTTGGTGTCAGTGTATGTCTTTTTTACTGTTTATCAGTGTTTCTCTGTGTTACTGGGTGTCAGTGTCTGTTTGTTTGTGTTACTGGGTGCCAGTGTGTGTCTGTGACACGAGGTGTCAGTATTTAGTTTAGTTCAGAGATACAGCACTTCAACAGGCGCTTCGGCCCACCGAGTCTTTGCCGACCATCAACAACCCATTTATACTAATCCTACACTAATCCCGTATTCCTATCACATCCCCACCTGTCCCTATCTATTTCCCTGCCACCTATCTATACTAGGGACAATTTACAATGGCCAATTAACCTATCAACCTGCAAGTCGTTGACATGTGGGAGGAAACCGGAGCACCCGGAGGAAACTCACGCAGACACAGGGAGAACTTGCAAACTCCGCACAGGCAGTACCTAGAATCGAACCCGGGTCCCTGGAGCTGTGAGGCTGCAGTGCTAACCGCTGCACCACTGTGCCGCCCAGTGTGTGTCTGTGTTACTTGGTGTAAGTGTATGTCTGTGTTACTGGGTAACAGTGTATGTCTTTGTTACTTGGTGTCAGTGTATGTCTGAGTTACTTGGTGTAAGTGTGTGTCTGTGTTACTGGGTGTCAGTGTATGTCTGTGTTACTTGGTGTAAGTGTGTGTCTTTGTTACTTGGTGTCAGTGTTACTGTGCATCAGTGTGTGTTACTGGGTGTCAGTGTGTGTCTGTGTTACTTGGTGTAAGTGTGTGTCTTTGTTACTTGGTTTCAGTGTGTGTCTGTGTTACTTGGTGCAAGTGTATGTCTTTGTTACTTGGTGTAAGTGTGTGTCTGTGTTACTGGGTATCAGTGGACGTCTTTGTTACTTGGTGTCAGTGTATGTCTTTGTTACTTGGTGTAAGTGAGTGTCTGTGTTACTGGGTATCAGTGTATGTCTGTGTTACTGGGGGTCAGTGTGTGTCTGTGTTACTAGGGGTCAGTGTGTGTTTCTAACTGGGTGTCAGTGTGTGTCTGTGTTACTTGGTGTCAGTGTATGTCTTTGTTACTTTGTGTCAGTGTATGTCTTTGTTACTTGGTGTAAGTGTGCGTCTGTGTTCCTGGGAGTCAGTGTATGTCTTTGTTACTTGGTGTCAGTGTATGTCTTTGTTACTTGGTGTAAGTGTATGTCTTTGTTACTTGGTGTCAGTGTATGTCTTTGTTACTTGGTGTAAATGTGTGTTTGTGTTACTGGGTTCAGTGTATGTCTTTGTTACTTGGTGTCAGTGTATGTCTGTGTTACTTGGTGTACGTGTGTGTCTGTGTATCAGTGTATGTCTTTGTGACTAGGTGTCAGTGTATGTCTTTGTTACTGGGTGTCATTGTGTGTCTTTGTGACTTGGTGTCAGTGTCTGTCTGTGTTACTGGGGGTCAGTGTGTGTCTGTGTTACTGGGGTTCAGTGTGTGTTTCTAACTGGGTGTCAGTGTGTGTCTGTGTTACTGGGTATCAGTGTCTGTCTTTGTTACTTGGTGTAAGTGTGTGTCTTTGTTACTTGGTGTAATTGTATGTCTTTGTTACTTGGTGTCAGTGTATGTCTGTGTTACTTGGTGTAAGTGTATGTCTTTGTTACTTGGTGCAAGTGTGTGTCTGTGTTACTTGGTGTAAGTGTGTGTCTGTTTTCCTGGGTATCAGTGCCTGTCTTTGTTACTTGGTGTCAGTGTATGTCTGTGTTACTTGGTGTAAGTGTGTGTCTGTGTTACTGGGTGTCAGTGTGTGTCTGTGTTACTTGGGGTAAGTGTGTGTCTTTGTTACTTGGTGTCGGTGTGTGTCTGTGTTACTGGGTGTCAGTGTCTGTCTTTGTTACTGGGTATCAGTGTATGTATTTATTACTTGGTGTCAGTGTGTGTCTGTGTTACTGGGTATCAGTGTCTGTCTTTGTTACTTGGTGTAAGTATGTGTCTGTGTTACTGGGTATCAGTGTATGTCTTTGTTACTTGGTGTCAGTGTATGTCTGTGTTACTTGGTGTAAGTGTGTGTCTGTGTTACTGGGTATCAGTGTATGTCTTTGTGAATTGGTGTCAGTGTATGTCTTTGTTACTGGGTGTCAGTGTATGTCTTTGTTACTTGGTGTCTGTGTATGTCAAAATACTTGGTGAAAGTGTATGTCTTTGTTACTTGGTGTAATTGACTGTCTTTGTTACTTGGTGTAAGTGTATGTCTTTGTTACTTTGTGTAAGTGTATGTCTTTGTTACTTGGTGTCAGTGTATGTCTTTGTTACTTGGTGTCAGTGCATGTCTTTGTTACTTGGTGTCAGTGCATGTCTGTGTTAGTGGGTATCAGTGAATGCCTTTGTGATTGGTATCAGTGTATGTCTTTGTTACTGGGTGTCAATGTGTGTCTGTGTTACTGGGTATCAGTGTATGTCTTTCTGACTTGGTGTAATTGTATGCCTTTGTTACCAGCTGTCAGTGTTTGTCTTTGTTACTGGGTTTCAGTGTGCGTCTGTGACACTAGGTGTCAGTATTTAGTTTAGTTTGGAGATTCAGCACTTAAACAGGCCCTTCGCTCCACCGAGTCTGTGCCGACCATGAACGACCCATTTATACTAATCCTACACTAATCCCGTATTCCTATCACATCCCCACCTATCCCCATTTATTTCCCTCCCACCTACCTAAACTAAGGGCAATTTATGATGGCCAATTAACCTATCAACCTGCAAGTGTTTGGCATGTCGGAGGAAAACGGAGCACCGGGAGAAAACCCACGCAGACACAGGGAGAACTTGCAAACTCCGCATAGGCAGTACCCAGAATCGAACCCGGGTCCCTGGAGCTGTGAGGCTGCAGTGCTAACCACAGCGCCAATGTGCCCCCCCCCCCCCCCCCCCCCCCCCCCCCCCAGTGTGTGCCTGTGTTACTGGGTATCAGTGTATATCTTTGCTACTTGGTGTCAGAGTATGTCAAAATACTTGGTGTAAGTGAATGTCTTTGTTACTTGGTGTCAGTGTGTGTCTTTGTTACTTGGTGTAAGTGTTTGCCTGTGTTACTGGGTATCAGTGTATGTCTTTGTTACTTGGTGTCAGTGTATGTCTATGTTACTTGGTGTAAGTGTGTGTCTGTGTTACTGGGTGTCAGTGTGTATCTGTGTTACTTGGTGTAAGTGTGTGTCTTTGTTTCTTGGTGTCCGTGTGTGTCTGTGTTACTGGGTATCAGTGTATGTCTTTGTTACTTGGTGTCAGTGTAAGTCTGTGGTACTTGGTGTAAGTGTATGTCTTTCTTACTTGATTTCAGTGAATGTGTTTGTTACTTGGTGTCAGTGTATGTCTGTGTTACTTGGTGTAAGTGTGTGCCTGTGTTACTGGGTATCAGTGTATGTCTGTGTTACTTGGTGTAAGTGTGTGTCTGTGTTACTGGGTGTCTGTGCGTGTCTGTGTTACTTGGTGTAAGTGTGTGTCTTTGTTACTTGGAGTCCGTGTGTGTCTGTGTTACTGGGTGTCAGTGTATGTCTTTGTTACTTGGTGTAAATGTATGTCTGTGTTACTGGGTATCAGTGTATGTCTTTGTTACTTGGTGTCAGTGTATGTCTGTGTTACTTGGTGCAAGTGTGTGTCTTTGTTACTTGGTGTACGCGTATGTCTGTGTTACATGGTTTAAGTGTGTGTCTCTGTTTCTGGGTATCAGTGTATGTCTTTGTTACTTGGTGTAAGTGTGTGTCTGTGTTACTGGGTACCAGTGCATGTCTTTGTTACTTGGTGTCAGTGTCTGTCTTTGTTACTTGGTGTAAGTGTATGTCTTTGTTACTTGGTGTCCGTGTGTGTCTGTGTTACTGGGTATCAGTATCTGTCTTTGTTACTTGGTGTAAGTGTGTGCCTGTGTTACTGGGTATCAGTGTATGTCTTTCTTGCTTGCTGTCAGTGTATGTCTGTGTTACTTGGTGTAAGTGTGTGTCTGTGTTACTGGGTGTCAGTGTGTATCTGTGTTACTTGGTGTAAGTGTGTGTCTTTGTTTCTTGGTGTCCGTGTGTGTCTGTGTTACTGGGTATCAGTGTATGTCTTTGTTACTTGGTGTCAGTGTAAGTCTGTGGTACTTGGTGTAAGTGTATGTCTTTCTTACTTGATTTCAGTGAATGTGTTTGTTACTTGGTGTCAGTGTATGTCTGTGTTACTTGGTGTAAGTGTGTGCCTGTGTTACTGGGTATCAGTGTATGTCTTTGTTACTTGGTGTCAGTGTATGTCTGTGTTACTTGGTGTAAGTGTGTGTCTGTGTTACTGGGTGTCTGTGCGTGTCTGTGTTACTTGGTGTAAGTGTGTGTCTTTGTTACTTGGAGTCCGTGTGTGTCTGTGTTACTGGGTGTCAGTGTATGTCTTTGTTACTTGGTGTAAATGTATGTCTGTGTTACTGGGTATCAGTGTATGTCTTTGTTACTTGGTGTCAGTGTATGTCTGTGTTACTTGGTGCAAGTGTGTGTCTTTGTTACTTGGTGTACGCGTATGTCTGTGTTACATGGTTTAAGTGTGTGTCTCTGTTTCTGGGTATCAGTGTATGTCTTTGTTACTTGGTGTAAGTGTGTGTCTGTGTTACTGGGTACCAGTGTATGTCTTTGTTACTTGGTGTCAGTGTATGTCTTTGTTACTTGGTGTAAGTGTATGTCTTTGTTACTTGGTGTCCGTGTGTGTCTGTGTTACTGGGTATCAGTATCTGTCTTTGTTACTTGGTGTAAGTGTGTGCCTGTGTTACTGGGTATCAGTGTATGTCTTTCTTGCTTGCTGTCAGTGTATGTCTGTGTTACTTGGTGTAAGTGTGTGTCTGTGTTACTGGGTATCAGTGTATGTCTTTGTTACTTGGTGTAAGTGTGTGTCTGTGTTACTGGTTATCAGTGTATGTCTTTGTTACTTGGTATCAGTGTATGTCTTTGTTACTTGGTGTAAGTGTGTGTCTGTGTTACTGGGTGTAAGTGTGTGTCTGTGTTACTGGGAATCAGTGTATGTCTTTGTTAATTGGTGTCAGTGTATGTCAAAATACTTGCTGTAAGTGTATGTCTTTGTTGCTTGGTGTAATTGTCTGTCATTGTTACTTGGTGTCAGTGTATGTCTGTGTTACTTGGTGTAAGTGTGTGTCTTTGTTACTTGGTGTAAGTGTATGCTTTTGTTACTTGGTGTCAGTGTATGTCTTTGTTACTGGGTGTAAGTGTGTGTCTGTGTTACTGGGTATCAGTGTATGTCTTTGTTAATTGGTGTCAGTGTACGTCAAAATACTTGATGTCAGTGTATGTCGTTGTTGCTTGGTGTAAGTGTGTGTCTGTGTTACTGGGTGTCAGTGTGTGTCTGTGTTACTTGGTGTAAGTGTGTGTCTTTGTTACTTGGTGTGCATGTGTGTCTGTGTTACTTGGTGTCAGTTTATGTCTTTGTTACTTGGTGTCAGTGTATGTCTTTGTTACTTGGTGTAAGTGTGTGTCTGTGTTACTGGGTATCAGTGGATGTCTTTGTTACCTGGTGTCAGTGTATGTCTTTGTTACATGGTGTAAGTGTGTGTCTGTGTTACTGGGTATCAGTATCTGTCTTTGTTACTTGGTGTAAGTGTGTGCCTGTGTTACTGGGTATCAGTGTATGTATTTGTTGCTTGATGTCAGTGTATGTCTGTGTTACTTGGTGTAAGTGTGTGTCTGTGTTACTGGGTATCAGTGTATGTCTTTGTTACTTGGTGTAAGTGTGTGTCAGTGTTACTGGGTATCAGTGTATGTCTTTGTTACTTGGTATCAGTGTATGTCTTTGTTACTTGGTGTAAGTGTATGTCTGTGTTACTTGGCGTAAGTGTGTGTCTTTGTTACTTGGTGTAAGTGTATGCTTTTGTTACTTGGTGTCAGTGTATGTCTTTGTTAATTGGTGTGGGTGTGTGCCTGTGTTACTGGCTATCAGTGTATGTCTTTGTTACTTGGTGTCAGTGTATGTCTTTATTACTTGGTGTACGTGTGTGTCTGTGTTACTGGGTGTCAGTGTGTGTCTGTGTTACTTGTTGTAAGTGTGTGTCTTTGTTACTTGGTGTCCGTGTGTGTCTGTGTTACTGGGTGCCGGTTTATGTCTTTGTTACTTGGTGTCAGTGTATGTCTTTGTTACTTGGTGTAAGTGTGTGTCTGTGTTACTGGGTATCAGAGTCTGTCTTTGTTACTTGGTGCAGATGTGTGTCTGTGTTACTGGGTATCAGTGCATGTCTTTGTTACTTTGTGTCAGTGTATGTCTGTGTTACTTGGTGTAAGTGTGTGTCTGTGTTACTGGGTATCAGTGTCTGTCTTTGTGACTCTCTGTCAGTGTATGTCTTTGTTACTGGGTGTCGGTGTGTGTCTTTGTGATTTGGTGTCAGTGTATGTCTTTGTTACTTGGTGTAAGTGTGTATCTGTGATACTGGGTATCAGTGTATGTCTTTGTTACTTGGTGTCAGTGCATGTCTGTGTTACTTGGTGTAAGTGTGTGTCTGTGTTACTGGGTATCAGTGTATGTTTGTGTTACTTGGTGTCAGTGTATGTCTGTGTTACTTGGTGTAAGTGTGTGTCTGTGTTACTGGGTATCAGTGTAGGTCTTTGTTACTTTGTGTCTGTGTATGTCTGTGTTACTTGGTGTAAGTGTGTGTCTGTGTTACTGGGTGTCCGTGTATGTCTTTGTTACTTTGTGTAAGTGTGTGTCTGTGTTACTGGGTGTAAGTGTGTGTCTGTGTTACTGGGTATCAGTGTATGTCTTTGTCACTTGGTGTCAGTGTATGTCAAAATACTTGGTGTAAGTGTATGTCTTTGTTGCTTGGTGTAAGTGTGTGTCTTTGTTACTTGGTGTAAGTGTATTCTTTTGTTACTTGGTGTCAGTGTATGTCTTTGTTACTTGGTGTAATTGTGTGTCTGTGTTGCTGGGTGTCAGTGTGTGTCTGTGTTACTTGGTGTAAGTGTGTGTCTTTGTTACTTGGTGTCCGTAATTGTCTGTGTTACTGGGTGTCAGTTTATGTCTTTGTTACTTGGTGTCAGTGTATGTCTTTGTTACTTGGTGTAAGTGTGTGTCTGTGTTGCTGGGTGGCAGTGTGTGTCTGTGTTACTTGGTGTAAGTGTGTGTCTTTGTTACTTGGTGTCCGTAATTGTCTGTGTTACTGGGTGTCATTTATGTCTTTGTTACTTGGTGTCAGTGTATGTCTTTGTTACTTGGTGTAAGTGTGTGTCTGTGTTACTGGGTATCAGTGTCTGTCTTTGTTACTTGGTGTAAGTGTGTTTCTGTGTTACTGGGTATCAGTGTATGTCTTTGTTACTTGGTGTCAGTGTATATCTGTGTTACTTGGTGTAAGTGTGTGTCTGTGTTCCTGGGTATCAGTGTATGTCTTTGTTACTTGTTTTAATTAGTGTCTGTGTTACTGGGTATCAGTGTATGTCTTTGTGACTTGGTGTCAGTGTCTGTCTTTGTTACTGGGTGTCAGTGTATGTCTTTGTTACTTGGTGTCAGTGTATGTCTTTGTTACTTGGTGTAAGTGTGTGTCTGTGTTGCTGGGTGTCAGTGTGTGTCTGTGTTACTTGGTGGAAGTGTGTGTCTTTGTTACTTTGTGTCCGTAATTGTCTGTGTTACTGGGTGTCAGTTTATGTCTTTGTTACTTGGTGTCAGTGTATGTCTTTGTTACTTGGTGTAAGTGTATGTCTGTGTTACTGGGTATCAGTGTCTGTCTTCGTTGCTTGGTGCAAGAATGTTACTGTGTTAGTGGGTATCAGTGTATGTATTTGTTACTTGGTGTCAGTGTATATCTGTGTTACTTGGTGTAAGTGTGTGTCTGTGTTCCTGGGTATCAGTGTATGTCTTCGTTACTTGTTTTAATTTGTGTCTGTGTTACTGGGTATCAGTGTATGTCTTTGTTACTTGGTGTCAGTGTATGTCTTTGTTACTTGGTGTAAGTGTATGTCTTTGTTACTTGGTGTCAGTGTATGTCTTTGTTACTTGGTGTAAGTGTGTGTCTGTGTTGCTGGGTGTCAGTGTGTGTCTGTGTTACTTGGTGGAAGTGTGTGTCTTTGTTACTTTGTGTCCGTAATTGTCTGTGTTACTGGGTGTCAGTTTATGACTTTGTTACTTGGTGTCAGTGTATGTCTTTGTTACTTGGTGTAAGTGTATGTCTGTGTTACTGGGTATCAGAGTCTGTCTTCGTTGCTTGGTGCAAGAATGTTACTGTGTTAGTGGGTATCAGTGTATGTATTTGTTACTTGGTGTCAGTGTATATCTGTGTTACTTGGTGTAAGTGTGTGTCTGTGTTCCTGGGTATCAGTGTATGTCTTCGTTACTTGTTTTAATTTGTGTCTGTGTTACTGGGTATCAGTGTATGTCTTTGTTACTTGGTGTCAGTGTATGTCTTTGTTACTTGGTGTAAGTGTATGTCTTTGTTACTTGGTTTCAGTCTATGTCTTTGTTACTTGGTGTAAGTGTGTGTCTGTGTTACTGGGTGTCTGTGTGTGTCTGTGTTACTTGGTGTCAGTATATGTCTCTGTGACTTGGTGTCAGTGTATGTCTTTGTTACTGGGAGTCAGTGTATGTCTTTGTTACTTGGTGTAAGTGTATGTCTGTGTTACTGGGTATCGGTGTCTGTCTTTGTTGCTTGGTGCAAGTGTGTTACTGTGTTAGTGGGTATCAGTGTATGTCTTTGTTACTTGGTGTCAGTGTATATCTGTGTTACTTGGTGTAAGTGTGTGTCTGTGTTACTGGGTATCAGTGTATGTCTTTGTTACTTGTTTTAATTTGTGTCTGTGTTACTGGGTATCAGTGTATGTCTTTGTTACTTGGTGTCAGTGTATGTCTTTGTTACTTGGTGTAAGTGAATGTCTTTGTTACTTGGTTACAGCGTATGTCTTTGTTACTTGGTGTAAGTGTGTGTCTGTGTTACTGTGTGTCTCTGTGTGTCTGTGTTACTTGGTGTCAGTGTATGTCTGTGTTACTTGGTGTAAGTGTGTGTCTGTGTTACTGGGTGTCTGTGTGTGTCTGTGTTACTTGGTGTCTGTGTGTGTCTGTGTTACTTGGTGTCAGTGTATGTCTTTGTTACTTGGTGTAAGTGTGTGTCTGTGTTGCTGGTTGTCAGTGTGTGTCTGTGTTACTTGGTGGAAGTGTGTGTCTTTGTTACTTTGTGTCCGTAATTGTCTGTGTTACTGGGTGTCAGTTTATGTCTTTGTTACTTGGTGTCAGTGTATGTCTTTGTTACTTGGTGTAAGTGTATGTCTGTGTCATTGGGTATCAGTGTCTGTCTTTGTTGCTTGGTGCAAGAGTGTTACTGTGTTAGTGGGTATCAGTGTATGTATTTGTTACTTGGTGTCAGTGTATATCTGTGTTACTTGGTGTAAGTGCGTGTCTGTGTTCCTGGGTATCAGTGTATGTCTTCGTTACTTGTTTTAATTTGTGTCTGTGTTACTGGGTATCAGTGTATGTCTTTGTTACTTGGTGTCAGTGTATGTCTTTGTTACTTGGTGTAAGTGTATGTCGTTGTTACTTGGTTTCAGTGTATGTCTTTGTTACTTGGTGTAAGTGTGTGTCTGTGTTACTGGGTGTCTGTGTGTGTCTGTATTACTTGGTGTCAGTATATGTCTTTGTGACTTGGTGTCAGTGTATGTCTTTGTGACTGGGTGTCAGTGTATGTCTTTGTTACTTGGTGTCAGTGTATGTCTTTGTTACTTGGTGTAAGTGTATGTCTGTGTTACTGGGTATCAGTGTCTGTCTTTGTTGCTTGGTGCAAGTGTGTTACTGTGTTAGTGGGTATCAGTGTATGTCTTTGTTACTTGTTGTCAGTGTATATCTGTGTTACTTGGTGTAAGTGTGTGTCTGTGTTACTGGGTATCAGTGTATGTCTTTGTTACTTGTTTTAATTTGTGTCTGTGTTACTGGGTATCAGTGTATGTCTTTGTTACTTGGTGTCAGTGTATGTCTTTGTTACTTGGTGTAAGTGTATGTCTTTGTTACTTGGTTACAGCGTATGTCTTTGTTACTTGGTGTAAGTGTGTGTCTGTGTTACTGGGTGCCTGTGTGTGTCTGTGTTACTTGGTGTCAGTGTATGTCTTTGTTACTTGGTGTAAGTGTGTGTCTGTGTTACTGGGTGTCTGTGTGTGTCTGTGTTACTTGGTGTCAGTGTATGTCTTTGTTACTTGGTGTCAGTGTATGTCTGTGTTACTTGGTGTCAGTGTATGTCTTTGTTACTTGGTGTAAGTGTGTGTCTGTGTTACTTTGTGTCCGTAATTGTCTGTGTTACTGGGTGTCAGTTTATGTCTTTGTTACTTGGTGTCAGTGTATGTCTTTGTTACTTGGTGTAAGTGTATGTCTGTGTCATTGGGTATCAGTGTCTGTCTTTGTTGCTTGGTGCAAGAGTGTTACTGTGTTAGTGGGTATCAGTGTATGTATTTGTTACTTGGTGTCAGTGTATATCTGTGTTACTTGGTGTAAGTGCGTGTCTGTGTTCCTGGGTATCAGTGTATGTCTTCGTTACTTGTTTTAATTTGTGTCTGTGTTACTGGGTATCAGTGTATGTCTTTGTTACTTGGTGTCAGTGTATGTCTTTGTTACTTGGTGTAAGTGTATGTCGTTGTTACTTGGTTTCAGTGTATGTCTTTGTTACTTGGTGTAAGTGTGTGTCTGTGTTACTGGGTGTCTGTGTGTGTCTGTATTACTTGGTGTCTGTGTGTGTCTGTATTACTTGGTGTCAGTATATGTCTTTGTGACTTGGTGTCAGTGTATGTCTTTGTTACTGGGTGTCAGTGTATGTCTTTGTTACTTGGTGTCAGTGTATGTCTCTGTTACTTGGTGTAAGTGTGTGTCTGTGTTCCTGGGTATCAGTGTATGTCTGTGTTACTTGGTGTCGGTGTGTTTGTTTGTGTTACTGGGTGTCAGTGTGTGTCTGTGTTACTTGGTGTAAGTGTGTGTCTTTGTTACTTGGTGTCCGTGTGTGTCTGTGTTACTGGGTGCCAGTGTATGTCTTTGTTACTTGGTGCATTTGTGTTACTGGGTGTCAGTGTATGTCTGTGTACTTGGTGTAAGTGTGTCTGTTTTACTGGGTATCAGTGTATGTCTTTGTGACTTGGTGTCAGTGTCTGTCTTTGTTAATGGGAGTCAGTGTGTGTCTTTGTGACTTGGTGTCAGTGTATGTCTTTGTTACTTGGTGTAAGTGTGTGTCTGTGTTACTGGGCATCAGTGTATGTCTTTTTTACTTGGTGTCAGTGTTTGTCGAAATACTTGGTGGAAGTGTATGTCTTTGTTACTTGGTGTCATTGTATGTCTTTGTTGCTAGGTGTCAGTAGATGTCTTTGTGACTTGGCATCAGTGTATGTCTTTGTTACTGGGTGTCAGTGTGTGTCTGTGTTACTTTTTGTCAGCGTATGTCTTTGTTACTGTTTATCAGTGTTTCTCTGTGTTACTGGGTGTCAGTGTGTGTTTGTTTGTGTTACTGGGTGTCAGTGTGTATCTGTGACACGAGGTGTCAGTATTTAGTTTAGTTTAGAAATACAGCACTTTAACAGTCCCTTCGGCCCACCGAGTCTGTGCCGACCATCAACCACCCATTTATACTAATCCTACACTAATCCCGTACTCCTATCACATCCCCACCTGTCCCTATATATTTCCCTACCAACTACCTATACTAGGGGCAACTTATGATGGCCAATTAACCTATCAACCTGCAAGTCTTTGGCATGTGGGAGGAAGCCGGAGCACCCGGATGAATCCCACGCAGACACAGGGAGAACTTGCAAACTCCGCACAGGCAGTACCCAGAATCGAACCCCGGTCCCTGGAGCTGTGAGGCTGCATTGCTAACCACTGCGCCACTGTGCCGCCCAGTGTGTGATCTGTGTTACTGGGTATTAGTGTATGTGTTTGTTACTTGGTGTCAGTGTATGTCTGTGTTACTTGGTGTCAGTGTATTTATTTGTTACTGGGTGTTAGATTGTGTCTTTGTGACTTGGTGTCTGTGTATGTCTTTGTTACTTGGTGTAAGTGTGTGTCTGTGTTACTGGGTATCAGTGTATGTCTTTGTGACTTGGTGTCAGTGTATTTATTTGTTACTGGGTGTTAGTGTGTGTCTTTGTGACTTGGTGTCAGTGTTTGTCAAAATACTTGGTGTAAGTGTATGTCTTTGTTACTTGGTGTAATTGTCTGTCTTTGTTACTTGGTGTCAGTGTATGTCTTTGTTGCTTGGTGTCAGTGTATGTCTTTGTGACTTGGTATCAGTGTATGTCTTTGTGACTTGGTGTCAGTGTATTTCTTTGTGACTTGGTGTCAGTGTATGTCTTTTTTTACTGGGTGTAAGTGTGTGTCTGCGTTACTGGGTATCAGTGTATGTCTTTGTTACTTGGTGTAATTGTCTGTCTATGTTACTTGGTGTCAGTGTATGTCTGTGTTACTTGGTGTAAGTGTGTGTCTTTGTTACTGGGCATCAGTGTATGTCTTTGTGACTTGTTATCAGTGTTTGTCTTTGTGACTGGGTGTCAGTGTATGTCTTTGTTACTTGGTGTAAGTGTGTGTCTGTGTTACTGGGTATCAGTGTCTGTCCTTTTTACTTGGTGCAAGTGTTTGTCTGTGTTACTGGGTATCAGTGTATGTCTTTGTTACTTGGTGTCAGTGTATGTCTGTGTTACTTGGTGCAAGTGTGTGTCTGTGTTACTGGGTGTCAATGTGTGTCTGTGTTACTTGGTGTAAGTCTGTGTCTTTGTTACTTGGTGTCCGTGTGTGTCTGTGTTACTGGGTGTCAGTGTATGTCTTTGTGACTTGGTGTCAGTGTATTTATTTGTTACTGGGTGTTAGTGTGTGTCTTTGTGACTTGGTTTCTGTGTATGTCTTTGTTACTTGGTGTAAGTGTGTGTCTGTGTTACTGGGTATCAGTGTATGTCTTTGTGACTTGGTGTCAGTGTATTTATTTGTTACTGGGTGTTAGTGTGTGTCTTTGTGACTTGGTGTCAGTGTTTGTCAAAATACTTGGTGTAAGTGTATGTCTTTGTTACTTGGTGTAATTGTCTGTCTTTGTTACTTGGTGTCAGTGTTTGTCAAAATACTTGGTGTAAGTGTATGTCTTTGTTACTTGGTGTAATTGTCTGTCTTTGTTACTTGGTGTCAGTGTATGTCTTTGTTGCTTGGTGTCAGTGTATGTCTTTGTGACTTGGTATCAGTGTATGTCTTTGTGACTTGGTGTCAGTGTATTTCTTTGTGACTTGGTGTCTGTGTATTTCTTTTGTACTGGGTGTAAGTGTGTGTCTGCGTTACTGGGCATCAGTGTATGTCTTTGTGACTTGGTATCAGTGTATGTCTTTGTGACTTGGTGTCAGTGTATGTCTTTTTACTGGGTGTAAGTGTGTGTCTGCGTTACTGGGTATCAGTGTATGTCTTTGTTACTTGGTGTCAGTGTATGTCAAAATACTTGATGTAAGTGTATGTCTTTGTTACTTGGTGTCAGTGTATGTCTGTGTTACTTGGTGTAAGTGTGTGTCTTTGTTACTGGGCATCAGTGTATGTCTTTGTGACTTGGTATCAATGTATGTCTTTGTGACTTGGTGTCAGTGGATGTCTGTGTTACTTGGTGTAAGTGTGTGTCTTTGTTACTTGGCGTAAGTGGATGTCTTTGTTACTTGGTGTCAGTGTATGTCTTTTTTACTTGGTGTCAGCGTGTGTCTGTGTGACTGGGCGTCAGTGTATGTCTTTGTGACTTGGTATCAGTGTATGTCTTTGTGACTTGGTGTCAGTGTATGTCAAAATACTTGGTGTAAGTGTATGTCTTTGTTACTTGGTGTAATTGTCTGTCTTTGTTACTTGGTGTCAGTGTATGTCTGTGTTACTTGGTGTAAGTGTGTGTCTTTGTTACTGGGCATCAGTGTATGTCTTTGTGACTTGGTGTCAGTGTATGTCTTTTTTACTGGGTGTCAGTGTGTGTCTGTGTTACTTGGTGTCAGTGTATGTCTTTTTTACTTTGTATCAGTGTTTCTCTGTGTTACTGGGTGTCAGTGTCTGTTTGTTTGTGTTACTGGGTGCCAGTGTGTGTCTGTGACACGAGGTGTCAGTATTTAGTTTAGTTCAGAGATACAGCACTTCAACAGGCGCTTCGGCCCACCGAGTCTTTGCCGACCATCAACAACCCATTTATACTAATCCTACACTAATCCCGTATTCCTATCACATCCCCACCTATCCCTATATATTTCCCTACCACCTACCGAGACTATGGGCAATTTATGATGGCCAATTAACCTATCAACCTGCAATTCTTTGGTATGTGGGAGAAAACCGGAGCACCCGGAGGAAAACCACGCAGACACAGGGAGAACTTGGAAACTCTGCACACGCAGTACCCAGAATCGAGCCCGGGTCCCTGGAGCTGTGAGGCTGCTAACCACTGTGCCAATGTGCCGCCCGGTGTGTGTCTGTGTTACTGGGTATCACTGCATGTCTTTGTTACTTGGTGTAACTGTGTGTCTGTGTTACTTGGTGTCAGTGTATGTCTTTGTGACTTGGTGTCAGTGTATGTCTTTTTTACTGGGTGTCAGTGTGTGTCTGTGTTACTTGGTGTCAGTGTATGTCTTTTTTACTGTTTATCAGTGTTTCTCTGTGTTACTGGGTGTCAGTGTCTGTTTGTTTGTGTTACTGGGTGCCAGTGTGTGTCTGTGACACGAGGTGTCAGTATTTAGTTTAGTTCAGAGATACAGCACTTCAACAGGCGCTTCGGCCCACCGAGTCTTTGCCGACCATCAACAACCCATTTATACTAATCCTACACGAATCCCGTATTCCTATCACATCCCCACCTGTCCCTATCTATTTCCCTGCCACCTATCTATACTAGGGACAATTTACAATGGCCAATTAACCTATCAACCTGCAAGTCGTTGACATGTGGGAGGAAACCGGAGCACCCGGAGGAAACTCACGCAGACACAGGGAGAACTTGCAAACTCCGCACAGGCAGTACCTAGAATCGAACCCGGGTCCCTGGAGCTGTGAGGCTGCAGTGCTAACCGCTGCACCACTGTGCCGCCCAGTGTGTGTCTGTGTTACTTGGTGTAAGTGTATGTCTGTGTTACTGGGTAACAGTGTATGTCTTTGTTACTTGGTGTCAGTGTATGTCTGAGTTACTTGGTGTAAGTGTGTGTCTGTGTTACTGGGTGTCAGTGTATGTCTGTGTTACTTGGTGTAAGTGTGTGTCTTTGTTACTTGGTGTCAGTGTTACTGTGCATCAGTGTGTGTTACTGGGTGTCAGTGTGTGTCTGTGTTACTTGGTGTAAGTGTGTGTCTTTGTTACTTGGTTTCAGTGTGTGTCTGTGTTACTTGGTGCAAGTGTATGTCTTTGTTACTTGGTGTAAGTGTGTGTCTGTGTTACTGGGTATCAGTGGACGTCTTTGTTACTTGGTGTCAGTGTATGTCTTTGTTACTTGGTGTAAGTGAGTGTCTGTGTTACTGGGTATCAGTGTATGTCTGTGTTACTGGGGGTCAGTGTGTGTCTGTGTTACTAGGGGTCAGTGTGTGTTTCTAACTGGGTGTCAGTGTGTGTCTGTGTTACTTGGTGTCAGTGTATGTCTTTGTTACTTTGTGTCAGTGTATGTCTTTGTTACTTGGTGTAAGTGTGCGTCTGTGTTCCTGGGAGTCAGTGTATGTCTTTGTTACTTGGTGTCAGTGTATGTCTTTGTTACTTGGTGTAAGTGTATGTCTTTGTTACTTGGTGTCAGTGTATGTCTTTGTTACTTGGTGTAAATGTGTGTTTGTGTTACTGGGTTCAGTGTATGTCTTTGTTACTTGGTGTCAGTGTATGTCTGTGTTACTTGGTGTACGTGTGTGTCTGTGTATCAGTGTATGTCTTTGTGACTAGGTGTCAGTGTATGTCTTTGTTACTGGGTGTCATTGTGTGTCTTTGTGACTTGGTGTCAGTGTCTGTCTGTGTTACTGGGGGTCAGTGTGTGTCTGTGTTACTGGGGTTCAGTGTGTGTTTCTAACTGGGTGTCAGTGTGTGTCTGTGTTACTGGGTATCAGTGTCTGTCTTTGTTACTTGGTGTAAGTGTGTGTCTTTGTTACTTGGTGTAATTGTATGTCTTTGTTACTTGGTGTCAGTGTATGTCTGTGTTACTTGGTGTAAGTGTATGTCTTTGTTACTTGGTGCAAGTGTGTGTCTGTGTTACTTGGTGTAAGTGTGTGTCTGTTTTCCTGGGTATCAGTGCCTGTCTTTGTTACTTGGTGTCAGTGTATGTCTGTGTTACTTGGTGTAAGTGTGTGTCTGTGTTACTGGGTGTCAGTGTGTGTCTGTGTTACTTGGGGTAAGTGTGTGTCTTTGTTACTTGGTGTCGGTGTGTGTCTGTGTTACTGGGTGTCAGTGTCTGTCTTTGTTACTGGGTATCAGTGTATGTATTTATTACTTGGTGTCAGTGTGTGTCTGTGTTACTGGGTATCAGTGTCTGTCTTTGTTACTTGGTGTAAGTATGTGTCTGTGTTACTGGGTATCAGTGTATGTCTTTGTTACTTGGTGTCAGTGTATGTCTGTGTTACTTGGTGTAAGTGTGTGTCTGTGTTACTGGGTATCAGTGTATGTCTTTGTGAATTGGTGTCAGTGTATGTCTTTGTTACTGGGTGTCAGTGTATGTCTTTGTTACTTGGTGTCTGTGTATGTCAAAATACTTGGTGAAAGTGTATGTCTTTGTTACTTGGTGTAATTGACTGTCTTTGTTACTTGGTGTAAGTGTATGTCTTTGTTACTTGGTGTAAGTGTATGTCTTTGTTACTTGGTGTCAGTGTATGTCTTTGTTACTTGGTGTCAGTGCATGTCTTTGTTACTTGGTGTCAGTGCATGTCTGTGTTAGTGGGTATCAGTGAATGCCTTTGTGATTGGTATCAGTGTATGTCTTTGTTACTGGGTGTCAATGTGTGTCTGTGTTACTGGGTATCAGTGTATGTCTTTCTGACTTGGTGTAATTGTATGCCTTTGTTACCAGCTGTCAGTGTTTGTCTTTGTTACTGGGTTTCAGTGTGCGTCTGTGACACTAGGTGTCAGTATTTAGTTTAGTTTGGAGATTCAGCACTTAAACAGGCCCTTCGCTCCACCGAGTCTGTGCCGACCATGAACGACCCATTTATACTAATCCTACACTAATCCCGTATTCCTATCACATCCCCACCTATCCCCATTTATTTCCCTCCCACCTACCTAAACTAAGGGCAATTTATGATGGCCAATTAACCTATCAACCTGCAAGTGTTTGGCATGTCGGAGGAAAACGGAGCACCGGGAGAAAACCCACGCAGACACAGGGAGAACTTGCAAACTCCGCATAGGCAGTACCCAGAATCGAACCCGGGTCCCTGGAGCTGTGAGGCTGCAGTGCTAACCACAGCGCCAATGTGCCCCCCCCCAGTGTGTGCCTGTGTTACTGGGTATCAGTGTATATCTTTGCTACTTGGTGTCAGAGTATGTCAAAATACTTGGTGTAAGTGAATGTCTTTGTTACTTGGTGTCAGTGTGTGTCTTTGTTACTTGGTGTAAGTGTGTGCCTGTGTTACTGGGTATCAGTGTATGTCTTTGTTACTTGGTGTCAGTGTATGTCTATGTTACTTGGTGTAAGTGTGTGTCTGTGTTACTGGGTGTCAGTGTGTTTCTGTGTTACTTGGTGTAAGTGTGTGTCTTTGTTTCTTGGTGTCCGTGTGTGTCTGTGTTACTGGGTATCAGTGTATGTCTTTGTTACTTGGTGTCAGTGTAAGTCTGTGGTACTTGGTGTAAGTGTATGTCTTTCTTACTTGATTTCAGTGAATGTGTTTGTTACTTGGTGTCAGTGTATGTCTGTGTTACTTGGTGTAAGTGTGTGCCTGTGTTACTGGGTATCAGTGTATGTCTTTGTTACTTGGTGTCAGTGTATGTCTGTGTTACTTGGTGTAAGTGTGTGTCTGTGTTACTGGGTGTCTGTGCGTGTCTGTGTTACTTGGTGTAAGTGTGTGTCTTTGTTACTTGGAGTCCGTGTGTGTCTGTGTTACTGGGTGTCAGTGTATGTCTTTGTTACTTGGTGTAAATGTATGTCTGTGTTACTGGGTATCAGTGTATGTCTTTGTTACTTGGTGTCAGTGTATGTCTGTGTTACTTGGTGCAAGTGTGTGTCTTTGTTACTTGGTGTACGCGTATGTCTGTGTTACATGGTTTAAGTGTGTGTCTCTGTTTCTGGGTATCAGTGTATGTCTTTGTTACTTGGTGTAAGTGTGTGTCTGTGTTACTGGGTACCAGTGCATGTCTTTGTTACTTGGTGTCAGTGTATGTCTTTGTTACTTGGTGTAAGTGTATGTCTTTGTTACTTGGTGTCCGTGTGTGTCTGTGTTACTGGGTATCAGTATCTGTCTTTGTTACTTGGTGTAAGTGTGTGCCTGTGTTACTGGGTATCAGTGTATGTCTTTCTTGCTTGCTGTCAGTGTATGTCTGTGTTACTTGGTGTAAGTGTGTGTCTGTGTTACTGGGTGTCAGTGTGTATCTGTGTTACTTGGTGTAAGTGTGTGTCTTTGTTTCTTGGTGTCCGTGTGTGTCTGTGTTACTGGGTATCAGTGTATGTCTTTGTTACTTGGTGTCAGTGTAAGTCTGTGGTACTTGGTGTAAGTGTATGTCTTTCTTACTTGATTTCAGTGAATGTGTTTGTTACTTGGTGTCAGTGTATGTCTGTGTTACTTGGTGTAAGTGTTTGCCTGTGTTACTGGGTATCAGTGTATGTCTTTGTTACTTGGTGTCAGTGTATGTCTGTGTTACTTGGTGTAAGTGTGTGTCTGTGTTACTGGGTGTCTGTGCGTGTCTGTGTTACTTGGTGTAAGTGTGTGTCTTTGTTACTTGGAGTCCGTGTGTGTCTGTGTTACTGGGTGTCAGTGTATGTCTTTGTTACTTGGTGTAAATGTATGTCTGTGTTACTGGGTATCAGTGTATGTCTTTGTTACTTGGTGTCAGTGTATGTCTGTGTTACTTGGTGCAAGTGTGTGTCTTTGTTACTTGGTGTACGCGTATGTCTGTGTTACATGGTTTAAGTGTGTGTCTCTGTTTCTGGGTATCAGTGTATGTCTTTGTTACTTGGTGTAAGTGTGTGTCTGTGTTACTGGGTACCAGTGTATGTCTTTGTTACTTGGTGTCAGTGTATGTCTTTGTTACTTGGTGTAAGTGTATGTCTTTGTTACTTGGTGTCCGTGTGTGTCTGTGTTACTGGGTATCAGTATCTGTCTTTGTTACTTGGTGTAAGTGTGTGCCTGTGTTACTGGGTATCAGTGTATGTCTTTCTTGCTTGCTGTCAGTGTATGTCTGTGTTACTTGGTGTAAGTGTGTGTCTGTGTTACTGGGTATCAGTGTATGTCTTTGTTACTTGGTGTAAGTGTGTGTCTGTGTTACTGGTTATCAGTGTATGTCTTTGTTACTTGGTATCAGTGTATGTCTTTGTTACTTGGTGTAAGTGTGTGTCTGTGTTACTGGGTGTAAGTGTGTGTCTGTGTTACTGGGAATCAGTGTATGTCTTTGTTAATTGGTGTCAGTGTATGTCAAAATACTTGCTGTAAGTGTATGTCTTTGTTGCTTGGTGTAATTGTCTGTCATTGTTACTTGGTGTCAGTGTATGTCTGTGTTACTTGGTGTAAGTGTGTGTCTTTGTTACTTGGTGTAAGTGTATGCTTTTGTTACTTGGTGTCAGTGTATGTCTTTGTTACTGGGTGTAAGTGTGTGTCTGTGTTACTGGGTATCAGTGTATGTCTTTGTTAATTGGTGTCAGTGTACGTCAAAATACTTGATGTCAGTGTATGTCGTTGTTGCTTGGTGTAAGTGTGTGTCTGTGTTACTGGGTGTCAGTGTGTGTCTGTGTTACTTGGTGTAAGTGTGTGTCTTTGTTACTTGGTGTGCATGTGTGTCTGTGTTACTTGGTGTCAGTTTATGTCTTTGTTACTTGGTGTCAGTGTATGTCTTTGTTACTTGGTGTAAGTGTGTGTCTGTGTTACTGGGTATCAGTGGATGTCTTTGTTACCTGGTGTCAGTGTATGTCTTTGTTACATGGTGTAAGTGTGTGTCTGTGTTACTGGGTATCAGTATCTGTCTTTGTTACTTGGTGTAAGTGTGTGCCTGTGTTACTGGGTATCAGTGTATGTATTTGTTGCTTGATGTCAGTGTATGTCTGTGTTACTTGGTGTAAGTGTGTGTCTGTGTTACTGGGTATCAGTGTATGTCTTTGTTACTTGGTGTAAGTGTGTGTCAGTGTTACTGGGTATCAGTGTATGTCTTTGTTACTTGGTATCAGTGTATGTCTTTGTTACTTGGTGTAAGTGTATGTCTGTGTTACTTGGCGTAAGTGTGTGTCTTTGTTACTTGGTGTAAGTGTATGCTTTTGTTACTTGGTGTCAGTGTATGTCTTTGTTAATTGGTGTGGGTGTGTGCCTGTGTTACTGGCTATCAGTGTATGTCTTTGTTACTTGGTGTCAGTGTATGTCTTTATTACTTGGTGTACGTGTGTGTCTGTGTTACTGGGTGTCAGTGTGTGTCTGTGTTACTTGTTGTAAGTGTGTGTCTTTGTTACTTGGTGTCCGTGTGTGTCTGTGTTACTGGGTGCCGGTTTATGTCTTTGTTACTTGGTGTCAGTGTATGTCTTTGTTACTTGGTGTAAGTGTGTGTCTGTGTTACTGGGTATCAGAGTCTGTCTTTGTTACTTGGTGCAGATGTGTGTCTGTGTTACTGGGTATCAGTGCATGTCTTTGTTACTTTGTGTCAGTGTATGTCTGTGTTACTTGGTGTAAGTGTGTGTCTGTGTTACTGGGTATCAGTGTCTGTCTTTGTGACTCTCTGTCAGTGTATGTCTTTGTTACTGGGTGTCGGTGTGTGTCTTTGTGATTTGGTGTCAGTGTATGTCTTTGTTACTTGGTGTAAGTGTGTATCTGTGATACTGGGTATCAGTGTATGTCTTTGTTACTTGGTGTCAGTGCATGTCTGTGTTACTTGGTGTAAGTGTGTGTCTGTGTTACTGGGTATCAGTGTATGTTTGTGTTACTTGGTGTCAGTGTATGTCTGTGTTACTTGGTGTAAGTGTGTGTCTGTGTTACTGGGTATCAGTGTAGGTCTTTGTTACTTTGTGTCTGTGTATGTCTGTGTTACTTGGTGTAAGTGTGTGTCTGTGTTACTGGGTGTCCGTGTATGTCTTTGTTACTTTGTGTAAGTGTGTGTCTGTGTTACTGGGTGTAAGTGTGTGTCTGTGTTACTGGGTATCAGTGTATGTCTTTGTCACTTGGTGTCAGTGTATGTCAAAATACTTGGTGTAAGTGTATGTCTTTGTTGCTTGGTGTAAGTGTGTGTCTTTGTTACTTGGTGTAAGTGTATTCTTTTGTTACTTGGTGTCAGTGTATGTCTTTGTTACTTGGTGTAAGTGTGTGCCTGTGTTACTGGGTATCAGTGTATGTCTTTGTTACCTGGTGTCAGTGTATGTCTTTGTTACTTGGTGTAAGTGTATGTATTTGTTACTTGGTGTCAGTGTATGTCTTTGTTACTTGGTGGAAGTGTGTGTCTGTGTTACTGGGTGTCAGTGTGTGTCTGTGTTACTTGGTGTAAGTGTGTTTCTTTGTTACTTGGTGTCCGTGTGTGACTTTGTTACTGGGTGTCAGTTTATGTCTTTGTTACTTGGTGTCAGTGTATGTCTTTGTTACTTGGTGTAAGTGTGTGTCTGTGTTACTTGGTATCAGTGTCTGTCTTTGTTACTTGGTGCAGATGTGTGTCTGTGTTACTGGGTATCAGTGCATGTCTTTGTTACTTGGTGTCAGAGTATGTCTGTGTTACTTGGTGTAAGGGTGTGTCTGTGTTACTGGGTATCAGTGTCTGTCTTTCTGACTCTCTGTCAGTGTATGTCTTTGTTACTGGGTGTCAGTGTGTGTCTTTGTGACTTGGTGTCAGTGTATGTCTTTGTTACTTGGTGTAAGTGGGTGCCTGTGTTACTGGGTATCAGTGTATGTCATTGTTACTTGGTGTCAGTGCATGTCAAAATACCTGGTGTCAGTGTATGTCTTTGTTACTGGGTGTGTGTGTGTCTTTGTGACTTGGTGTCAGTGTATGTCTTTGTTACTTGGGATTAAGTGTGCGGCTGTGTTACTGGGAATCAGTGTATGTCTTTGTTACTTGGTGTCAGTGTATGTCTGTGTTACTTGGTGTAAGATGTGTCTGTGTTACTGGGTATCAGTGTACGTTTGTGTTACTTGGTGTCAGTGTATGTCTGTGTTACTTGGTGTAAGTGTGTGTCTGTGTTACTGGGTATCAGTGTATGTCTTTGTTACTTTGTGTCAGTGTATGTCTGTGTTACTTGGTGTAAGTGTGTGTCTGTGTTACTGGGTATCAGTGTATGTCTTTGTTACTTGGTGTAAGTGTGTGTCTGTTTTACTGGGTATCAGTGTATGTCTTTGTTACTTGGTATCAGTGTATGTCTTTGTTACTTGGTGTCAGTGTATGTCTTTGTTACTTGGTGTAAGTGTGTGTCTTTGTTACTTGGTGTAAGTGTATTCTTTTGTTACTTGGTGTCAGTGTATGTCTTTGTTACTTGGTGTAAGAGTGTGCCTGTGTTCCTGGGTATCAGTGCATGTCTTTGTTACTTGGTGTCAGTGTATGTCTTTGTTACTTGCTGTAAGTGTATGTCTTTGTTACTTGGTGTCAGTGTCTGTCTTTGTTACTTGGTGTAAGTCTATGTCTTTGTTACTTGGTGTAAGTGTGTGTCAGCGTTACTGGGTATCAGTGTCTGTCATTGTTACTTGGTGTAAGTTTGTGTCTATGTTACGGGGTATCAATGTATGTCTTTGTTAGCTGGTGTCAATGTATGACTTTGTTACCTGGTGTAAGTGTGTGTCTGTGTTACTGGGTATCAGTGTATGTCTTTGTTACTAGGGTTCAGTGTGTTTCTGTGTTACTGGGGGTCAGTGTTTGTTTCTAACTGGGTGTCAGTGTGTGTCTGTGTTACTGGGTATCAGTGTATGTCTTTGTTACTTGGTGTCAGTGTATGTCTTTGTTACTTGCTGTAAGTGTATGTCTTTGTTACTTGGTGTCAGTGTCTGTCTTTGTTACTTGGTGTAAGTCTATGTCTTTGTTACTTGGTGTAAGTGTGTGTCAGCGTTACTGGGTATCAGTGTCTGTCTTTGTTACTTGGTGTAAGTTTGTGTCGATGTTACGGGGTATCAATGTATGTCTTTGTTACCTGGTGTCAATGTATGTCTTTGTTACTTGGTGTAAGTGTGTGTCTGTGTTACTGGGTATCAGTGTATGTCTTTGTTACTAGGGTTCAGTGTGTTTCTGTGTTACTGGGGGTCAGTGTTTGTTTCTAACTGGGTGTCAGTGTGTGTCTGTGTTACTGGGTATCAGTGTATGTCTTTGTTACTTGGTGTAAGTGTATGTCTTTGTTACTTGGTTTCAGTGTATGTGTTTGTGACTTGGTGACAGTGTATGTCTTTGTTACTGGGTGTCAGTGTATGTCTTTGTTACTTGGTGTAAGTGTGTGTCTGTGTTACTGGGTATCACTGTATGTCTTTGTTACTTGGTGTAAGTGTGTCTCTTTGTGACTTGGTGTCAGTGTATGTCATTGTTATTGGTGTAAGTGTGTGTCTTTGTTACTTGGTGTCAGTGTGTGTCTGTGTTCCTGGGTGTCAGTGCATGTCTTTATTACTGTGTATTGGTGTGTGTTACTGGGTGTCAGTCTGTGTTTTTGACACTAGGTGTCAGTATATAGTTTAGTTTAGAGAAACAGCACTGAAACGGGCCCTTGGGCCCACCGAGTCTGTGCCGACCATCAACAACCCATTTATACTAATCCTACACTTATCCCGTATTCCTCTCACATCCCCACCTGTCCCTATATATTTCCCTACCACCTTCCTGTACTAGGGGCAATTTATAATGGCCAATTAACCGATCAACCTGCAAGTCTTTGGCATGTGGGAGGAAACCGGAGCACCCGGAGGAAACCCACGCAGACACAGGAAGAAATTGCAAACTCCGCACAGGCAGTACCCAGAATCGAACACGGGTCCCTGGAGCTGTGAGGCTGCAGTGCAAACCACTGCGCCAATGTGCCCCCCCCCCCCCACTCCCCACACCACCCCCAGTGTGTGCCTGTGTTACTGGGTATCAATGTATGTCTTTGTTACTTGGTGTCAGTTTATGTCTGTGTTACTTGGTGTCAGTGTGTTTGTTTGTGTTGCTGGGTGTCAGTATGTGTCTGTGTTACTTAGTGTAAGTGTGTGTCTTTGTTACTTGGTGTCCGTGTGTGTCTGTGTTACTGGGTGTCAGTGTATGTCTTTGTTACTTGGTGTCAGTGTCTGTCAAAATGCTTGGTGGAAGTGTATGTCTTTGTCACTTGGTGTAATTGTCTGTCTTTGTTACGTGGTGTCAGTGTATGTCTGTGTTACTTGGTGTAAGTGTGTGCCTTTGTTACTGGGTATCAGTGTATGTATTTGTTACTTGGTGTAAGTGTGTGTCTTTGTTACTGGGTGTCAGTGTGCGTCTGTGTTACTTGGTGTAAGTGTGTGTCTTTGTTACTTGGTGACCGTGTGTGTCTGTGTTAAAGGGTGTCAGTGTATGTCTTTGTAACTGGGTGTCAGTGTATGTCTTTGTTACTTGTTGTAAGTGTGTGTCTGTGTTATTGGGTATCAGTGTATGTCTTTGTTACTTGGTGTAAGTGTATGTCTCTGTTACTGGGTATCAGTGTATGTCTTTGTTACTTGGTGTCAGTGTATGTCTGTGTTACTTGGTGTCAGTGTGTGTCTGTGTTACTGTGTATCAGTGTATGTATTTGTGACTTGGTGTCAGTGTATGTCTTTGTTACTGGGTGTCAGTTTGTGTCTTTGTGACGTGGTGTCAGTGTATGTCTTTGTTACTTGGTGGAAGTGTGTGTCTGTGTTATTGGGTATCAGTGTGTGGCTTTGTTACTTGCTGTCAGTGTATGTCAAAATACTTGGTGTCAGTGTATGTCTGTGTTACTTGGTGTAAGTGTGTGTCTTTGTTACTTGCTGTAAGCGTATGTCTTTGTTACTTGGTGTCAGTGTATGTCTTTGTTACTTGGTGTCAGTGTATGTCTGTGTTACTTTGTGTAAGAGTGTGCTGTGTTACTGGGTATCAGTGTATGTCATTGTTACTTGGTGTCAGTGTATGTCAAAATACCTGGTGTCAGTGTATGTCTTTGTTACTGGGTGTCAGTGTGTGTCTTTGTGACTTGGTGTCAGTGTATGTCTTTGTTACTTGGTGTAAGTGTGTGTCTGTGTTACTGGGTATCAGTGTATGTCTTAGTTACTTGGTGTCAGTGTATGTCTGTGTTACTTGGTGTAAGTGTGTGTCTGTGTTACTGGGTATCAGTGTATGTCTGTGTTACTTGGTGTCAGTGCATGTCTGTGTTACTTGGTGTAAGTGTGTGTCTGTGTTACTGGGTATCAGTGTATGTCTGTGTTACTTGGTGTAAGTGTATGTCTTTGTTACTTGGTGTAAGTGTGTGTCTGTGTTACTGGGTATCAGTGTATGTCTTTGTTACTTGGTGTAAGTGTGTGTCTGTGTTACTGGGTATCAGTGTATGTCTTTGTTACTTGGTGTCAGTGTATGTCTGTGTTACTTGGTGTTAGTGTGTGTCTGTGTTACTGGGTATCAGTGTATGTCTGTGTTACTTGGTGTCAGTGTATGTCTGTGTTACTTGGTGTAAGTGTGTGTCTGTGTTACTGGGTATCAGTGTATGTCTTTGTTACTTTGTGTCAGTGTATGTCTGTGTTACTTGGTGTAAGTGTGTGTCTGTGTTACTGGGTATCAGTGTATGTCTTTGTTACTTGGTGTCAGTGTCTGTCAAAATACTTGGTGGAAGTGTATGTCTTTGTTGCTTGGTGTAAGTGTGTGTCTGTGTTACTGGGTGTCAGTGTGTGTCTGTGTTACTTGGTGTAAGTGTGTGTCTTTGTTACTTGGTGTGCGAGTGTGTCTGTGTTACTTGGTGTCAGTTTATGTCTTTGTTACTTGGTGTCAGTGTATGTCTTTGTTACTTGGTGTAAGTGTGTGTCTGTGTTACTGGGTATCAGTGTATGTCTTTGTTACCTGGTGTCAGTGTATGTCTTTGTTACATGGTGTAAGTGTGTGTCTGTGTTACTGGGTATCAGTATCTGTCTTTGTTACTTGGTGTAAGTGTGTGCTTGTGTTACTGGGTATCAGTGTATGTCTTTGTTGCTTGATGTCAGTGTATGTCTGTGTTACTTGGTGTAAGTGTGTGTCTGTGTTACTGGGTATCAGTGTATGTCTGTGTTACTTGGTGTAAGTGTGTGTCTGTGTTACTGGGTATCAGTGTATGTCTTTGTTACTTGGTGTAAGTGTGTGTCTGTGTTACTGGGTATCAGTATCTGTCTTTGTTACTTGGTGTAAGTGTGTGCTTGTGTTACTGGGTATCAGTGTATGTCTTTGTTGCTTGATGTCAGTGTATGTCTGTGTTACTTGGTGTAAGTGTGTGTCTGTGTTACTGGGTATCAGTGTATGTCTTTGTTACTTGGTGTAAGGGTGTGTCTGTGTTACTGGGTATCAGTGTCTGTCTTTCTGACTCTCTGTCAGTGTATGTCTTTGTTACTGGGTGTCAGTGTGTGTCTTTGTGACTTGGTGTCAGTGTATGTCTTTGTTACTTGGTGTAAGTGGGTGCCTGTGTTACTGGGTATCAGTGTATGTCATTGTTACTTGGTGTCAGTGCATGTCAAAATACCTGGTGTCAGTGTATGTCTTTGTTACTGGGTGTGTGTGTGTCTTTGTGACTTGGTGTCAGTGTATGTCTTTGTTACTTGGGATTAAGTGTGCGGCTGTGTTACTGGGAATCAGTGTATGTCTTTGTTACTTGGTGTCAGTGTATGTCTGTGTTACTTGGTGTAAGATGTGTCTGTGTTACTGGGTATCAGTGTACGTTTGTGTTACTTGGTGTCAGTGTATGTCTGTGTTACTTGGTGTAAGTGTGTGTCTGTGTTACTGGGTATCAGTGTATGTCTTTGTTACTTTGTGTCAGTGTATGTCTGTGTTACTTGGTGTAAGTGTGTGTCTGTGTTACTGGGTATCAGTGTATGTCTTTGTTACTTGGTGTAAGTGTGTGTCTGTTTTACTGGGTATCAGTGTATGTCTTTGTTACTTGGTATCAGTGTATGTCTTTGTTACTTGGTGTCAGTGTATGTCTTTGTTACTTGGTGTAAGTGTGTGTCTTTGTTACTTGGTGTAAGTGTATTCTTTTGTTACTTGGTGTCAGTGTATGTCTTTGTTACTTGGTGTAAGAGTGTGCCTGTGTTCCTGGGTATCAGTGCATGTCTTTGTTACTTGGTGTCAGTGTATGTCTTTGTTACTTGCTGTAAGTGTATGTCTTTGTTACTTGGTGTCAGTGTCTGTCTTTGTTACTTGGTGTAAGTCTATGTCTTTGTTACTTGGTGTAAGTGTGTGTCAGCGTTACTGGGTATCAGTGTCTGTCATTGTTACTTGGTGTAAGTTTGTGTCTATGTTACGGGGTATCAATGTATGTCTTTGTTAGCTGGTGTCAATGTATGACTTTGTTACCTGGTGTAAGTGTGTGTCTGTGTTACTGGGTATCAGTGTATGTCTTTGTTACTAGGGTTCAGTGTGTTTCTGTGTTACTGGGGGTCAGTGTTTGTTTCTAACTGGGTGTCAGTGTGTGTCTGTGTTACTGGGTATCAGTGTATGTCTTTGTTACTTGGTGTCAGTGTATGTCTTTGTTACTTGCTGTAAGTGTATGTCTTTGTTACTTGGTGTCAGTGTCTGTCTTTGTTACTTGGTGTAAGTCTATGTCTTTGTTACTTGGTGTAAGTGTGTGTCAGCGTTACTGGGTATCAGTGTCTGTCTTTGTTACTTGGTGTAAGTTTGTGTCGATGTTACGGGGTATCAATGTATGTCTTTGTTACCTGGTGTCAATGTATGTCTTTGTTACTTGGTGTAAGTGTGTGTCTGTGTTACTGGGTATCAGTGTATGTCTTTGTTACTAGGGTTCAGTGTGTTTCTGTGTTACTGGGGGTCAGTGTTTGTTTCTAACTGGGTGTCAGTGTGTGTCTGTGTTACTGGGTATCAGTGTATGTCTTTGTTACTTGGTGTAAGTGTATGTCTTTGTTACTTGGTTTCAGTGTATGTGTTTGTGACTTGGTGACAGTGTATGTCTTTGTTACTGGGTGTCAGTGTATGTCTTTGTTACTTGGTGTAAGTGTGTGTCTGTGTTACTGGGTATCACTGTATGTCTTTGTTACTTGGTGTAAGTGTGTCTCTTTGTGACTTGGTGTCAGTGTATGTCATTGTTATTGGTGTAAGTGTGTGTCTTTGTTACTTGGTGTCAGTGTGTGTCTGTGTTCCTGGGTGTCAGTGCATGTCTTTATTACTGTGTATTGGTGTGTGTTACTGGGTGTCAGTCTGTGTTTTTGACACTAGGTGTCAGTATATAGTTTAGTTTAGAGAAACAGCACTGAAACGGGCCCTTGGGCCCACCGAGTCTGTGCCGACCATCAACAACCCATTTATACTAATCCTACACTTATCCCGTATTCCTCTCACATCCCCACCTGTCCCTATATATTTCCCTACCACCTTCCTGTACTAGGGGCAATTTATAATGGCCAATTAACCGATCAACCTGCAAGTCTTTGGCATGTGGGAGGAAACCGGAGCACCCGGAGGAAACCCACGCAGACACAGGAAGAAATTGCAAACTCCGCACAGGCAGTACCCAGAATCGAACACGGGTCCCTGGAGCTGTGAGGCTGCAGTGCAAACCACTGCGCCAATGTGCCCCCCCCCCCCACTCCCCACACCACCCCCAGTGTGTGCCTGTGTTACTGGGTATCAATGTATGTCTTTGTTACTTGGTGTCAGTTTATGTCTGTGTTACTTGGTGTCAGTGTGTTTGTTTGTGTTGCTGGGTGTCAGTATGTGTCTGTGTTACTTAGTGTAAGTGTGTGTCTTTGTTACTTGGTGTCCGTGTGTGTCTGTGTTACTGGGTGTCAGTGTATGTCTTTGTTACTTGGTGTCAGTGTCTGTCAAAATGCTTGGTGGAAGTGTATGTCTTTGTCACTTGGTGTAATTGTCTGTCTTTGTTACGTGGTGTCAGTGTATGTCTGTGTTACTTGGTGTAAGTGTGTGCCTTTGTTACTGGGTATCAGTGTATGTATTTGTTACTTGGTGTAAGTGTGTGTCTTTGTTACTGGGTGTCAGTGTGCGTCTGTGTTACTTGGTGTAAGTGTGTGTCTTTGTTACTTGGTGACCGTGTGTGTCTGTGTTAAAGGGTGTCAGTGTATGTCTTTGTAACTGGGTGTCAGTGTATGTCTTTGTTACTTGTTGTAAGTGTGTGTCTGTGTTATTGGGTATCAGTGTATGTCTTTGTTACTTGGTGTAAGTGTATGTCTCTGTTACTGGGTATCAGTGTATGTCTTTGTTACTTGGTGTCAGTGTATGTCTGTGTTACTTGGTGTCAGTGTGTGTCTGTGTTACTGTGTATCAGTGTATGTATTTGTGACTTGGTGTCAGTGTATGTCTTTGTTACTGGGTGTCAGTTTGTGTCTTTGTGACGTGGTGTCAGTGTATGTCTTTGTTACTTGGTGGAAGTGTGTGTCTGTGTTATTGGGTATCAGTGTGTGGCTTTGTTACTTGCTGTCAGTGTATGTCAAAATACTTGGTGTCAGTGTATGTCTGTGTTACTTGGTGTAAGTGTGTGTCTTTGTTACTTGCTGTAAGCGTATGTCTTTGTTACTTGGTGTCAGTGTATGTCTTTGTTACTTGGTGTCAGTGTATGTCTGTGTTACTTTGTGTAAGAGTGTGCTGTGTTACTGGGTATCAGTGTATGTCATTGTTACTTGGTGTCAGTGTATGTCAAAATACCTGGTGTCAGTGTATGTCTTTGTTACTGGGTGTCAGTGTGTGTCTTTGTGACTTGGTGTCAGTGTATGTCTTTGTTACTTGGTGTAAGTGTGTGTCTGTGTTACTGGGTATCAGTGTATGTCTTAGTTACTTGGTGTCAGTGTATGTCTGTGTTACTTGGTGTAAGTGTGTGTCTGTGTTACTGGGTATCAGTGTATGTCTGTGTTACTTGGTGTCAGTGCATGTCTGTGTTACTTGGTGTAAGTGTGTGTCTGTGTTACTGGGTATCAGTGTATGTCTGTGTTACTTGGTGTAAGTGTATGTCTTTGTTACTTGGTGTAAGTGTGTGTCTGTGTTACTGGGTATCAGTGTATGTCTTTGTTACTTGGTGTAAGTGTGTGTCTGTGTTACTGGGTATCAGTGTATGTCTTTGTTACTTGGTGTCAGTGTATGTCTGTGTT